>NC_050443.1:80226012-80526012 GCF_903995425.1 Onychomys torridus
TGTGTGTGTGTGTGTGTGTGTGTGCGTGTGTGTGCGCGCGCGTGCGCGCATGTTGATCCTCTTGAGTCCACTTCCTAAGTGCTGGTATTGCTAGCAGGTGCCAACTGGAGTCACAATTATTGTTTTTAAGTCACTATTGACATTCCTTACTTTATTTCATTTGCTTTTACTTAGCTTTATCTGGTCTCTCTGGGCACCTTCGAACACATACACATACCCACCCATATAGACAAATACATGTGCATATAATTTAAAGTAATAAAAATAAGTTTTCAAAAATAAAAGTTTGAATGATTAAGATATTCCCATGGTCCAAAGTTTCATCTTTATATATTTTCATTTTTCTGGAACTCACCAGGTAACTGAAAATGAACTTGAACTTATGAGCCTCCTGCCTTTGCCTCTCAAGTTCTAGGATTGTAGGCATGCACCACCTTGCCTCCTTTATTCCGTACTGGAAATCAAACACAAGCTTCCTGTGTGCAAGACAAGCGCTACCCACTGAGCTACATCTTCATCCCACACCCCTCCTCCCCACCCCACCTGCTGAGACACAGGAGTCTCAGCATGTAGCACGGGCTAGAACTTGCAGTCCTCTTGCCTCTGACTCCCTAGTGCTGAGACTTACCACCACGTACCTGCAACACACACCCGCAACAGGGCGTCTTAAAGAGCTATCCAAATCAGTCCACTGAGGGTGTGTGGGGATCCACTGTATGGCTGCGTCATCATGTATTTGACTCTGTATCGATGGATTATTTTTCTAATACAATGTTGTCATGAGAAACTGTAGACATATTTTTTGCTCAGGTGCCAGCACATACAGAAAAATGTCATTGCAGTGCTGTTTCTAGATCAAGAAGTTTGCGCCCTTTTAGAGTTGTCCCCAGCCGGCACGAGAGTCCCCACGTCCTCATCGTGGTCTAGAACTACTGGATTCCTTCCGTCTGACAGGTGAAAAAGCAAGTCTTGCATTTCTCTCATATCAGATGTATCTTTTCCTAACAAAAGAATCTGTTAAGATGTCCCTTTTCACTACATCCTGTAGATATCTTTCTATCAGGCTGCTGTTGGGTCTTTTATCTTATTATCCCTGTGTCCGTCACCCGAATTGGAAATGGTTTCCTTCGGTTTGTCATTTCTCTTGGGACCGCACTCAGGGTTTGCAGGATCTGTCTTCCCTGGTGTCGTAGTGCCTGTTCTGTGACTGGGAAGAACACCATCGAGGCAGCTCATGTAAAAGAAAGCATTCGGGCTTGGGGATTTAGCTCAGGGGTAGAGCACTTGCCTAGCAAGCACAAGGCCCTGGGTTCCATCCTCAGCTCCAAAAAAAGAAAGCATTCCACAGTCAAGTGGGCAAGGTGGCTGAGATAAGGATGCTTGCCACCAACTCTGAGGACCTGACTGACTTACAGTTTCAGTAGTTTAGTCCGTCATCAGCACGGCAGCACACATGTCTATAGAGCAGAACCTGAGGGGTGCATCCTTATCCACAGGCCAAGAGAGAAAGCAACTAGGCCTGACATGTTCTTCGGAAAACCTCAAAGCCCACCCCTAGTGACACACTTCCTCCCACAAGGCCAAACCTCTTCCAACAAGGCCACACCTCCTAATCCTTTCCAACAGCTCTACTCCCGGATGACCAAGCATTCAAATATGTGATGCGCCTATGGGGACCATTCTCGTTCACACCATCTCTGGTTTACATTTCTGAATTTGTTCTTTTATGATTTGGGGAATTTGAGACATAATTAGAAATGTCTTTGTGCTCTAAATGTCTGATCCCTTATGTCTTACAGTGCTGGGCATTGAATCCAGGGCTTCGTACATGTTAGACCCTGCCATGGAGCCAGCTCCTCTGTCTAATATTCTTTCAGACCTTTTTACATATATATTTAACACAGTTGGATATTATATTACTATAAAATTTCTTCCAAGGACTATACTGTGCAGCTGCATTTGTTGTTGTTTGGTTTTTGTTTTTTCAAGGCGGGGTTTCTCTGTAGCTTTGAAGCCTGTCCTGGACTAGCTCTGTAGACCAGGCTGGCCTTGAACTCACAGAGATCCACCTGCCTCTGCCACTGGAGTGCTGGGATTACAGGGGTGCGCCACCACCGCCCGGCGTTTGGAGTTTTCTTGTTATTGTTCTTTGCTATGCATTCTGGATTCCTCCTGTTTTAACAACTTCTTCTTCTTCTTCTTCTTCTTCTTCTTCTTCTTCTTCTTCTTCTTCTTCTTCTTCTTCTCCTTCTTCTTCTTCTCCTCCTCCTCCTCCTCCTCCTCCTCCTCCTCCTCCTCTTTCTTTTCAAGACAGGATTTCTCCATAGCCCTGGCTGTCTTGGAACTTGCTCTGTAGACTAGGCTAGACTCAATCTCAGAGACTCACCTGCCTCTGCCTCCCAAGTGCTGAGATTAAAGGCATGTGCCACCACCACCTGGCTTGTTTTTATCTTCTATAATGATTTGAGAAGTAGAAATCAAGTTTGTAATTACATAAATCTCCAAATCAGTCAAGCGCATATATTGAAACTCCTATTATCAAATTGCCATGTCAATCAATATGCCTGTGTTGGCTGCTTTTCAAAAGTCTGTTATCGCCCAACGTTGAGATGAGGAAACTGAAACTCAGCCGCTCAAAACCCGTAAGATCTGCAGATCCCAGTCTGGATGGAGAGAAGTTTGGCAGGCTTAAATTAAGCCAGCCAGGGCCAGTGGGAGTGGAGGAAATCTCAGGGAGCAAGGAGGGGGTGAATTTCTCAAAGTAAAATCCCCAGGGCCTCGGAGCCTTTGTTACCAACTCTGGGAGCATGGCCAATCTGATATGTGCAAAACCCCGTCTCCCCCGAGCTGTGGTTTGTACCGCTCTTTGGAGTGATCTCCGGCATCTTTTCATCCATTTGGGGGCCGTTCTCACTCCCATAGCTGTGAGCAGCCTGTTCATGTTTGCTTCTCTCTTGGGCGGTCCCAGCAAATAACCACATCAAAGCTCCCTGGACCGTGTGTTTGCAGAGTGACAAATGATTCTGAGGGTTCATTCTGTCTCCTGTAGAGTTATTTCCCGGATAATGAGCTTTCCATCGCAACCTTCAGAGCGATGTCCCCTCCCTTGTGCTGTGAGATCTTTTTCCCAAGGCCTGTTGTAGTTTTTGTTCACCCTCTCTTGATCAGGAGGAAATAAAGCTGACCGGGCCCCACCTCCTGACCCTCTCAACTCCATGCTGTATTGCTTAATAACGGCTGATGTCTCAACTCCACCACTAGACAGTGTGGACGCAGAAAGAGAGAAGCTGATGGGTGGATTAGGGGAACTACCGTCATCACTAGCATCATAATAACCGGCACTTAAGCAGCACTGGGTGTGAATTCAGTCACAAGTGATGTTTGCATATGTATATACTCCAAATATATATACATTCACATACATAAATGGAATTTTCATGGCAGCCTTGTAAGATAGGCACTGTTATAATCCCCAGGTGACAGGTGACAAAGTGAGGCACAGAGAGGACATATAATTTGTCCAAGATCACACTGGTTGAGTCAGAACTCTATGGTATCTGGCCTCAGACTCCACAGTCTTTTCCACTCTGACTGGCTTGGAAGATCAATCTATGTATTAATGTCTGGTCAAAAGCCTGTGTGCTCAGCGTTGCTGTGGGATCCCCGGGGACAGAAGTAGGCACTAACAATTAGTCCGTTTTCTCTACCTCAGGACCACTGGCAGTCTCCTCATGAATTCATTTAACCCTCTGATTCTTTCTTTCAACAGACATCAATCGAGTGGTTATATGGGACATGTCCTACACTAGGTGTCAGGGATATCAAGATAAATTAGGTATGGTCCTGGTCTTCAAGGAACCTGAAGTACAAGAGGACAGTTAAAGACAGTTAAAGGCACAGCGTGACAGACTCAGGGAGGAGCAGGCAGTGTGTTATCCCCATCTGTATCTAGTCAGCAATCCCCCCTCACACTTTGCCCTCGGCCCTTCTTATCTCCAGTTTCTGTAACATCACTGCAAGCTTTTGTGGTTTTGCGTGTCTTCCTTCACCTCTCCACTGGGTGTCCAGATTGGGGCTGATAAATGGTGTGTTTGTCATCTTTGGTGAGAGGCAGGGAGCCAGAGGAGGAAGGCTTCTGCCCAGGACAAGCGGGCACTGTAGAATGTGTACTCTAGCTGCAGTGTGCAAGGCTGCCCAGTCAGACGGCTCAGTGGTCCAGGTAGAATGTGGGAGCTGAGGAAAGAGTGCCAGGGAGGAGGGACGACAGCTATGTACGTCAAGGCCATGGAATTGAAGGGGTTTACTTGTTCAGTCATCGGCGTCTGATGAGCATCTAGGTATCAGACACTGTGCCAAATGCTGGGAATTCATCAGAAGCAAGCTAGGCAGTCTCCCCCTTCACTCAGTCTGGAGAGGACGAAGGAGGACCGGAGCCACATAAGATAATAGATAATGTGACAGGAGTCCAGGGCTCGGGAGGGGACGTGAGGAATGAGGCCAGGCTGATGCTGGCTAATGTCTAGGTTCTGGCCTTTGCCCAAGGTATAGGCAGTGGGGCCACTGCCTGAGCTGGAGAACCCGGGAAGGCAGAACCCTGTCGCTGTCTGCCTGGGTCCCTAAGGCACGGGACAGGGCAGAAGCAGGGGACACGGTGAACAAGCACCTGCTCAACCAGTCACAGTCATTCAGCTGTGGCTCCCGTCCAGACCCCAGCTCAACCTTGAAAGAGGAAGATGGGAGTGGTCCAGGAAAAAAGTTTGCAGCTTCAGGAGGCCCCGTGGTTACTCAATGCCCACCAATGGGTGGCCAAGACTTCCCAATTACCCAACAGGCCCCAGGAGGCAGCTGCCACTCTCCTGACACCTTCCAACTAATGCTGACTGCCAAGGCTCAGTGTATTTGGACCTAGGCAGTGGGACACTCAAGGACATTCTGGGGCCATGCGTATGGGCCCCATGGTTTGCTAGAAACCTTCTTGGAACTAGAAAGGGAAAAACCCAAAAACACAACAGCCCTGTAAAGTCTCTGTGTGTGTGTTCCCAGAGGTTGGCCTGGCTCCTGCACCCTGCTGTGTGTCTCCCTACTGTGGCACTCACCCCCCCCCCCCCCAACTGGATATAACCACTTCCATCCAAGGACAGGACTGGCCATTACCATTGGTATCCCTAGCCCCTAACCCAGACAGCCAGAAAGTGTTTCAGTTTAGTTCAGAGACAGCTAGGTCCTGACTGCAAGAGGCTTGTCTTCCCACCTCCAGAAGTCCTCCAGGAGCCTCTCAGACATCAGCCTTGTTCTTGGCACCAGGTGAGGATGCTCAGAGTCATAGCCCTGAGTGGATGTGCCAAGGTTTTAAAAGCATCTGTCTCTAGGAGTGTGAAGGTACCAACTTGATGCCTATGATCGTCCCCCCACAGCCAATATCCGGTAGTTTCAGACTTGGAGCATCTTTGAATCTGAGGGCTAGAGAGCCTGTCTCCACTCATGCCATTCAGACCCTGATCCCACACGCCCTCAGCAATAGGAACTTCCCCAACCTTGGACCTGAGGTTCTGTGGCTTCCATGAGGGTCTCCTTTCTCTGTCCCAGGGCCAAAAATAGCTCACTGAAGCCAGGACAGAGGTTGGGGCAGGGACTCTGCCCTGCCTGAGAGGTAAGAAGTCAGCAGGAGTGCACTTCTCTAAAGTCACGGTTATGGTGTCATCATGGATTCTGATTACCTAACCATCTGTGGGCCACAGCAAGGCCACTTACAAGAAGGAAGCTGCAGGGCTGTCAGCTCTTCCGAGGCAGTGAGCCAAAGGCGGGTGAGCACACCTGCACATCCAAGCTGCCAGACCTGCTACTAGATTTTTCTGAGCCTAGGTTTCTCCTTTCCTTTTTCTCCTTTCTCTCTTTTCCTTTCTTTATCCACCCCCCAACCCTTTTTTGAGATAGGGTCTTGTGTGTCCCAGGCTGGCCTCAGACTTAATATGTATCTATGTGCTTTTGATCCTTTGCCTTTACCTCCCTGATGCTGGGATTTTAGGTAAGGGCCAACACAGTTTTGTTGTTGTTGTTTTGAGACAGTGCTTTTTTTTTTTTTTTAGTTTTGGGGCTTTGAACTCACAGAGATCTGTCTGGCTCTGCTGGGATTAAATCAACCACATTTGGTTTTATATTGTTCTGGGGAGGTCTAGTCCAGGCCTTCATGCATGCTAGGTACTCCTTACTGTCTTGTTAGGGCTACTGTTGCTATGATGGAACACCATGACCGTATGCACCTTGGGGAAGTAAGGGTTTCTTTGGCTTACACTTCCATATGGACAGGAACTCAAGCAGGGCAGGAACCTGGAGGCAGGAGCTGATGCAGAGGCCATGAGGGGTGCTGCTTACAGCTTTTTCCCCATGGTTTGCTCAGCCTGCTTTCTTATAAAACCCAGGGCCACTAGCCCAGTGTTGGCATACCCACAATAGTCTGGATCCTCCTGCATCAATCACTAATTAAGAAAATGCGCCGGGCATTGGTGGCACACGCCTTTAATCCCAGCACTCGGGAGGCAGAGGCAGGTGGATCTCTGTGAGTTCGAGGCCAGCCTGGGCTACCAAGTGAGTTCCAGGAAAGATGCAAAGCTACACAGAGAAACCCTGTCTCGAAAAAAAGAAAAAGAAAGAAAGAAAATGCTCTACAGGCTGGCCTGCAGCCCCATCTTATGGAGACAATTTCTCAGCTGAGGCTCCCTCCTCTCAGATGACTCTAGCTGTATGCCTTCCTCCCTCCCTTCTCTCCCTCTCTCCCTCTCTCTTCCTTTCTCACCATGTAGCACAGGCTATCCTGAAACTCACTATGTAACTCTGGCCATGGCCTCAAATTATTGGCAATCCTTTCTCCTTCATTTCCTGAATGAGGAAGATTGTAGGTGAGCCATTACACAGTTTCTTCCTCCTCCTCCTCCTCCTCCTCCTCCTCCTCCTTCTCCTCCTCCTCTTCTCCTTCTCCTTCTTCTTCTTCCTCATCTTCTCCTCCTCCTCCTCCTCCTCCTCCTCCTCCTCCTTTTCCTCCTCTTCTCCTTCTCCTTCTCCTTCTTCTTCTTCCTCATCTCCTCCTCCTCCTCCTTTTTCTTTTTGTGTGTTTTTTTGACTCATGATCTCGTGAAGCCAGGCTGAACTCAGACACTCTGTAGCCAACGATGGCACTGACCTCCTGTTCTTTCCTCCTCTGGTATTGGGATTAAGTCTGTGTCTCCTCCATGCCTACCAGGCCCATTTTTGGGTTTTTTGCTCACACAGTATGGCATGGGCTGGCCTCCAGTAAGTGGATAGAATGTGTTTGTACACAGGATCAGTACAGGGCAGCACCTCAGAGGAGTTCAGCAAATATGTATTCTTTGTTTGTTTGTTTGTTTGTTTGTTTGTTTTTGAGGCAGGGTTTCTCTGTGTAGTTTTTTTGGTGCACAAATATGTATTCTTGTGTGTCCTCTGGAGACAGTGTGGTTCACACACACAGCCCATCTCCTCAGGATTCTGTAAGCCTTCTGCAGGCTGAGGGCCTACAGCAGCCGCCCCATGGTAGAGGAAGAACAGGCCTGTGAAACTTCAACAATTGCCCAACTCCGCAGGCTGCACCTGTCTAGTGGCTTCCCCTTGGTCTTTCTACCTCTGGGGGGGGGGGAGACAGAGAGAGAGAGAGAGAGACAGAGAGAGAGAGAGAGAGAGAGAGAGAGAGAGAGAGACAGAGAGAGAGAGAGAGAGAGAGAGAGAGAGAGACAGAGAGAGACAGAGAGCACCAGGACTCTTACTCCAGAACCATTTATTTGTAAAGCCTCCAAAATGGCCCTCCTGTGATTACCAAAATTTCCCAAGTGCCTGTGGGGAGCAGGACTAATGGTGTGATCCAGGAGAGAGGCCAATGAAGGCAGAAGAGGACTGAGGGGAGCCGCACCAAAAGGCCAGTGCCCAGCCGGAAGTGGCCCGACAGGCATACGGCAGCCTACAAATCCTGCGGTTGAGGCAGTTCACAAGGAGTACCATTTTGCTCTTGTCTGACTGTTGAAAGAACATCTCCGCACTACAGAACTCTTGAAAACTACAGAAAAGTATACATTGGAAACACAAATTCCCATTGTCCTGACTATTTGGGTAATCGATGTTAGGATTTGGTGTGGGACTGAGAATGAGGTTCAATTGGCAGAGTGCTTGGGGAGCATGCAGCCATGCTGGCACATTCCTGGAATCCCAGCAGCAGGGAGGTGTAGGACCAGGGGTTCAAGTCCATCCTCACCTACATGGTGAGTTTGAAGGCAGCCTAGCCCTCTTGAATAAGACTTTGTTACAAAAAATAAAAATAAGCCGGGCAGTGGTGGCTCATGCCTGTAATCCTAGCACTCGGGAGACAGAGGCAGGCAGATCTCTGTGAGTTTGAAGCCAGCCTGGTCTACAAAGCAAGTTCCAGGGCAGCCTCCAAAGCTACCGAGAAACCCTGTATCGAAAAAACCAAAAATAAATAAATAAACAAATTAATTAATTAATTAATTAAAATAAAAATGTAAAAGCAAGGCCAGGTGTGGATGCACACCTTTAATCTCAGCACTCAGGAGAAAGGGGTAGGCAGATCTCTCTGAGTTGGAGGCTGGCTTGGTCTATATAGTAAATTCCAGACCCGTCAGGGCTACATATTCCTGGATTTTTAGCAACAATTAATTTTTAATTCTATTCTGTTCAGCCTGTCATTTTCTCACAAGCCCTTAACTATGTGGAGATTTAACTGCCTCTTCTTGGGAAAGGATGGAGAGGGTAAAGATGAGACAAAGCTAGCCCCCCAAAGGGCTGGAGAGTTGACTAACAGGTTAAGAGCACTGGCCATTCTTCCAGAGGTCCTGGGTTCCCAGCATCCACATGGTGGCTCACAAGCATCTGGTACTCCAATTCCAGGGGTCTTCTGGATCCCCTCTTCTGACACCCTTGGACACCAGGCATACACAGTGCACATACATACATGTAGGCAAACCAGTCAGTCATACACATAGATAAAATCTTTTAAAATTTTATTTTAAAAAATTAACCTCAAGTACGTTTATTCTTTCTATGCCTCTGTCTCCCTTCTCCTACCAAGTCTGTTTCTCAGTATTAAAAAGCCATAGACAGGCAAGTCACCTACCTCTCAGGGTCACCTCGGTACCCTGATGTCCTTCTAAGTCTTTCTCGTACTTGTTTACACACCCAGCCTCTAGGGGAGAAAGCTGAGTCCTGATTGGGGCAATACCCTGTCTGCAGGGCCAGCCCTATGGACCCTGGACTGCAGAGACCCTGTTCTAGCTCCTCTGCCCACTGGTCATGAGATATGATTTCCAAGCCTCTGTAGTATGCTCATTTTGTCTTCAGTCAGAGTGGACTCTGAACATCAGAGAGGTTTCAGACATCCAGGGGCATGTGGTGTGGTGAGGAACATGGGCTTAGAGAAGACAGTTCTCTCCACCTCACCTGGTGTGCCTCAGGGCAGCCCCACCTTGGCTCCATGCCTGCTCAGCTTGAACCCCAGGCTCCTTTAAGCATTATTTGTAGTTAAATCAGCTGGTTAAGCTTCACTGTCAACTTGACTGGATTTAGAATCCCACACCTCTGGGTGTGACTACCCATGAGGGAATTACCTGAAGAGGAAATGCCAACCCTGAACACAGAATCAGTGGCACTGTCCCGTGGTGCAAGGCCAAGAGTGGAGAAACTGAGCTGAGCTGAGCATCCCCTCCTTCCTGACTGTGCACGACATGTAACCGGCCTCCTTGTGCCCCGTGAGCCCTCTAAGATGGGCTGTACCCTCAAACTGTGGCCCAAACCAGCCTTTCCCTCCTGAAGTTGCTTTTGCCGGGAAGTTTGTCAAGGCCATGAGAGAAACACACACCAGTCTGCTCCTACCCCATGCTGGGAGAACTCTCTGGAGACTCAATCTGAAGCTTTGCTCACTTCACAGATATTTGCATCTGGCTCTTTCTACATATTTGCATCATGAGTCTTAACTTTCTTTCCTGTTTCTTGTCACTTGTGACCTTGATGTGTGTGCACCGTGTCTTTATCAGGCCGATTGACAGATGTTAACATGAACTTGGTCCAGGACAGAACTCCCTTCTGGCAGGACTAGGTTCATATTCAGAGATGTTAAGTGTAATAAGATTCTGGAGCAATAGCCCCATCTTTTAAAATCTGATCATGCATTACTAGCCATCTAGAGAGCTGAAATCAGATCCTCAAGCAAATACTCTTACAGGAATGTTCACAGCAGCACTATTGACATATGGTGGTGCATTTGGGTGGTGCATATGAGTATGGTGTCAGTATTTGGGAAGCAGAGGCAGGGGGGTCTTTGTGAGTTCAAGGACACATAGTAAGAGTTTCAAGCCAGACAGAACTATGCAGTGAATTCTGCCCCCTTACCTCCAAAAGAATGAGGAAGAGGAGGAAGAAGAGGATAAAGAGGAGGAGGAGGAGGAGGAGGAGGAGGAGGAGGGGGGAGGGGAGGGAGGAGGAGGAGGAGGAGGGGGAGGAGGAAGAGGAGGAGGAGGAGGAGGGGGAGGAGGGGGAGGAGAAATCAAATCATACAGCAGGCAGGCAGCCTTGTGCTCTGTACTGGGGATATCTTTGCAAAATCTGACCTCTACCAAAATTAGTTCAAAACTTTAAAAGCTGAGTTGCTCAACCCCTGGAGCTCATATGCAGCCTTTGAGATTCTCGTTTTTTGTGGGCTCTCCCACTAGTTATTACTAGCACCCCTGTGGACTAGTGCTACTCCAGTCTCAGCATTCTGGGACTACATTGCTTTAGGAACCCTGCTCTCTCTCTGATATGGCTTCCAGTGGCTGAAGCAAGCTTTAAACTTACTAAGTAACCAAGGGTGAACTGGAATGAGTTCCAGGATAGGCTCCAAAGCCAGAGATGCACAGAGAAACCCTCCCTTGTCTTGAAAACAAACAAACAAACAAGCATACCATTCTCCAGGTGCTGACAATCTCCATGAAATGGCCATCCCCATTTTCAAGTCCCCAGATTACATCTTTAATAGACCCATGATTTGGGGGGTATCTTTGTGGATGCTTTGTAGTACAGTGCAGGAGAGTCTGTGTAAGGCTACTGTATCATATTACTCTGCAGAGACCCCATTTTCCTGCTCACAAATCTTGTCCATGGGATCTCCACCTGGAAGCTCAGGTGAACCTCCTCATTCCTTGCCCAAAGGGGTGTGGCCTCACCACAGATAGTTACAATCCAAGTGAACAGCAGAATGATATCTCAATCTGGCGTAATACCCATGTACTTCCCGCCCACTAACCCTGGGGTCATTTCCTCCTCTAGTGTGCAAGCATTCCATCACTCCTAAGTAGGGATCACATGATGCTTTGGGTGTTGCTTTCCTCAGACACAAATGTGGGTCAAGTCTGAATAGTGGTGAAGGGAGAGTGTTTGCAAGAGAAAACTTTAATTTCCAATTCCGATTCTATCTCAGATTAGTTTTTTCTCAGCCCCTATAACCCTTGATTTCCACAACTATAAAATAGGGGTGATGATAATGTTTATTTTAGATGAACACTGGAGGATTAGGTGAGATGACTTGTGTAACGTGCTATGAACACACCTGGTACAAAGTAATCATCCAAACACGGTGTCTGACTCACCCGGCCAGCCCCCCTCATCTCTCAGGGGTTTGGTGTAGTTAGATTGAGGAGACTGGGCCAATAAGCGTAGGCTGGAGTCTCCTTTGCACCGTGCTGAACTTGGAGGCAGAGTACATGAACGGAGGGTCTAACCTGCTGCTCGGCAGTTCTCATAGCTTGGCACGCTGTGGGCTGGCTCCCCATTCTCCAGGTGTGCACATTTTCTGTAATATCTCTGACAGTAGCCGTGTGCACACAGTGGTGAATTCAATTGTTCTCAGGGATACATTTCAGCCCCAGACCCCCTTCTGAACAGTTGCGGGGGCAGGAAGATCTGAATCTCATGCATCCCAGTCTCCCCAACCTAAACCTTGCCCTTCTCTCCTCTCTTAAGTATAACAAAGTAAAGATCAAGGCACAGAATCTGGTCAATTGTGCCTCATACACCTGCTGTGAATATCCTCACGGAGAGATACCACTTCCCAATTAAGGAAATGTCAGCAATACTCCATGGTCATCAAGAGCCACTGTCCTGGGCAGGCAAGATGGCTCTGTGTGTATGGGAGCCAGATGCCAAGCCTGACAATCTGAGATCAATCTGGGAATCCAGAGAGAGTCGTTCTCTGAACTCCACATGTGTGCTGTGACACATGTGTCCCCCCACACAATAAATGTTTAAAAACAAAACACGAGAGCCAGGCTGTAGTGGGCATGCCTTTAATCTCAGCACTCAGAAGGCAGAGACAGGTGGGTCTCTATGAGTTCATGGCCAGCCTGGTCTACAGAGTGAGTTCCAGGACAACCAGGAGAGACTCTGTCTTGAAAAACAACAACAACAACAAAAGGATTCTTATCATATCACCAACAAAACCCTGGTCATTTCATAGTGCCTCTTGTGTAATTCATGAAGCAAATATGATTTGTGGAATATAGTTCTATGTTAAAATAAGGGATTTCCACATATAATCTTAATTGAATCATCTTAAGTTCACGGCCTTAACACACAGCTCTGCCTACCGCTGGTCCAGGCATGAAAATGTGTCTCCCTCCTGCTCCAAGATTCATGTCAGCTTTTGTTTCTGTTATTGCTACTGTGAACTTTGCAAGGATGAGTTCTAAAGGGATGAATAAGAGAATAAACTTGGTAACTTGGGATGACCATCAGGCATGCCAAAGGTCTAGCTTTGCCCAGGACCTAAGAGCTGGCAATAACGTTGGGCCGTGACCAAGAACACAGACAGGTTCTATGAGGAGACAAGGACTTTCAAAAGGCTTCAAATTCCTGTCAGGGTTTTTGGATGGAGCTCATGAGAAATTCATATGCTGCAGAAAAGTGGCATCTGTCACCAAATCCACAGTCCATCAGTGACGTAGAAACGAGAGAGAGGACTGGCTAGATCCTGGAGTCAAGAGGAGACAAGGGTCAGGTGGAGGTTGTTGGTTAGGAGGCTGTCAAGGTCTCATGCATATCTTTATCTAACAGGACTTCATAGGTAGCAGGGTCATGTTGGGTGAATCATTACATAAGTGCCTTGCATTCATTCTAGTGAGAACATGCCCTGCACCAGGCACGTACCTCCAGAGGTCTGGGATGTCCAACAGGCCCAAGATATGGGTGATATGGCCTGGACTTCTGGAGTCAGTCTAGTGTGTTAGACATTAGCCCTTTAGTTGAAGAGCTGCAGGGAGGCACAAAGGGGTTCACCCAGGGACAACAACCCGGCCGGAGACTGGGAGGTCTCAGGGCAGCCATGGCCAGGCATTGTGTCCTGACTGTATATCAGCCCCAGCAGTACATTGGTCTCCAGTACTGCATTTGGCACACAGTAGGTGCCTGGCACATAGTGCTTAGAGGATGAAAGATGCTGCCCTTGAGGCTTTCATGCATACCCAGGAAGCATCTTGCCCTGTGGTAGCTGCACATTTTGGCTTGAGGTAGCAAAACACGTCCAAGACTAGGTAGAGGTGATGGTGGGGGGTGGAGGGGAGATGACGGGGCTGGTGCAAGCCTATGCTGCAAAGGAATGATGTGTGTGCATGCACTGAGCATAGCTGTCCCATGAGTGCTGGGAGCCGCATGATTCAGGGTAGGGCGTTGGACTTCAGGAAGGGTGGGGAGACCAGGGAAAGTGCCAATGAACCCCAGGAGGGGCTGGCCACATCCCTGCCTTCCTGTTTCTTCCTTCCATGGTTTACAGCTTCTGGGCAAAGGCCATGACAGAAACTCCCAGACAAGTAACAGTTTTGTTTGCATCTGCAATATAAACTGCAAAGATGGATGGAGTTAAAGCCAGCACGAATTTCTAACTGCCTCAAATGAGTAACAACAACACCTCAGCAATTACTCAAAGGAAGAGGGATTTCCTCAAAGCCCAGACCGGTGGGTGTGGGGGGGGCTGCTTTAATCCAGAGATGGTGTCTGCAGGGGACCTGGCTCATTCCATTTGGACCTTGACTGTCACTGTACCATCCCAGATCATGGCTATAAAGGGACCAGGGTAAACAAAAGCTCTAGCCACAGGAACCCCTAGAGATGGTAGGAAATCACTCCCCTTTTCTCATAGTGTCTGGTGACTGTGATTAGCACTGAGGTTGCCCTGAGTACCAGGCTGTCAAGAGAGAGAACAATGTAGCCTGACTGGTCCTCCCGGTGCCTCTGGAGCCAGGATGCATTGTTTCCCATCCAACTGCTCTCTATCAATCCATCTCTCATGGCAGGTTCTCAGCTCAGGGCTAAATAGGACAATGGAGGAAGGAGACCCAACCCATGCTCTCAGGAAATGCAGATCTCTAAGGCCAGCCCCAGGAGCAGAAGCTTCTTATCATGCCAAGCCTCCCAGGTCACACAGGGTCACAGGATATATTAGCACAGCCTAATGCGGTCTGTGGCCTCTCAGTCCCCAGCCCCATCCTCCTCCATGCCAGCCACTGTCCCTTCATTCACAGGGAGCTCTGGGCTTTCTCTTGCACTGACTGACATTTGCATCTGGAAGGGCTTTCTTCCACGACCCCTCTGGGAAGGCTATCTGTAGACCCTCCCTGCTCTGTCCTCTCTAAGCACCTCTCATTTATTCCATTCATGGCCAGGGTGCTCTGTGGAAGGGTCCGAGGCACAAAGCTTCCAGTCACATTGGCCAGCCAGGCCCTGTAAACCGGCAGTGAAGGATCTCTCCACCATCCACACTCCCTGGAGGCCGGGGCTGTGTCTGACCACTGCTGTTAGAGTCCAGAGCCTGCTACAGGGAAGGTACTCAGTTGACTGAGTGGCTCTGGGGGAGGAATGTGACTGATAACACCCTGAGGACTGTGGTAAAGGTGGCGCTCCCACAGGAGGCTGGGGGAGTTTACACAGGGTGCAGTCCAGGGCAGGGTTAGGGCCAAGTGAGGGTGCGGAGGCTGGAAGAGTAGGGTTGTTCGGGAGACCCGAGCAGGAAATGGGTAGAGGTGAGCTGGATGCGGGCAAAGGAGCTCAGGTGCTGTGCCTTGACATCCATGTAACTATAGGTTCCCCAACCACAAGTCCTTACCCCTCCCTTCCAACAATACCTAAAAGAAGCCTGTGGATAAGGCGAGGACAACGTAGGCAGTAAGAACTCTGGCTGAACCAGGTGTGTTGGTATGTAACCCCAGCTCTCCAGAGGCTGGATTGAAGGACAACCTGGAACACATAGCTAGAGTCTTGTCTAAAAATTAACACATGCACGCACCCACGCACGCTCTATTTGTCTGGGACTCTAGGATCCTTGTCCTCTGTGGAAATCCCAGCCCTAACATCTTTCCCACCTAACGCTGCCAGACACAGGAATACAAACATCCAATGAAGTCTGAGCTACAGATAAACAATGACTAATTCTTTAGCATAAGTAAGCTTGGGGCATGCTTCTAACAAAAGAGATGCATTACTTGTCAAATTCCAGTTTAACAGAGCTTGCTCTATTTTCGTTGGTTAAACCTTGCAAACTTTCCTACACTCCCTGGCTTCAGAGTCTGTCACTCACTCTTGTCTGGAACCTCCAGGGAGCCCATCCAAGGTTCTGGGGTTCCTGCAACATGCAAGACTTCAGAGCTGCAAGGAACACTGGGGATCGATCCCTTCTCCCATCCCATATACATGGAGGAGGTTGAAGCCCAGAGGGAACAGACATTGGCAAGGCCTTGAACACCCCTCAACAAATTAGCTGCAACTTGGGCCTCCCAGAGACCAGAACTAGGGGTGTCCCCAGCTTAGGAAGAGCCCTAGCTCACCCAGCCATCACATGGAAGCAAGGTTCACCCTCTCACCCGAGGCTATTTCCCGGATATCCTAATACCCCCCAGGTGAGTCACCTTCACCAGCCAGGCCAAAGGTGGCACGCAAAAGTACAGAGGCCCTGGGGCTTTGCCGAGCTCTGGAAAGGTGCCAAGAGAGGGTGGCACTGGGAGACAACCTTGCAGCCTTGGTGGGTGGGGCTGCTCCTCAAGAGAGCCTGAAATCATCCAAAATCCACTTAGCAACACTGGCCCTCAGAGCCCGCTCTCTTCAAAAGCTCACTGAAATTGCCCACTCCGCCTTGCTCTGTGTTTCTTCACTTCGCGTTACCCTGTGTGTCTCTGTGTTGTCAGTCTCCATTACTCTCAAATTCCCATTGTCGTCCCTGGGCCATCAAACAGGCCCTGGCACAGAGGAGGTGCTTAATAAATACTTGTTGAAAGAAGCCGTCTCACTGACGTTCACCCTGTGTGGGGCACGGGACCCGGTGGGTGCTCCGTCCTCCCTTCCTCCCTCGGACATGGTGAGTATCCACCTGAAATGGGCACGAGGTGGGGGGTGCACTCGGCTGGTTTAGGAACCCGCCTCTGTTTATGCTCCAGCCTGGGTCAGGGCTGAGAACTCAGCGTCACAAGGGAGGGATGAGTGCGGTACTGACCGCCAGAGGGTATTGGCTGCTGCTTGTGTGGGCCTGGGCTCCCACCTGCCTGCCCCGGTAGACCATACTAAGTAACCAAGGGCAAGATGGGTGTTGACGATTTCCTAATACCCATCTAGTATCAGGTACAACAACAACAAACCAAACCAAACCAAATAAACAAACAAAAAATAAAGACAAAGTCTCAAAAGTTATGAATCTGGGAAGGAGATTAGAGTTAATGCCCCCCCACCCCCCAGGAATGAAAGGAGAGGACACAGTGAGATTAATTAGAGCGCATTGTTTACATGTGTGAAATCGCCAAATGAAGAAACTGACAAGCTGGGGGTGGCGGCACATGCCTTGAATCCCAGCCCTGGGGGTGGGGGTGGCAGGATTGGGGTGGGGGGAGACCAGGGGCAGGTGTAACTCTGAGTTGGAGGCCCACTTGGTCTACATTGTGAGTTCCAGGCCAGCCAGGGCTACACAGAGAAATCTTGTCTCAAAAAACCAAACAACAGGACAAAAGAACTAATCAATAAAAAGTGGTTAAGAAAAAAATGAGGAAGAGAAAGAAATGCAAAGAAGGGAGACCCCTTCCACCCTCCTCAAGATCCCTCCCCAAATCCCAAACTAACATGCGTTTCTCTTCTCCTTCCTGACCCAACAAGGCGTCATGTAGCCTAGGCTGGCCTCAAGATAGCTGAGAACTTGAACTGATTCTCTTTCCTCAATCTCCCAAATGGGTTATGTATATAAAAGAGGAGAGAAATACAGAAATATATATATTTTTCTTTTTACATTTTTTTTTAAACTGGAGCTGAGGACCGAACCCAGGGCCTTGCGCTTGCTAGGCAAGCACTCTACCACTGAGCTAAATCTCCAACCCCATCTTTTTACATTTTTTTTATTGGCTAGGTTTTTTTGCTTTTTTTTTAAGATTTTTTTAAATTTTATTTTATTATGTATACAGTATTCTGCCTGCATGTGTCCCTGCAGGCCAGAAGAGGACACCAGATCTCATTACAGGTGGTTGTAAGCCACCATGTGGTTGCTGGGTATTGAACTCAGGACCTTTGGAAGAGCAGTCGGTGTTCTTAACCACTGAGCCATCTCTCCAGCCCTTGTTTTTTGTTTTGTTTTGTTTGTTTGTTTGTTTGTTTTTAGCCAAATTTCTCTATGTTGTACTAGCCATCCTGGAACTCACAATATAGACCAGGCTGGCCTCAAAGTCAGAATTCATTTCACCTGCCTCTGCCCCCAACCCCCACCCCTGTGCTGGGATTAAAGGTGTGCCCAGCTGGTCAGTTTCATTATTTGGCAATTTCACACAGGTAAACCATGCGTTCTAATTCTCTCCCTGGGCCCTGCCCCTCCATTCCTATCAGAACTCATCATTAATTCCAATTTCCTTTCCAGAATCATAAGTTTTGAGGTTTTATTTTTGTTTTCTGTTCGTTTGATTTATTTTGGTTTATTGTTTTTGTCATTATTAATTTATTTATTGAGGCAGGGTTTTACTATGTAGCTTAGGCTGGCCTCAAACTCCTGTGCCTCCTGAATGCTGGGATTATAGGTGCATGTTACAAGTACCCAGTTTAGGGTGTGCACAGGGTCAAACTCAGGCTTTTTGGACATTTGATAAGCTCTCTGTTAACTGAGCCACAACCCCAGCCTCATGAACTCATACTTCTTGAACCACCTTGCTGGGCTTAGCTGTTGGAGTCAGGAACCGGGAGGATTTCACTTGTGAGCACAGAGAGATGGAGCCACACAGCTGGGAATAGCCATGGGGCCCAAACTCAGAACACTGAACAGCCTCCCTCCAGCCAGGCTAGCCTGGAGCAGAATGCTGAGCCTGGAGCTGAGGGCTGACTCCATACCCCTGACACATGCATTCTTCTTGTTTTTCTTTTTCTTTTTCTTTCTT
This sequence comes from Onychomys torridus, assembly GCF_903995425.1. Lineage (NCBI taxonomy): Eukaryota > Metazoa > Chordata > Mammalia > Rodentia > Cricetidae > Onychomys > Onychomys torridus. Next base: position 80,244,447 of record NC_050443.1, read on the forward strand.
TTTATTTTTTTTTTATTTTTCAAGATGGGGTTTCTCTGTGTAACATTCCTGGCTATCCTGGAACTCACTCAATAGACCAGGCTGGCCTCGAACTCACTGAGATCCGCCTGCCTCTGCTTCCTGAGTGTTGGGATTAAAGGTGTGCTCCACTACCGCCTAGTGACATGCGTTCCTCTTTGTTCAGCGACCTCTGGGCCAGATGACCTAGTATCTAAGCCTGCTAGCTCAGTTCTCCATGGCTTCTTTCTTCTCTTCTTCCTGCCCAGACCTTGGTGCTGGGCTCTCTTCCCCTACTCTGGGGTAGGGCTCCCTTTTCCAGGGGTCTCCAGCCTCCCCTTCATCTTTGTCAGACCCTTTGCTGAGTCTATGGCCCATCCTTCCCTGGGACCTCAGTTTACTCACAGTCTATCTTAAGAACCAGTTCCATGTCATTGCTTTTTTTTCTGGGCCACCAACCAGCTCCCAAATAAAGACATGGAGACTTATTATTAATTATGAAAGTTCAGCCTCAGCTTATGCTTGTCCTACTAGCTCTTACCACTTAATTTAACCTGTTTCTATTCATCTATGTTTTTCCTTTCATTTATTCTGTATGTCCTGCTTTGCTGCTTCCTCCATGGCTGGCTGACTGGCCCCTGGCACCTCCCTCTCTGCCTCTCCAGAGCCTAGATTCCTCCTCTTACTTAGTCTCTCTGCCCAGAAGTCCTGCCTAAACCTCCTTCCTAGCTATTGGCCGTTCAGTTTTTTATTAGACCAACCAGGTGCCTTAGGCAGGCAAGGTAAACAAATGCAACACACCTTAATATAGTAAACCAATGCAGCACATCTTTACATAGTTAAGCAAATATGCTGTAAACAAATGCAACACATCTTTACATAGTTAAGCAAATATGCTGTAAACAAATGCAGCACATCTTTACATAGTTAAACTAATATTCCACAACATAAACAAATGCAACGTATCTTTACATAGTTAAACTAATATTCCACGACAGTCCAGGTATCTCCTTTTAGATGTCTTCTCCCAAGCCAGTGAGATAGCTTAACTGAAAAAGCTTGCCAAGCCTGATAGCCCCAATTCAATCCCCTGAACAGACACGGTAAAAAACAAGAACCTCCTCCCATGGGAGTTCTCTGACCTACATGAGTGCCATGGCACACATGTATTCATGTACGTGCACACACACACACACACACACACACACACACACATTTGCATATACACAAATAAATAAATATAATAAATGATAGATGCCTCTCTCATGATAAAGTCAAAGCTCAACTCGTCATCTTTTCCAACCTGCTCCTCTGTCAGTTTCAGCGAGGGCATCTCCGCTCACCTGGGTCTAGAATGACCAAGCCTTTTCTCATTCCTCCTGACCTCATCCAATCTTTCAGGAATTTGGGCCACTGCTCCACGGTGTCCTGGAATTGTGTACTTTTCATGTCCCAAAGCCTTGACCACATTCATGCTTCATCTCTTCCACTTGAACTGTGGAAGCAGAAGGCTTCTTGAGCCTGCTCCTTCCACTTCCAATCCATACTCCCACAGCAGCCAGAGGTGGCTCCCAATCATATCACTACCTCGCTCAAAACCCTTCCATGTCTCACCATGGCCCTGGGAATGAGCTTTATCTGTTTGGCCTGGCACCAGAGGCCCTACATGACCTGGGCTCTGGTGGCCTTAGCTCACCTCACCTTGTCTATCCGATGACTACTGAGCATTCTCCAGTTCTCAGCCATGGCTCAAGGTAGAACCTGCTCCATAATGCCTTTCTTTTTCCATTTAGATTCCTCCATTTTCAACCATCTGGTGATTCCTCTTTAGGAACGAACTGGGTAAAGTGTGTAAGTGTGTGTGTGTGTGTGTGTGTGTGTGTGTGTGTGTGTGTGTGTTCAGAATCACTCATATTCTATTTATGTATTTGTAGTTAGTAGAGTTGTTAGGGTCAGAGCCTGATTCCTCATAAAGGAGGCCATCTACCCTCAACAGGCCAGTTAAACAGACAAGCATCAATGAAAAGCAGAGAAAGGAGGTTCGTTTAATGGGGCCATAATGGAAAGATGAACCAAGAGGCCCAGTGAACCCCAAGTTGATCTTCAGGGACCTGACATGAGGTTTAGTCTTTTTTGCGCTTGCTAGGCAAGCACTCTACCACTGAGCTGAATCCCCAACCCGAGATTTAGTCTTAAACAGGGGGGGTTAGAGGTATGCTGAGCTCAGCAGTTCTGGTCAAGGTGAAGTCCTGCCCATCACTGCCTGGGATTTACTCTGTCTTTCCTGCAAGGTGCTGTAACAAGTTGCCAGGACTGTGTGAAATCTCTTCCCGGAAGACAAGTTTCTCCTCTGGCTGGCACTAGATCTCAGCATTTTCCTTCTCCCAGCATGAGAGTCCTAGAGAAATTCTGACATCTTGGGGACTATTATCTCAATAGTCAAGGCAAGAAGCCCAATACTCTCTTTAGAATAGCTTCATTTTGCCAGGGTGGTTACAATTGCTTGTTTCAAATTACTTAAGGTTGACCATTGAGTATTGCTTGAGTGCCAGCCAAGTGCACATAGACCCTCCTTCACATGCCCACCTGCAGTCAGAGCCTGGCAGCAGCATGTTCAGGGAGCAGACACAACCCATAGGGGACTTCAGGGGACCTGAGTGAGTGTGGATGAGGCAGCTAGCAGTCAGAGGAAGACCCATCTGGCTTGGGAGATGCAGACAGATGTGAGGTTGGGGGTTCAGAGCTAAGGTTTTTATGGGTTCCGTGGCTGCTGGAAGAGAGAGGGCTCTGGAAGGTTGAACTAGAGCTCACTGGCTGGCTGCCTGGCAATTAGTATCCCACTCAGCCAACCTTCTAAGAGTGAGCCCGCTGGAGACCAGCTGAGATCAACAGGAAGGGAAAGCTGGGGCGGTGGGAAGGGCTGAGAAGGAGTAACAATCCAGAGACAGAAGGGGCAAAGGCTGGAGGGGGTAGAGCAGCCCACAGCTTCCTCCTGACTCCTGCTTGTCCTCTGCTTGGGTCAGCCTCAAGGCCAGTTCCTTTTCAAACTTGGCCGCATGGTCCAGAGGCAGCGGGGTGGGGAGCATGGGAGGATGGGGCAGGGCAAGCCTGAGGTGCTACAGGCAGGGTCCTAGTCCACACGGAGCCCCTCACCTGGGTGGGCACCTACATGCCGAGTCCCCAACACTTTTCCAGCTCCTCGCATGTCCTTTGTCCCTTCCACCCAGCTTGGGAGCATGCATCCCAATACCTGTCCCACAGGAGAGGCTTGGAGATGTAGCAAAGACCCAGCACTCAGGAGGCTGGTGCAGGAGAATTGCAGCAAGTCCAAAGGCTAGCCTAGGCTACAAATGAGACATCCCACTCCTAACCTCCCCACACACACAAAGAAAGAAGTGCTGAGGATGTATCTTAGTTGGTAGAGGGCATGCCTGGCCTGCACAAAGAGTCCTGGGCTCAATCCCAGCACCTCATAAAACAGTGTGGTGGTTCCTTTCTATCATCCCAGCACTTGGGAGCACAGTCAGGAAGATCAGGAGTTCAATGCCAGCCCCTGCTACACAGTGAATTCGTGGCCCCCATGGGCTACAAGAGCCCTTTTCTTCTCAAACTCCCCCTCCAAAAAAGCAAGGGATGATGGTATGTACCTGTAATCCCAAGACTCAGGAGGTAGAGACAGAAGAATCAGGTGTTTAGGGTCGTACTTGGCTACATAGTGATTTCAAGATCAGTCGGGCTACAGGAGACACTGTCACAGACAGAATCCTAAGAAAGGGAAAGACTATTCATTGAGCTGGCATTTGGGGGACCCTGACAAGGCCCTTCCTTCCCCTCTCTGTCATTGCCCTTCTACACTGTCATTCACAGGTCACAGGACATAGAGCCCAGCTGGGGAGGCCTGGGTTTTAGTACCAGTTCTGCCATGACTGCCTGTGTGACCCTAGACTAACCCCTCTACCTCTCTGGTTTTGGGGTTCTACAGATGAAGTATTGAGCTGGCAAGTCTCCCAGGGATCTTTGTGACCCTCTCTGATCTCTGTGACTTTTAAACACCATGCCATGTGTCTCTTTGAGAGAGGCTGAGCATGTACCAGGCTGGGAAAAGATGGGTCTTGCCCCATCTGAGCGTGACTTCCTAGGCAGTGGTGGGAGAGGATGGACAGAGGACAAGGATTCTAATTTCACCTCTTGAGCCAAAGCTGGGTCTAGCCATCCCAGTCCTCCAAGACCCCAACTGACCCCACCACTGAGAGTCTGGGAACTGACCCAGGCTGAGCTGAGACGATGGGCTAGGAGGCCCTAAAATTAGCTCCAAGGCAAAGGGAGCAGGAGCTGGTCCCAGCTGTAGACTCCCACAGTGCCAGGAATGGAGTCCTCCCCCAGCTCAAGTGGAGAGGCCAGCCAAAGCTCCAGCAGGGACCTGTCACCGTGCTGGGTGCCAAGAGTCACAAACTCATATAGACACAGGTCAAAGGAGCTTGCAGGAGAAGAGGGACCCAAGCCAGGACCTTGGGCTCTGAGTTGGCTCCCAGCCGCCAGCCTTTTACAGCCCTGGAAGGTACCAGGGAGGAGACTTGCTATTTATGTCCTCCTGGGACATGGTTGAGGGGACTGACCTGTCCTCTCCAGGCTGAATTAGATAACCTCGAACCTTACTGCCAACCCCCAAGAGTGTAGGAGGATCCAGGAGTAGGTTGGATACACCAGTGACCAGCCCCAAAGTCAGAGCCTTTCCTGAGGTGGCGACCCCACCTGCTCGCTTCTCTGCCTGAGTGCTCTGTGGGGCTTATGGAGATGCAAATTCTTCTGTGCATAGGGGTGCATGTTTGCAACCCCAACTGAGGCAGAAGTCCAAGGTCATCCTTGACTTCATAACAAGTTTGAGGCCAGCCTGGGCTATGGTAAGACTTTCACTCAACCTCCAATAAAAGAACAGTTGAAAGTGTTGGGACTGAACCAAGAAGTAAAAAGTAAAAAAACTCACAAGAGAGTTCGACAAGGTTGGCTAGGTAGCTCAGTTGGTAGAGTGCTTGCCTCGCATGCACGAAGCCCTGGCCTTAGTCCTCGGCCTTGCATGAGCTGAGCACAGTGCATGAGGCCCAGAACCCCATCATGAGGGAGGAGAATGCAGGAGGGTTACAAGCTCAGGGTCATCCTCAGCTACACAGTGAGTTCGATGCCAGCCTGGGCTACTGGAGACTGTCTCAAGAAAAGAAGAAAGGGGAAGGGAGGAAACGGAAACAAAGTTGCACCTTTATTGAACACAATGAGAGTGTTGCACATCTCTCCTTTTTGATTTGGGTTTCGGTTTTGTGAGGCAAGATCTCACAATCCTCCTGCCTTGGCCTCCTGAGTGCTGGATTATAGAACATGGGACACAACGTTCAGCTATAACTTAATATATTATTTGATCCTCTTAACAACTCCAATGAGCAGACAAAATGGATGCTCGGAGAGCTTAAGAGACTTGCTCAGGATCCCACCGCACAGAAAGGGCTGGGATACCCACTTGAGCCAATGTCTATCTGTGCACTCATCCTGTGCCTGTGACCTTGAGAGCACAGTGAGGAGAGGAGGCTTGGGGATGCAGGGGAAAGGCCGTGATGAGGACTGGGTGGATGAGGTAAGGGTCACACACAGTGATTCAGAAAAGAAAGCTTTGAGTGCTGGGAAAGGGGAGGATGGCAAGTCCAGGCTTGAGATGTCACTCTGCTGGCCAGCTCCTACTTCCTCCTCTGTGAAATGCTACAGAGGAAGAAATGTGAGGACAAGAAATGTCCCACTCCAGGCCTGCCTGGCACACAGTAGGTGTTCAGGATGTGTGAGCTGGCCATTTCCCTAGCAACTTGGACTTGGGAGTGACTTGGACCCTGGCTGGATGCAGCTGGTTCGCTGGGTTCAACAGAGGTATCTGGAGAGGACCCAAGGAGAGATATCAGGGTCACAGTCCAGAAAGGTCCCAGGAAGCTGATCCTGTCGGATGCTCAGAGCCTGCCCCACCCCCACCCCTTGGCTCAGACCGAAGAGGCAGCCAGACTAATAGGCCCAGTTTACAACAAAAGCCTACTGGAAAGTAAACACCACCCCCAGCTTTTCCATCTTATCTCACCCCTCTCCACCCTACCTCCTTCCTTGTCAAGGCCTTCAGCTTTGTGGGACCCATCAAGCCTCACTGCCCAATAGGCTAATGCCCCTTGGAGACCTAATCTTGCCTAGGCTGGGCCGGATGTCAGGCCTGGCCTCTGGAAGTCTCTAGTGACTCATGTGCACTTCCTCCACCTACAGGCATGACTTTGTGTCTGGATAGGGATGTGTCCCTGAAGCTGTCGTCAATCACTTGGTGGCTCTTAAGGCACAGCCAGGTGGATCCTCTCTTGTCTTCCATACATGTGTGCTGCTAGAATAAGGAGCTGCCCTCCGGGGCCTCTGTAAAAGTAGAAAGGGCAGAGTGGGCATTAGCTTCTCCTGGGACAGAATGGAGGGCCTCTGTGGATCCTCAGTCTAAGCACATGATGGGCAGTGGAGCCCCAATTCCCCTGCTGAGAGATGGCTTTCATTGGGAGTCTGAATTTCCAGAGAATTCACTAAATCTATCTCCATTTATCATATGAGAAGTCTGGGGCCACAAGAAGGCCATCATCACCAGCCAGGGTCACCCAGAGAAGAGACAGAGCAGTCTCCTACCCAGGTTTCTGAGAGAGCTTTTAAGAGGATGTAAAAATTGGAAGATTCCTCTGGTGCCACCCTGTGGCTGAAAGGAAGAAATGCAGGGCTGGGTGAAGCTGTGTTGGTCTCCCAGGATGGGAGACCTTCACACAGGGACCCTCTTGGTTAATAGGACCCTATTCCCTCCAGTTACACAGCCTCTGTCCCAGTGTCTCCCCCACACTAGACTGGGAGCTCCTCAAGGGCAAAGCCAGGCCTGATTCATCACACCACTTGTAAAGGCATTGTGAATGTTTGAGGAAGTGATTTAAGCTGAACTGAATTCTGAATGAATTGGAAGGAAACAGCATGCAATGTGGGCAAAAAATTCTGCGTTTGTAAAATCGAGAATTGTGTTAGTCATTGTTGAAGTGGTTGATAGGTGCAGCGGTTCCTTATGCCCTTCCTTTCCTTTCTGTCTGAAATGCTTTGAAACAAAGGAACGAATAGAAAACATCCAAGTCCAAAGATAAAGTCCAAGTGAATGAATGATGCTGCATCTGTGCAAAGGAGAAACGTTTAGAAACATCAAAAATGCTAGCATGAGGTTTACTGATGAAATTATCCTTAAAAATATTTTAATTACATTAATTTATTCATAGGTACCTGTTTTATTGATAGGTATCCATATGACATACAATTTGCCCATTTAGAGTGTACAATTTACAATTTAAACCAGGTTTGGTGGTACACACCTGTAAATAGACAGGAGGCTGAGGCAGGAGGATTGCCACAAGTTTGATGGTAGCCTATACTACAAAATAACTTTGAGGCCATCCTGTGCGACATGGTAAAATCCTGTCTCAAGAAAGGACACCCAGCCAGGTGGTGGTGGTGATTGCCTTTAATCCCAGCACTCAGAAGGCAGAAGCAGACGGATCTCTGTGAGTTCGAGGCCAGCCTGGTCTGCAGAGTGAGTTCCAGGCTGTTACACAGAGAATATCTGTCTCCAAAAAAAAAAAGAAAAGAAAAAGACTGCCGGGTGGTGGTGGTGGTGGCGGCGGCGGCGGCAGCGCACGCCTTTAATCACAGCACTTGGGAGGCAGAGGTAGGTGGATTTCTGTGAGTTCGAGGCCAGCCTGGTCTACAGAGCTAGTTCCAGGACAGGCTCCAAAGCTACAGAGAAACCCTGTCTCAAAAAACAAAACAAACAAACAACAAAAAAAGGCACCCAATAATAATAATAGTAATGATGATGATGAAGTACAGGTCAATGATTTTCAGTGCATCCCCCAATGTTTCCCCACCATCAATTTATAACATTTTCATCTTTGTCAAGAAAACTCCATGTCCATCAATTAACAATCACTCCCCTATTTCTCTCATAATACCCCAAACCCCCAAATCTACTTTTTGTCTGTCTGGATTTGCCTATTCTGGGTAGTTTGTATAAAAAGCATCAGAGTCATGCAATGCACCCTCTTTTGTGTCTAGCTGTTTCTAGATAGTGCGCAGTTTTCAGGGTTCATCTAGGTCACAGCATGGACCAGAAATATCTGTGCTTCATCCTTTTCCAGGACTATATAATCCTCCACGTGTGCTCAGGAGATGGGATCTTTTGTAGTCTAGGCTAGCCTTGACTTCACTGTGTAGTGGAGGATGGTCCTCTTGGCCCCACCCCCTGTGCTGCAGGCCACAGGAATATGAAGCAGGAATTCAGCCAACTATAACAAGAGCTAACACTTGGAAGAAGCAGGGCTCTTCCAGAGGAAAAAGCCAAGCCTCAAGGAGTCTTGGTGATATTAGCCTTTTGAATATATATTAGCCGGTTCCAGCAAAGATTTTCTTGTGTGCTATGTGTGCTTCTGACGGTGTATTTTATCTGAGACACCTCTCAAACATCCAAAGACAAGCGGCAGACAAAATAAGCGTTCCAGACCACCTGTTGTCTCTTGAATTAAAACAGCCTTTTAAAGCCTTCTAAATAAACCTTGGTTGTGGTGTTGACTTTGAATCTGTGGACCAGAGATCTAGTTGGCTGTCGCTGGTTTTCAGGGCTGGCTTCTTGGGTACCAGATGACCTTTGACAGTGCGGAGGCTGACAAGGAGTGACTGTGAACCAGGGTGCAGTCCCACCACACAACCACACTGGATGTTACAGCTTCCGTCCCTGTAAAGGTCAGCAGCTCAAGTTCATCGAATGGGTTAGGTTCTGCCCCTAAGGCCTGCCTGGATGTTGACACTGTCTGCTTAGTGGAGGAGAAGAGCCTCCATGCTGGAGGCCACAGACCCGGACGGACCTCCCTGGCATTGGAAGCTTAATCCAGCTGGGGCTGAATAGCAAAATACTCGGCCTTAATTTATTCCCATGAGACCAGCTGGCTTGCCCCTGCCCCCAAGAATGTCAAGACACAAAGGATGACACATGACGAGATGGTTCAGTAGGTAAAGGCATGTGCCACCAAGCCTGATGACCTGAGTTTGATCTTCAAGACTCGCGGTAGAGAGGATTAGAGAGGATGATTCCCATAAGTTGTCCTCTGACCTCCATACATGTGCTATGGCACAAACACACACACACACACACACACACACACACACACACACACACTCACTCACTCACTCAGATAAATAAGTAAATGTAAAAAAAATAGGGATGAGTCAAACAAACGAAAGATGTATTTATTTTGTTTGTTTTTTTAAGGGTCTCACATAACTCAGACTGGCCTTGAAGTCGCTTTGTAGCCAAAGATGAAGGTGAATTTCGGTTCTTCCTGCCTCCACCTCGTGAGTGCTGGGGCTGGAAGTCACGGCCTCACACATCCTAGGTAGACCTGTAAGGATCCCCAGCCTCCAAGAGCTATATTCTGAATATGTCTACAGTTGTTAGCTGGCTTCTAGTTGAATTCGTTACTCACTTGTTCATGCTTCAGTCCCGCTGTGACTTACACGTCATTTCAATGTATTTAACTACTAAATGCATTATCCACCAACAACAAACAGACCTTCATAAAACCGAAGGGGGCTGGCTGCCATCAGGAACAAGAAAAGACAATTGAAGAAGGAGGAAACATTTGTACATCATGTATCCGAGTGAGTTATATCTAAAATATGTAAAAAAAACTCTTAGAATTCAATAACGGATGGTAAGTTAGATTTAAATGGGCAAAACATCCGATGAGACATTTTCCAAAGGGCACGGACAAATAGACAAATGGACAATAAACACATGAAAGGACGCTTGATTCTCGCTAACCATCTGGGAAATGCAATTCAAACCACAGTGGAAATCACTCTGTCCCCTTGAGGATGGCCATAATGAAATAGTCAGGCAATAGCCAAGGTTAGAAAGGATGTGGAGAAATCAGAATCCTAACAGATTGCTGGTTGGTGTGTAAAACTGTATGGTTACTATTATACTTTGAGGGGGAAAAATCTAGAAGTTCCTCAAACAAGTTAACATAGAGCAGCTATAAGCCTGAGCAGTTTCCCTAATAGGAGGGTCACAAGTCAAGGCCAGCTTGGTTTATTCTACAGGCTCAGGAGAAATGAAAGATAACGTTAGGTGAGAGAGATGGTTCCCCAGCTAGGCATGCTTGTTGCTCTTCTACAGGGCTTGTGTTGTGTTCAGCACCCAAGTCAGGCAACTCACAGCTCCCTATAATTCCAGCTGGTATCCCCAGGCACCCATGAGCACATGGCATACACTTACACAGATGTATACACATAAACACAAATAAAATATGTCTTTTAAAAGATACTGTCTTGCCAGGTGGTGGTGGCCCACGCCTTTAATCCTGGCACTCGGGAGGCAGAGGCAGATGGATCTCTGTGAGTTCAAGGCCAGCCTGGTCTACAGAGCAAGTTCCAGGACAGCCAGGACTGTTACACAGAGAAACCCCATCTTGAAAAAACAATAAATAAATAAGTAAGTAAACAGATGATATTTTCTCTCCCTCCCCCCAAAAAACAGACCTCCAGTCTTTCTTTTTTAAAGATTTTTAAAAATAATTTTGTGTATCATGTATATGTGTGTGTGTGTGTGTGTGTGTGTGTGTGTGTGTGTGTGTGAGAGAGAGAGAGAGAGAGAGAGAGAGAGAGAGAGAGAGAGAGAGAGAGAGAGTCAGTCCAGAAGGTGTCAGATCCCCTGGAACTGGAGTTAAAGGCAGATGTGTGTTGCCAGATGTGGGTTCTGGAAACTGAATTCAGCTCCCTTACAAGAGCACTACTTGCTCTTAGTTGATGACCTATTTCTCCAGCCCCAAGAACACCAATATTTCTGGCAGAATTACTCATAATAGTAAAAAAGTGGACATACCCCAAATATCCATGAACTAATGAACAGCTAAGCAAAATGTTCAAGCAACAGAATCCAAGCAACAGAATATTATATCCAAGCAATAGAATATTATATGTCCTGAAAAAGGGATGAGGTACTGGGATTTATGTTATGAAATAGGTAAATCCTGACACTGTAAGAAAGGGTCACTGGGCAGTGGTGGAACATCTTTAATCCCAGCATCTGGAGGCAGAGACAGGAGGATTTCTGGGTTTGAACCAGCCTGGTCTCCAGAGCTAGTTCTGGGACAGCCAGCCTACACAAAGAAACTCTGTCTCAAAAAACCCAATCAAACCAAATCGAGAGAGAGAGAGAGAGAGAGAGAGAGAGAGAGGGGGGGGGGGGAGAGATACTATTTACATGAAATATCCAGAATAGGCAAATCTGTCAAGTTGGAAAGTAGATTGGTTAGGTATGAGGTACAGGGGAGCAGGGACAGGAGAATGATTTCCAAAAGGTGTGGGACTTTTGTATTTTTGAGGTTCTAGTAATGATCTAAAATTGAATGTAGTGATGATCGTGTTTGTCTGTGAATATTCTGCAAACAGTGGTAGCCAGACATGGTAGAACACTACTGTTGTCCCAGCTGCTAGAAGGCTGAGGCAAGAGCATCCTCTGAGCCTAGGGTGCATCTACTTATTTTTCAGACAAACTCAAGATGATCCTGAACTTCTGATTCATCTCACTTCCCAGATGCTGGGATAGAAGTACATAACAGCTGGGGCTGGAATCCAGGGCCTATGCACGCTAGGCAAGCAGCCTATCAAAAGCAACACTGTCTCAAACAAGCAAACAAGCAAACCAGACCTGTAATCCCAACTATGGGGGAGGCTGAAGCAGTCTGCCTAAACTACAGAATGAGTTCAAGGCCATGCTGAACAATTAGCAAGACCCTGTCTCAAAACAACTCAGGTTAAGAGCCCTGCTGGTGAGTGCCTGTACCTGCAGAGCCATCACCAGGCTCCTGGTACTTTCTTAAACATTTTTTGGGGAACAGAAATACAATCAATCCTCAGTCTACATGGGGACTAGTTCCAGGTACCAATACTGATAGCTGTTCAAGTCTCTTCTATATGCTATAGTGTGTGCATACAGCTGTGCATCTTCCCCTGTAGAATGTAAATCATCTCCAGATTACGTGTGATAACTAATGTAAACCCTATGCAAATAGCTGTCCTACCAGATTGTTTAGGGAATAATGGCAAGAAGAAAAAGTCTGCAGATGTACAGAAGTTTCTGCATTTCGAGCATTTAGATGAGGGGTGGGATGAGTCCATGGATGCAGAACCAAAAATGCAGATGGATGATTAAATGCCAAAATGCCAACAATGGGGAATTTATGGTGCAGGGTTACAGATTGTATGAGGCTGGAGAGACAGTTTTGTGGTTAAGAGCATTTGCCGCTCTTGGAGAGGACCCAGGCTCTCCTGGCCTCTGAGGGCACCTACAGGCACGTGGTATACATACAGACAAGCAGGTACACATATACACATGAATTAAAAATAAAAAATCTAACCAGGCGGTGGTGGCACACACCTTTAATCCCAGCACTCGGGAGGCAGAGCTAGGCGGATCTTTGTGAGTTCGAGGCCAGCCTGGTCTATTGAGTGAGATCCAGGAAAGGTGCAAAGCTACACAGAGAAATCCTGTCTCGAAAAAACAAACAAACAAACAAACAAAAACAAAAATAAAAAAATCTAAATGCCAGCTGGAGAAAAAAATATGCACCTGTTTTCATTTTAAAAGAAGGAAGAGGGTGGGGGAGAGCTCTTGGTAGAGCAATTCGATTTTTTTTCTTTTCTTTTTTTTTCTTTTTTGGTTTTTCGAGACAGGGTTTCTCTGTGTAGCTTTGGAGCCTCTCCTGGAACTCACTCTGTAGCCCAGGCTGGCCTCAAACTCGAAGAGATTCTCCTGCCTCTGCCTCCCAAGTACAGGGATTAAAGGCATGTGCCACCATCGCCCAGCTCTTTTTTGATTCTTAACACCACAGATACAAAAGTAAAAATCAAAGCAGCCATGTTTATCCTCGATTTTCTCTCTCCATGCTTAAAAAAAAAAAAAATGTCTGTTTGAGTGTGGTTTTTGTTTTGTTTTTGTTTTTGAGCTGAGGATCGAACCCAGGGCCTTGTGCTCTGCTAGGCAAACACTCTACCACTGAGCTAAATCCCCAACCCATGAGTGTGGTGTGCTAACGTGTTATACTTGCATGTGTGGTGGGCACGAGTGCATGCATGTGTCTTTGCACTTGCATGGAGGCCAGAGGAGAATGAAGGAACGTGTCCTTAGTTCCTCAAGACAGGGTCTCTCACTGATCAGAGACCCTCTTGCCTCTGCCTCCCAGGAGAGGCTGTCCAAGTTTGTTTGCTTCTTCTGCCAACTTGACACCAGCTGGAGTTATCTGGGAAGAAGCATCTCTGTTGAGAAAATGCCTCCATCCTGTTGTCTGTAGGAATTAATGACTGGTGTGGGAGGGCCCAGTCAGTTGGCAGTGTGCTCCCGGGCAGATAGGCATTGATAGTGTAAGAAAGCAGGCTGAGCAAGCCCCTGAGGAGCAAGACAGGAAACGTTTCTTTGTGGCCTCTGCTTTAGCCCTGCCTTCAGGTTCCTGCCTTAAGTTTCTGCCCCAGATTCCTTTCAATGATGGGCTCTAAGCTGTAAGGAAAAAGAAACCCTTTCCTTCCCGAGTTGCCTTTAGTCATAGTATTTTATCACAGCAACAGAAACCTACTTTTTTTTTTTTTTAACATAATGATTAGATCTGAACTTAGGTCTTCATGCTGGTACAGTGTTCTCACCCACTGAGTCATCGAGAGTGTCTCACGTAGCTCAGGCTGACCTCGAACTTGCTATAGAGCCAAGGATAAACTTGACCTCCTTCTCCTTCTTCCTCTACTTACCAAAAGCTGTGGTTACCTGCCTGGGCCAACATTTCAGGCTCTCCGTGAATTTTGCAGCTAGTTCCTGAATTTAGAATATCACTTGCTCTTGCAGGGCAATGTACTGTCACTTCTTCAAAGGCCCAACTTCAAACCTGTGGCCTTCACCCTGCAGGTCCCCATCAAATTAACCCTGATTCCTCAAGGCCTTCTCATTGCGAGTGGTCCCCCACTGTTTCACTTGAGGCCTGCCTGCGTGGGAATCTGGTCTTTATCACCAGCGCCCAGCTCAGTCCCGCCATCCCTGGAGAGTTCAAAAATGTACTGGGATCTCCCTCAGGATTCAAGTCCCACAGATTGGGCCCCAGGTGGCGCTGTCCACCCGGGGAAAGATGGAGGAAGCCCAGAACCCAGAGCCTCTGGCATGGGCAGCCAGCCATGAGGCCTCAAATTCCAATCCTGCTTCTCCTCACATCACCCAGTGCATTCGTGCCTGGTTTATTACAGTGTGCGTGTGTGTGCGTGTGCGTGTGCGTGTGTGTGTCTCCGTCCGTCGGTCCAAAAGACAACTTTCAGGAGATGGTTCTTCCACCCTTTGGGTCCTGGGGATTGAACTCAGGTCGTTCCGCTTTGCAGCAAGTACCCATTTACCCCCTGAGCCATCCTGCCAGCACCAGGTGCATGATTTTACAGTTCAGCGTGTCAAGGCTGGATGCCAGGGGAAGCAGGGAATCCACAGGCTATCCCTACTGTTCTTGGGGGAACCTAAGTCTCCCAGAAAAGCTACGAATATCGTTACTCCTTCAGATAGCCACCCAAGTCTGTGTGAGGAGATAGCCCGCCCCTCTCTGGTTCAAACCCTTCTACCTCCTGTTGCTGATAAGCTGATAATCATGGGCTATGAAGTACAAAGTTCTGATTCAGGTCCTGGTCCTGGTGTGCTCATTACCCCAAGCTTTAGGGACTCTGTGTGCCACAAGCAGGCTGGCCCTAGCACTCAGGTTGGGAGAGGCAGGAGGTGTGGCCAGTCAGCATCTTGGCCAAGGGCAGGCTGCCCTGGGAGTTGCCAGAAGGAAAACATTTTCCGGGAGCCGGAAGGGCTGGCAGAGCCCAGGCTCGGGTGGAGAGACCACAATGGACCCTTGTGTGATGGTTTAGCTTGGACTCGCCCGCAGGTCCAGCTTCTGCGCCAGGGTGGACCCTGTTTTCTGATCTGCAGCCAGACTCAGCTCCTAAACAACACACCCTGGGCCCTGACAGGAGCCAGAGCTCCGCTTCAAGCCCAGCGGGTGTGAAACTCACAGGCTGATGTCCAGTGGCTCATTCTCCTCTGTCAGCCTTCCTGGAATCCTCCTGGATAAACAACTTCACGCTTAGAAGGCCAGTCTTCACAACCAGACAGGCGTCCAGTCCTGGGAGGTTTCCTCTTCAAACCGTCTAAGGGAGCTCAGGACAGACCACAGGTCCAGCCTGCGATGACTTTGCTACAAAGATCCCTTGAGTCCATCTGAGAGGCTTGGCTTCTCAACCTGATCTAGCCTCAGTTTCCCCCTCTGCTAAGAGAGTTGGTAATTCTCATTTGAGGGACACAGATGCTGGGAAGGTGTTTTAAATATCTGGTGTATCCTCTGCCTCAGGAAAACATCCATCCAAACCAGGCCAGACAGCTTACAGCATCCTGACCGACCATCATAGTCAGGGCTAGGGCCCCAGGCTCGGAACCTCCTCTGAAGCAGTCGGCAGGAAGCCCTTCTGAGTACCCAGTGGACTGCACCCAATGTTCCCTTCTCTGAACCTTGAATTAGGACAAGGGTCCTGCTCTTGTAAAGCTCATGCTCGCTCTCTCTCTCTCTCTCTCTCTCTCTCTCTCTCTCTCTCTCTCCAGACAGGGTTTCTCTGTGTGTAGCCCTGGCTGTCCTGGAACTCACTCTGTAGACAGGGCAGGCCTCAGACCCACAGAGATCTGCCTGCCTCTGCCTCCCTAGCATTGGGATTAAAGGTGTGCACCACCACCACCCAGGAAGAAAACTGCTTTAAGCATGAAGAAAGTCTGAGATTGTAGCTCTTTAACAAGCACCATTTAAAATTGAGTATGATGGTCTCAAAAACAAAATATAAACAAACAAAACTTCCTTAAGAAGAATGGGCAATGGTGGCACAGGTCTTTAATCCCAGCACTCAGGAGGCAGAGGCAAGCGGGTCTCTGTGAGTTCGAGGACAGCTAGGGCTACACAGAGACACCCTGTCTTGAAAAACCAAAACCAACCAACCAAACAAAATTTCCTTGAGCATAAAAAAAGTTGATACCTGAAGGGATTGTAGATAAACTGATGAATTGCTGTGAATTGCTAATGTTTGTTGGGCCTAGAACTCATTACCTAGCCCAGACTGGCTTCAAACTCATAATTCTCATGCTTATGCACTGACTCCTGTTATGCCTGAGTCATGAACCCCCCAGAGACCACCAGGAATCCAAGTTCATATGCAAAAGCAAAGAGCCTTTATTGCAAGCTTGAGCTTGGGCTTCCCGTCCATTCCAATACAGCAGCTGGATCAGGGAAAGCATCGAGCTCAGTTAAGGCAGGCTTTTTAAGGAGTAAAGGATGGGGGTGGGGCAGGGAAATTCTGGATTCAGATAGGAGTTGAACTCCTGATTGGGCAGGAGTGAGGTAACAGAAGTTTTGTCAAACAGTGATTGGTCCTGGCATTGCTGCAAGGAAATTGGCAACATATATACAAGTAATGTAAGCTATCCTTTCATGTTCTAGAGCATTTAGTACTTGTTTGTCTCAATTCTGATTGGTCCTCTGCAGGATACAGTTTGTGGCTTTTCCTGGTTATTGTAAGGGTGAGGCCTAGTCCCAGTTTGTTAGTCTGCAGCCTGTCATGGCTGCACTAATGTTGTTAGGCCTCTTCAACTCCCAAGCGATGGTATTGCAGGTATGAGCTGTCCTCACCCAGCACAATTGCTACTGTTTAGGAGAAGGAAATTAAAAGGGAAATACAAGACGCTGCACTCGGATCAAGTTAAAAAAAGGGTTGAGATCTGAGAGGAAGGAACATAATGAGATGCACAGAAGCAGATTTTGTGTCGGGCTGCAGAGCAGAAGCATGAAGTCTAGAATGTAGAAGGTGACTCCCAATGACACTTCTTTGGCGCTCTGACACATTTCTTAGGACTGTCAGGACTGCAGGCTCAGCCCAGGTGAGCAGACCCAGAGAGGTCACGTAGTCATTATCCCTCCAGCGTGAATAAGGCTACTCTAGGGTTATGGGGGCGGCAGCTTTGAGCCCCAGTGGAAACCATGGGGATGTCTCCGTCTGAGTAAGAATGACGGTCTTCAAGAGCTGAGCAGCAAAGGTACAATAGCAAGGGCAAATGAGTCCAGCTGGAAAGCATATGGGTGTGATTTCTACCCCTACTGGGATGGACCAGAAGTTCAAGAGACCCCTCTGTGTTAGGACAGGGAGGGTCTACTTTCTCTCTCTTTAGTATTTTATTGAGTTTGTTTGAGTGAGAGGGGTACACGTTTGCCACTGTGCTCACTTAGAAGGCAAAGGACAGCTTTCAGGAGTCAGTTCTCTCCTTCCTCATGTGGGTCCTGTTGTTAGGTGACACGTACCTCACCTTCTGAGCCGTACCAACCCCAGGTAGAATCTCTTTAATATGTCTTCAAAGTTGAAGTATTAGCCGAGAGCGCCTCACCTGAAACTACTGGATGTCAGCGAGCCAGGCACCAGGCTAGCAGCTGTTTGTTCTTCCTGGCTTATTGCTAGGTGAGGATCAATGTACATTGTGGGGTGAGGGGGGACCTACTGTCAGTGGGAGGTGGAGCCCTGCTGTTCCAAGGTCACTTCTGTTGATCTTTGTTGGCGTAAGTTGACAGCTGGAGCCTGTTGCTGGAGTTTGCCCCTGGCTTCCTCTCTCCACATATCTTTACATTACCAACTCTGGGGCCCCAGCCCAATACAGCTTGGGAAAAGACAACGGCACAAGTTGGAGAAATGGACAGACATTGGCTTGAGTCTCTACTTTGCTGTGTGGCCAAGAGCAAGGTGCTTTGCCTCTTGGGACCTCTTTTCTCTGTGTTAATGTGGGCAAGCACCTTTGCCTTTGAGGCTGTTATTCAAATAAGAATGTATCGAAGGCCTGTTGCGTAACAGGGACTCAGTAAATGGGACTGCTCTGTCCTCTGCCCTGGAGACAGTGACACACAGGGAGCGGCCCTGGGCTGACGGTCAGATGGATGGGTTTTGTGGCTCCTGGCTGAGACCTCTGGCAAGTCCCTGCACCTTTCTCCTGTTTGTTTTGTTATTTACTGTGAAAGGTGGAAGCACCAGCTGGTCCCAGTTAGTTAGTCAACATGACACAGCTGAGTTATCTGAGAAGAGGAACCTCTGGGCAACTCTGTAGGGAATTTTCTAGATTAATGATTGATGGGCGGACCTAGTCCACTGCAGGCAGCGCCACTCCCGAGTAGGTGGGCGTGGGTGGTATAAGAAAGCAGATGGGCATCTGGCTTGGTGGCATACGCCTTTAATTCCAACACTCAGGAGGCAGAGGTACAAAGGTATCTGTGAGTTTCAGGACAGCCAGAGCTACATAGAGAGACCTTGTCTTAGAGAGAGAGAGAGAGAGAGAGAGAGAGAGAGAGAGAGAGAGAGAGAAAGGAAGAAAGAAAGAAAACCTACAAAAAGAAGCAGGCAGAACAAGCTGCAGGAAGCCAGCAGTAAACCACATTTCTCCATGGCATCTGCTTCGGTTCCTGCCTTCAGGTTCTGTGCCTTGAGTTCCTGTCCTCATTTACCGTCATGATAGACTAGAGGCTATAAGCTGAAATAAGCCTCTCCTCCCCAACCTGGTTTTGGTCATCACAGCGATGGGAAAAGCAAGCTTAAAAGGGCTGAGGGGGGGGGTATTCCCTGACTGGGCTTATCTTGCCTGAGCATGGCAGAGAAATGGTCTAATGGTTTATTTTGGGAGACAGGATCCGTAAGAGCCAAAGTTACATTTTAAGTTTTAATTACTATGCCTAAGAGATCCACAAAACAAAATGCCCCTGATCTGCAAGCCTCTTGCCCAAGGATAGATAGTTTCTGAAATGCTGGAAGTTATTATTTATGGGAGATAACAAGCCACATACATGTTTTTCACTCCCCTAAACAAGTCTGTTTGACCCATCTGCACCAATGTGCTTGATCACATGTGGATGGAGGTTCATAGGCTTGGAGGTACGTCAAGGTGTATGCTTGGACCTGATGGGAAATGCAATGAATTATGTTTTTTGTTTTTTGTTTTTTGTTTTCCTCCTTAAGCTGCTATAGACTGTGATTCTGGGCCATTTCCCAGGAACCTGGTTATGGTCCTGACCAGCATTTGATTAAAGCTGGCTTCAAATTTGGCTTTAAATTGTGATAGTGGTCTTACTCTCCATCAGTGGGAGTAACAGACCCCAACTTGACACTGAACCCTGCTATTGATGTGCTGAATGACTCAAGACATGCTCTTCTCCCTTCTAGACCTCAATCTTCCTGTCCATGAAGTTGCAGTGGGCACTGAAGCCCCTTTGGCTCTGATGGTCTAGGCTCCAAGGTTCCCACAGTCTCACATACACAAAGGTAGAGCTCCTGAGTCTACTTGCTCCTAGCAACCATCTCAGCTCTCCCACTCTCCCTGTCAGAACTGAACTCCAGCCTCAGCCTCTCTTTCCTTCCTTCTCCAAAACCAAAGAGCTAGTGACACTACTCTCCAGTCACTCTCTTCTTAGCACCAAGTGTCTGAGAGTCTCTCTAGAAGCTCCTTCCTGGGAATCTTAAGGTCTCCTCCACTAGGGGCCCATCTTAACTCCTTCTCACTCACTCATAATATATTGGGTACTTGGGGACATGCCTATAATCCCAGCATTTGGGCATGGATCATACACAAATTCTCGGACAGTCAGAATTGTATAGTGAGATCCTGCTTCACCCTGCCCCCTAAGAAAGACATGCCAGAGGAGTTCCCTGAGTAATGGTGAGTACTGTGAGTAATGGGCATATAATCTCATCCTCCTGCCTCTGAGACACCCCTTTTCCAGAAGCTTTGTGGAAACACACAGTGCAGGTTGAAAACAGGCACAGAGAAATTTAGTTTGTTGCTTGTCCTTGGAGAAGTAGCTGGAGCACCAAGACATCATGAGCTCTGGCATATGAAGGGAGAAGAAGTCTCTGCTGGGTGGGTCTGGTCTTGCCCAGTTGGCAAAGAGCAGGTTCACAATGTCATATATGTATGCACACATCAGAGGTCACCTGGGAGACAGTGACAGACTAGCAAGCCAGGCCTGTGAGCATCACCCCAAGGCAGTGCCCAGCCGCTGCCTTCCATCAGAGAGAGGGCTGCCCATGTGGGAAACCTGATTCACCCTGCTGGACCTCTGTCAGGGCCAGCCTCATCTAGACTTTAGTATCCTCCAGAAGACTCAGCCAGACACAGACTCCAAGCTCTCCTGACCATGTTGGCTGCCTGGTCCACCAGGGAAGTCCATAAGGAGTCTGTGGAGGTGTGGTTAGGTGGGCCCTTGGAATAGGGGGCTCCTCTGGTCACCCTCAAGCTGAGTTCATTGCCACTGCAGTCTATATGCTCACCAGCACACAAGTGTCCCTAGGGGGAGGGGTCGAGTCATCCTGAGCCCCAGGGCCCGTTTTAGGACTTGGCACAAAACAGACACTTAAAAGTTCCTTCCATCTCTGCACTATTTTGAGTCTTCCCAGCGTTGACCCATAAGGGCTATAGCAGGACCTCCTTCCAACAGAAACAAAGAGGCCTTAGAGTAGGAAGTCCTTGGCTGCAAGGGTGGAATGCTAATGTTAGCCCAAAGCAGATCCTGAGGTGAGCAGGGACACAGATTTGTGGAGAAAGCCTACAGTCCCCGGTTCTTTTGTTTCTGCCCAAAGCCACCCCCTACATGATTCCTGGGCCAAAGCATATGGGCAATGCCTGTGCATGGCTGGGTTCCTAGGTACTCAGCTCCAGTGCCGAGCCTCTTCTGGGCTCCCCCTCCTTGGTCCTTTTCTCTGCTTGGGAACTCTCCTGGCTCTGAAGGCCACTGGCCAAGAAACGCCAGAGTGACCTTTCCTCAACAAGCTCCCTGCACTACTCCCTG
Source organism: Onychomys torridus (assembly GCF_903995425.1). Taxonomy (NCBI): domain Eukaryota; kingdom Metazoa; phylum Chordata; class Mammalia; order Rodentia; family Cricetidae; genus Onychomys; species Onychomys torridus. The sequence continues at coordinate 80,265,446 of NC_050443.1, forward strand.
GAAACAGGGTCTCAATCTGTAACCCAGGCTGGCCTCGAACTCACAGTTCTATCCTCCAATCTTAGCTGGGCTTATAAATTGGACTATAGCTGTGATTACAGGCAGGTACCACCACATCTGGCCACATGTTTATCAGTCCACCTAGCTCTAGAGTTACTGGTGTTGTTTCATCTGATACCCAGGGAAGCTGTTCTAAGGGACAGTGAATACCAGCCTCTGTGCCCATAAAATGGGGACAGATGGGGAGGGGCTACATGAGTAGTGAAGTCACCTCAGGGCACCCACGGCAGGCTGTAAAAAATGGCTGTGCTGCACTGGAGAGGCCGGCACCTGCTGCAGTTCCAGCCCCGTGAGCAGCTGAGTGGTGTTGACATGAGAAGGGTGAAGGCCACTGTCCTGCACTGGGTGACTGTCACATGCTGGATTCCCCTTGAAGTGCACCACAGACACTGCCACATCCGCACAGGATACTGGAGGAGTTAAGACTGCTCACTGCCTGCACTACACCAGTGTCACCCAAACACCTGGGGACAAATGAGTGCTTCTTTACATATTCGAACCACGTGTGTGCTTCTCCACACGGGGAAGGTGAGTCTCCTCACAGGTGCCGGGGAGACGCAGGCTGTTCCGAATCAGCAGTCTCTATTACGTAATCATTTGAAATGCGTGGAAAAGTGGCAAAGATGGGATCTTTATATCCCTTCCCCAGCATCCCTCATCGTTAATTACTCTTTAATTACTGTTGGACAGTTGTCCCCACTAAGACACTTGCACTGATTCCTAACTACTCTTAACTAAATGCCACACTTCACAGTAGTGCCTTCTTTCTGTCCCAGGGTCCAACCCAGGTTCATGCCATACAATCCTCACTCCCTCACCCCTGCATGCCTCCCTCCCTGCCCCCTTCTCTCAGTCCCTGTGACAGGAGGAACTGACTTCTTGGCATTTTGCTGTTGTTTTCTTTTTCTGAGACAGAGTCAATCTAAGTAGCCCAGTCTAGTCTGGTATTACTGTGTAGACCAGGCTAGCCTCAAACCTGCAGCAATCCTCCTGCGTCTGCCCTCCAAGTACTGAGATTACAGGTATGATCTAACATACTCCAATCCAAATACTATAAGAAAGTGTTGGTCTCTTATAGCCCAGAATGGCCTTGAACTCACTATTTATCCAGGGCTGGGATAGAGGTTTGTGCTTCCTGGGCAAGCGTGACCCACTGAGCTACCCCATCCCCCAAATCCCCCTGCAGGGTCTCACTATGGAGTCTTAGTTGGTCTAGACCTGGCTGACTTTGAACTCACAGAGATCTGCCTGCTGCTGCAACCCATGTGCTGGGATTGAAGGCTATGGCCACCATGCCCAGCTTTTGTATAGGCCATGGAGTAGAAGGTTTTTTGGTTTTTGTTTTTGGCTTCCTTCACTTTCACAGAACCCCCATCAGACAAGTCTTCTCTTCTAAAAGTGCCTAGTCCTCTTTTCCCACCATCTTGATCCTCACTCAAGCTCCAGGCCCCTGGCTCTGTTTTGGGGACTCGACCATCCCCCCTTTCTTCTTGGGTCCTCTTTCTTACAGTAGTGTATTTGACTCTACCCTGCTACTCTAGACTGCCATTTTTGATATAGATAGATAGATAGATGATAGATAGATAGATAGATAGATAGATAGATAGGTAGATAGGTAGATAGGTAGATAGGTAGATAGGTAGATAGATACAGACAGGGTCTTACTTGCCTCTCTCTCCAGAGTGCTGGGATAAAATGTATCACCATGCCCAGTGACTTTACTTTTTACTTTATTTTTTATTAGTATGTTTGTGTGCTTGTTTGATGTATGATGTGAGTGCCATGGTGTGTGTGTGTGTGTGTGTGTGTGTGTAAAATTTATGTAACTTCCTCATCCTCAACCCATTTTACAACTTCACTTTTCTGGTGATTTTACATGCCTGGACTACAAGCCTGGGAGGCTGAGCTTGGATAATTGTGAGTTGGGGGGGCAGCCCAACCACTTCCGTTTATTACTAGTTCAAGGGAGGAAGGGACTGGCAAATTCTCCCACAGATAACTTCCCTCTGGTGGGTAGAGGCCCTGGCCTCCTCTGCTTCAGTCTGCCCTGGGTGTTGATGTGACATGTGTGATTCTTTAGGGCTCTTTTCTTCTCCCTTGACCTCCCCAACCTTGCCAAGGGTTCCTCCGGGTAGTGGCAGTCTGTCCTTTTGTCCCCTACTGTCTCCTCCAAGTTTGGGTTACACTGTGTGGCCCAGCGGCCAGGAGCTGGCTCTCTGCTTCCTTCTTGTAGCCCCCAAAGCTTTTCTGTGAAGCTGTGTGGGGTATGGAAAGTGGGAGGGCTGTTCCTGATTTCTTCCTGGGCCCATCACCATCCTGATAAGGTGACAAGTTTGTTCACACAGTCACCTCTAGAAACCACCTTCTTTCAGAGCTCTCTGACCTTTGAGGACCCTTTGGACACAGCCCTGCCCCCCTCAGGGGACGCTTTGGACACAGACCCGCTTCTTCCCGACACTTTTAGCAGCAGAGCAGGCAGCTGCAGGATTGTGGCTCAGTAAGTGACCCCTGGGAGAAGCCCTCTCCCCTTCCTATAGACATCTCCCCCTTCTAGTCTCTCTCTGAAGGGGGTCTCTTGGATGCTTCTGTTCCCCAGCCGCCCCACCTTGGTGTTGATGAGAAAAGGGAATGCCAGACCATCTGGAATCTCCTTGGTTAAGATGTAGACGCTGGCGGGAGAGATGGCTCAATGGTTACTGAGTTCAATTCCCAGCAACCACATGGTGGCTCACAACCACCTGTAATGAGATCTGGTGCTCTCTTCTGGTGTGTAGGCAGAACACTGTATACATAATAAATAAATATTTTTTTAAAAAAAGATGTAGACGCATCAGCATTAAAAGGCCAGTGAGCTGGTGGGATTTTCTGTGGAAATTTGGGGCCTGGATCCTTCACTTACTTCCTCTGCTCTCAGAGGTAGGTCTCAGCCCACCTCTTTGTTTCCCACACTATTAGACCTTGTCTGTGTCAGCAATAACATCCCTCCTCTCCTGAAGAAAAGAACCGTGCGTTGCCGGAGCCATCTCACAGGAGAAGCCGCTGCGTGACGGCCTGGTCCAACAGGTTACATTCATGAGTCGTTTCTTTAGTTTGTCCTTCAGTGAAAAACAATTTCATTTAGGATTATCACTGTGTGTGAGAGGTTGTGGGTGCATATGTAGGTTAGACATAAGTGCTCTCCTTTCTCTGTGGAGCCCAAAGAGCAAGCTCAGGTCATCAGCCTTGGACGGTAAGTGCTTTTACCTGCTGAGCCATATTGCAGGCCACGGTCTGTCGTTCTTCTGACCAGCATGTATGGGGGGCTGGGACATGCTAGCAAGTGTCAATCTTCTTGATAGTTGAAATCTACCCAGGGGAAGAGACTAAAGCCAGGGCTTTGAGTTAGCTGTGGAGAATCTAGCCAGCCTGCTGTTGGTCACTGCTGGCCTTCTGCCTGCCTGGCCCCCTGTCTGTATCCCCTCTGGCTTCCGCATGCTTGGATTCTCGGACTCACCTTTTCTGTCTTCTTTAGGGTTTCTACTGCTGTGAAGAGACACCATGACCACGGCAACTCTTATAAAGGAAAACATTTAATTGAGGTGGCTGCTTACAGTCTCAGAGATTTAGCTCATGATCATCATGGTGGGGAGCATGGCGGCGTGCAGGCAGACATGGTGCTGGAGAATTCTACATCTTAATCCAAAGGAAACAGGAAGTGAACTGAGTCACTGGGAGTGGCTTGAGCATATATGAGACCTCAAAGCCCACCCACAGTGACATACTTCCTCTAACAAAGCCATAGTTATTCCTAATAGTGCCACTCTCTTTGGGGGACATTGTCTTTCAAACCACCCCACTTTCTAAGTTATTTTAGCCAATAGAGAAAATCTGGGGACCAGAATCATCCAGTATCCTAATAAGAAACATGAAAATATACAGAGGGTTTTTGCCTTTTTTTTTTTTTTTTTTTTTGGTTTTTCGAGACAGGGTTTCTCTGTGTAGCTTTGAAGCCTGTCCTAGATCTCACTCTGTAGACCAGGCTGGCCTTGAACTCACAGAGATCTGCCTGGCTCTGCCTCCTAAGTGGTGGGATTAAAGGTGTGCGCCACCACTGCCCAGCTGTATATACAGAAGTTTTATATTTAAAGGAACCTTTAAGTGTAGGACCTGGAGCTCATGGTGGCAGACTTGTCGTCCCCTCCAGACCTGAAGAGTCAAGGAGAGAGAACAGCTATCAGAATCTGGAATGAGAAAGATCTCTGAGAAGTGTTTTGAGGACCAGTGACTTACTGGAGGAACAGAACAAGCCCAAGGCAGTGGCCCAGGGAGGGGGTCTGGGAATAAATAAGCACCCGACCACACTCTCTTCCCTCTCTTCGTTCGCCAGCTGGCCTGCCTGGAGCTGAGGGAGATTCCGGGTCAACCCTCAAGCTTTGCTTACTTTCCTTGCCTTGTTTATGTCACCTAGCTCAGAGGTCACATGGATTAGCAGCTCATTCCCAGCTAGCTTGGTTCTAGATAAGACTTCTTAGGTATGGCTTATGGTGGTAATGTTTGTCCAAGTTGTTTTTCAAAAATTTAAAGATACCTCAAACTGGTGGAATCTTCCCACCTTTTACGTGAGTCTCTGTAAGTGTCTGATGGATGACCTTTTTTTACTTCAGAGGGCCCCAAACCCCACCCTCCGATCACGCCAACACTGCCGTTTTTCTGAAGAGCCCTGAGGTTTGATTACACATGTGCAGGCCACTGATTACTTCACTTTGTCTTGCCCCCAGCCATCTTTCCCCACACCTCAGACCACCTGCCTTCCTTACCCTCTAATTCCTCCAAACCCTAGACCAAGAAAGGCAGGTTTGAGGTTTGAAGAACCCATTTCTTCACATTTAGCCACTTGCGTTTTGTTGTTGTTTTAAATGTGTGTTTTTGTTGCTTTTAATTACGTTTGTGCCTGTGTCTCTGTGTGGGTACATGCATGTGAGCACAGGTACCCAAGACCAGAGATATCAGAACACTCTGGAGCTAGAGTTACAGGTGACTATGAACCTCCTGACATGGATGCCGGGAACCGAACTCTGGTCCTATGGAAGAACAGTATGCCCCTCAGTTGCTGAGCTACCTCTCAAGCCCCTGTTGGTTGGAGATAGAGTCTCACTTTGTAGCCCTGGCTGCTTGGAACTCAGTCTTCTTGCCTCAACATGTAGAGTGCCATAACTATAGTCTCTCTCTCTCTCTCCCTCTCTCTCTCTCCCTCTCTCTCTCTCCCTCTCTCTCTCTCTCCCTCTCTCTCTACTTTCCTTCCTCCCTCAATCCCTTCTTTCTTTTTTACATTTATTACTTAATTAATATGAAACAGGGTCTCACGTAGACCAGGCTAGCCTTGAGCAGCTAGTACCCCTGTCTCTGCCTCTCCAGTGCTGGGATTATGGGAATGTGCTGCTGAGCCTGGCTCCTGGCTCTCTCTTTCTGGTTTGCAAAGCTCATTGCTTCAGGTACTGCCATCCTGTCAAACAGGACTGATTTAACAACGTTTCCCTGAGCCACCCCCATCCTAGCCACTCCCCATCTGAGCCATCCCCCCCATCTGAGCCACCCCCATCTGAGCCAACCCCCATCTGAGCCACCCCCATCTGAGCCACCCCCATCCTAGCCACCCCCCAGCTGAGCCATCCCCCTTCTGAGCCACCCCCATCTGAGCCAACCCCCAGCTGAGCCACCCCTGATCTGAGCCACCCCTGATCTGAGCCACCCCTGATCTGAACCACCCCCCATCTGAGCCAACCCCCATCTGAGCCTTCCCCCAGCTGAGCCACCCCCCATCTGAGCCAACCCCCATCTGAGCCACCCCCCATCTGAGCCAACCCCCATCTGAGCCAACCCCCAGCTGAGCCACCCCTGATCTGAGCCATCCCCCGATCTGAGCCACCCCCCCGATCTGAACCCCCAATCTGAGCCACCCCCCCATCTGAGCCACCCCCCCATCTGAGCCACCCCCCCATCTGAGCCACCCCCATCTGAGCCACCCCCCATCTGAGCCACCCCCATCTGAGCCACCCCCCATCTGAGCCACCCATCTGAGCCAACCCCCATCTGAGCCACCCCAGATCTGAAGCAGGGTCTGTAGAAGTCAGCTTCCTGGAACGCGGCAAGATGGGAGGATAGGGGATGGAAGACACCTACCTACCAGTGTGCTTCCAGTTTCCACGGAAGTCTGAGTTTTCTTCAGGAAGGCTTCCCTATAGATTGTACCCGTGGATACTCACTCTACTTGGGCCACATAGTTCATGCTGGAGTCAAGCACATCATGTCCTTAGGCTCACAGCTCAGAACTCAGGTCTCTTTAATTTTTGTTGTTGTTTTTTGTTTTTCAAGTCAGGGTTTCTCTGTGTAGTTTTGGAGCCCTGTCCTGGATCTCTCTTTGTAGTCCAGGCTGGCCTCAAACTCACAGAGATCCACCTGGCTCTGCCTCTCGAGTGCTGGGATTACAGGCGTGTGCCACCACCACCATCCAGCATCTTTAATCTTAATACATGGGGGAACATATTTTTCCTTTTTGATGTCTCTAAGTTTTATGAATCCTGGCCTCTCCTAGTACTGGTCATCCTTGTGTGTTCGCAAACCCGTGTGATTGTGTGATTTGTGTTTGTGTATGTGAGCATGAGCATGTATGTATACTATGGCATGTGTGTAGAAGTCAGAAAACAACCTTGGGTGTCAGCCTCTGCTTTCCACCTTGTTTGAAGGGTCTTGCTTGTTCTCTCTTCTTTGTTCTATGTTGCATGGGGGCTAAGTGGCTGCATGGGGGCTAACTAGCCCAACCTTGTAGGGCTGCCTCTGTCTCTGCCCCCATCTCTCCTGTAGAAGTACTGCCATTACAGAATGTCGCTATAGCATATATGGGGGATTCAAATTCAGGTCCTCACACTTACATAGCAATTGCCTTATCCACTAAGCCACCCTCCCAGCCCCAGCACGAGCTACAGTTATTCAGGGATGGAGGCACCAACACGTGTCTTTGGAATCCACATCTGACTCCTACTACCAGCACCCAAAGCCCTAATGTGTACTGCCTCAGTGTGATGCTCTAGTCACAATATCCTACTGGGCTGAACCCCCACAACCATACTTGTTCTGGTAGCTCGTGGTCTTGAGCCAGCCCTACATCAACAGTTGCAACTCCAGGAAATCCTGTCTCTGAGGCTGAGACCAAGAGAGCAGGGACCCAAATCAGCCCAAAGAAACTGCCGCTTCTCTTTCACCTCTTCCTGAAAAGATCCCAGTTTCTTAATAAATCACATGTCCTTCAGCCTGGACTAAATGGCCGTTGCCAGCTGGGGGACACATAAGGAAGTTCTCCGGTTCCCTGACACCCATCTCCTGTGTCTTTTTCACTGGCTGCTTTTAGCAATTCCCGTTTCTGCTATCAGCACCCTGGTTTCCTTTGGGAAACAGCCCTGCCCCCACTCTCAGCTCAAGGAGTTCCTGTGTAGTGGATGCCGCAGCTCTGTCAGCTCCAGCACTGGGAAATAACCCAGTCATGAGACTCGGTCTGGGTGTTTTCCTCAGAACTATCGGGAAGACACACTCTTTCCAGGGAGACTGATGACATGGAACTCTTGGGAGACATCTTGTGAGCATATGAGAAGAATGGTAACTCAGAAAGGAACCAACCCAGAAAAGGCAGACTAGTGAGGTGGGAGCAGAGTCTTGGTGACTAGATGTATGCACATGGATCTAGCCACTCTCTAAGCCAGCCTCCTCCTGGGTCTCACACTGAGGTAAGGGAACAAGCCTACTGCACTTAACCCATTAAAGATAAGCTTCCATGATTTGCAGTCAAAGGGATCCTAATTAGGGGCTAGGATGTAGCTCAGTGGGTAGAGGGCTTGCCTGGCTAGAATTCATGAGACCATGTGTTCAACCCCTAGCACTTCATAGAACCAGCATTGGGGAAGTAGAGGCAGGAGGATTAAAAGTCCAAGGTCATCCTCAGCTACAATAGTGACTCTGAGGCCAGCCTGGGCTACATGAAACCCTGTAACAACAATAATAACAGAATCCCAATTAGTAAACCTTCTGCAAAATCCATTCTTACTCAGACCAGAAGGGGGCCTCCCGGTTGTACCTTCTCTAGCTCTAAGGTAATGCTGCAAGGCCACCTGCATTTGAAGGGCACTTCACAGGGCAGAAGAGGAGGGTCCATATTTGGTTCTATATTTAGGATCATGATTGAAAACTAGACTCAGCTGAGAATTGAATTCCCAGGTAGGCATGATGGCTTAAACCTATGACCCCAGCACTTGGAAAGTGGAGGCAGGAGGGTCAAGCTTCCCATCAAAATTCTTGGGCAAGACGCCCCTGTGAAAAGATCTAGATTCTATCCCTGACACTGGGTGTATGGGGGAACTGTTTTCCACAAACAAAAATTGTAGTGGGTAGCCATCCCAGCATTGGCCTGGAAGTTCCAACCCCCATGGAGGCTTCGGTAATGGTCATGCCTACAAGGCAGGGCTGAGGGAGGACGCTGAAGACCCAGGATCGAGAGGAGAGGCTTCTCTTGGTTCCAGGACCCTGGACGCTGGAGGTAGACAAAGCAGAGTTCTCCAGAGAACACCAGCGGACTGCGCCATACCTTTCCCAGACCCTGCAACCTATCCCTTCATTTGTAAGCTACCCCACAAAATAAACCTCCCTTTTAACTACATGGAGTGGCCTTAATAATTTCACCAATAAAAAAATCCCTCAAGCTGCCTAGTTATGCCTTCCTTAAAGGCTTGATAGAAGTTGTTATATATGAGCATATTTATTTGATTTTTAAATCATTGAACATGGCAAGGATGTGAAATGATACTATAAAAATTATTTATGTACCCAAAGGGGGAAAAGCCCTGTCAACTTGAAGCTATCTGTCTTTTAGCTTCATTGAGGTGTAACTAAGAAACAAATTATATATTGCCAAGGCATGTGCCCTAGCTTGTTTTCTATTGCTGTGATAAAACACTGAGCAAAACCAACTTGTGAGGGGAAGGGTTTATTTCAGCGTATAGTCTATAACCCATCATGAAGGGAAGTCAGGGCAGGAACTCAAGGCAGGAACCTAGAGGCAGGAGCTGAAGCAGAGGCCATAAAGGGGTGCTGCTTACTGGCTGGCTTCCTATGGCTCTCTCAGCTCCTTTTTTATACAACCCGACTACCCAAGGGTGGCACCCCCACAATGGGCTGGGTACTCCCTCATCAATCATCAATCAAGGAAACGCTCCATAGGCTCATCTATAGGACAATTTGATAACGGCATTTCCTTAATTGAGGTTCCTCCTTTCCAGATGACCCTAGCTTGTGTCAAATTGACAAAATACAAAAAAACACACAAAAAAAACCCCTAACCAGCATAGCATACAATGTAATGTTTTTATACATGTGTGCATTGTAAAATGTTCACTAGAGTCAAGCCAACTGGCTTATCTACCACCTACTTAGTTACTTAAATTCTCTCTAAAGCAAACAAAAATTCTCGTCTTGCATTGTATTTCTAGACAATAAAACAGATAACTAACTGGCAAATCATACTCTTCACTGGAGACTGCCAATTCTCAAATTCTTTTCTTTTTTAAATTTACTTCTTTTTTTTTTTTTTTTAAATGTGTATGAGTGTTTTGCACATGGTGCGTGTGTGCACCACGTATGGGTCTAGTACCCTTGGAGACCAGAAGAGGGTGTAAGGTCCCCAGCAACTGGTGTTACAGTGGGTTGGGAACCGCCACGTAGGTGCTGGGAACCAAACCCAGGTCCTCTACAAAAGAAAACAGCAAGTCCTCTTAATGGCTAAGTCATCTCTCTAGTCCTGCCCCATGCCCCCGCTTTGTCCCAGAGAGCCCCACTCTCTTGTCCAGGCTGGCCTGATAGCGTTTTACGTAGGCCACACTGGCCTTGAACTTGTAGCAGTCTTGCTCAGCTTCCTCAGGGCTGGGCTTCAGGCCTGAGCCACCATGCCTAACTCCAGAGTGCTCACTGAATGACTTTTCTGTTTATATTGGTCAGTTTATTCTGCTATGTAACTTGCTCCCTCAACCCGACTGATCTAGTGGGCCACCCTCTTCCTTGTCCCAGCCCAGCCTCTGCTTTCATAGGGCCTCTGCTAACTCAGACTCCTCTGCACTCCCTCTCTTTTGAGGTGTTTGTTTTTGTTTTGTTTTGAGACAGTCCCGACTGGGTAAACTTGGTTGGTCTCAAACTCACTATGTAGGCCAGCTTGGCCTCAAACTTGAAATTGTTCTTCTGCCTTTTCTTCCCGAGCGCTAGAGGCATGCATCACTATGCCCAGCTAAGGCTTAAGTGTTCCAAGTAACTTTAAACATTGCCTGATCTTAGACCTAGTTTGTGAAGTGTTTGCATGTATGAAGGCCTGGGTTTGACCCTTAGAACCCATCTAAAAGTGAAAAAGAGAACCCAGCTCCACAAAGTTGTCCTCTGAGCGCTACATAAATGATGTGGCCTGTATGAGAGAGAGAAAGCCAAGAAAGCTAGCCATGGTGCTGCATGCCTGTAATCCCAGCACTTGAGAAGCAGAGGCCAGAGGATCTGGAGTTCAAAGCTAGCCTTGGCTACAGAGTGAGTTCAAGGCAGCTTGTCCCTGGATACCAATTTTTAAAAAGCAAATGGAAGAAATCAGTTGCTCCAGTAAATGCAAGGAGAGTGAATGAAGATGGATTCATTCACTGATTAGTGACATGGAGCGTGGGTGCAAGAAGGAATTAACAGACGGAGATGAACAGGCTGGCTGGAGGTTTGATGGATAAGAAGATTCAGACCCTTGTTTCCTGCTCTAGTCTCTTCTCTTGCTCTGTTTTCTTCCTTCTTTCTTTTCCCTGTGTGTAGTCAAGGCTTTGTTTTTCTTTTTTCTTTTTGTTTTTTGTTTTTTGAGACAGGGTTTCTCTGTGTAGCTTTGCACCTTTCCTGGATTTCACTCTGTAGCCCAGGCTGGTCTCAAACTCACAGAGATCTGCCTGGCTCCGCCTCCCGAGTGCTGGGACTAAAGGTCTGTGCCACCACTGCCCCGGCACCACTGCCCCGGCAAGGCTTTGTTTTTCAACCCAAGGTTGTCTTCCATTGCCTGGGCTGGAACTCCCAACTCAGGCAGCCATCCTTTGCCTCAGCCTCCCAAGAAGCTAAGCCTTCAGGCGTACACCACCATACTTCAACTTAATAATTTTTACATGATGGGTATGGAAAACACTTGAGGTTAAAGATTCCTCTTACATCATTGAGATTTTATTTTAGGCAATCTGAATGCCAGGCATGTGCTTACAGTGACTGGGTGAACCAGGACAGACAGGACACCTGAATTTAGCACCTTGGTTTAGGGGGTGTTACTGAGGGACACAGCTAGCATTGGGTTTGTCTGGCCCAGAGCCCATACCTCATGTGAGCTGCTCCATTTGGGTGGGCAGAAAATGCTTTCTTCTTTGAGAGTAAGTAGATGTTGCCTGTTTGGTAAGAAAATCTCCTTCTTTTCCCCAAAGTATTTATCTTCTCAAGCATCTTTCTAAATTGCCTAAGTTCCACCAATAGAATCATGCTTTTCACACAGAGTTGAAAAACTGTTGAGCTTGGGAATTCCAACCTCTTGTTCAGATTGCCTTGCATTTGAAGAAAGCAAATTTCCTGGTATTACACAATAGAAGTCACGGAAGATATGCCTATGAAGTTCCAAGTAGCTAGATCAATCCACTTTCAGGCTATTGGCTCTGTGAAATAAGAATTACAATGACTTCTCGGCCTTTTGGCTAAGATCGTGTGCAGTATCTGTTCTTACCAGTTTACTATCTGATACGTCCTCTATCTGAGGACAAAGAAATAAAAGAGTAAAAACAAACAAACAAAAAAGGATTACAGTAGAAGACTTTTAAATTACTTTCTTCTTTTTCTTTTTCTTTTTCTTTTTTGTTTGTTTGGTTTTTTTGTTTTGTTTTGTTTTTTTCGAGACAGGGTTTCTCTGTGTAGCTTTGCCCCTTTCCTGGATCTCGCTCTGTAGCCCAGGCTGGGCTTGAACTCACAGAGAATCGCCTGCCTCTGCTTCCCAAGTGCGTCACCACTGCCCGGCACAAAAAAAATTTTTAAAAAGTGGGGTTGTATTAAAAGTCAAACAAAAAGGTTGGGGATTTAGCTCAGTGGTAGAGTGCTTGCCTAGTAAGCATAAAGCCCTGAGTTCGGTCCTCAGCTCCAGGAAAAAAAAAAAAGCCGAACAAAACTAGTTATCTGATTTGAGATGTAAGATAGCAGCCAAACTTACCAGCAGGCTAGTAGCAAGTGATGTCTCCTCTATTTTAACCCTAAACAAAAGAAGCAACTTAAAATAACCAGGATGTTAACTAGCCAGTTATTTTTCTGCTTTGTTTCCTGTACCCACTTCAGGAGGAAAGTAATTTTGAAATGATCAGTTTGCTTTGTGTATTTTGTTTCTGCTTTCCTTAAACCTTTTGTCTGTATAAAACTAGGCTCCGGGCAGGGGCTGTAGCTCAGGGTAGTGCGTTTGCCTCACACTTGGTTCAGCACTACTGAAAAACCAGACAGACCAGAAAGCTAACCTCTCCTGTTTGACTCCTGGAAACACGTGCTGTAGTGTATGGCCTGATTCTGGAATAAAACATACAACCAGTTAACCTCTGTAAAAGAAGTTCTCATTAAAACTCTTGTTTGCATCCATTAACTTATTGTGTGTATGTGTGTGTGTGTGGGTCTGTGCACGACACACGGACACACGTGAAGTGGTCAGAAGATAACCTGTGGTCGTCAGGCCTCTCCTTCCACCTTCTTGTCAACTTCGGTTGTTAGCCTTGGTGGCAGGTGTCCTTACCCACTGCACCATTGTCCCATTTTATCACTTGATAGCTCCTTGCACCAATTTTACATAACGACCGAGCGCCTTGTCCTGAAGGCTGGGCACTGGCTGAGTAAACCGTGACAGAAGGCATGAACGGGAAATACAAAACATTTTTCTTGGTTTTGTCTTGTTTTTGAAACAGGTCTCATGCAGCTCAGTCTGGTCTTGAACTTTCTTTCTTTCTCTCTTTCTTTCTCTCTTCCTTCCTTCCTTCCTTCCTTCCTTTCTTTCTTTCTTTCTTTTTTTGAGCTGAGGATCGAACTCAGGGCCTTGCAATTGCTAGGCAAGTGCTCTACCACTGAGCTAAATCCCCAACCCTTGAACTTTCTGTATAGTCAAGGATTACTTTGAATTCCTGGTCCTTCAGACTTCATCTCCTAAGCACACCAGGCCTGGACTGAGATCTTTTTAAAAATGTGTGTGTGTGTGTGTGTGTGTGTGTGTGTGTGTGTGTGTGAGAGAGAGAGAGAGAGAGAGAGAGAGAGAGAGACAGAGACAGAGACAGAGACAGAGAGACAAAGAGACAGAGAAACACAGAGAGAGGTGGACAGAGAAATAGAAGTAAATAGAGATGTATGATTGTGGATACATAAGTGCCAAGGTGAGGGGCTGGAGAGATGGCTTGTGGTTAAGAGCACTGACTACTCTTCCAGATGGATCTGGGTTCAATTCCCAACATCCACATGGCAGCTCACAATTGTCTGTAACTCCAGTTTCACAGGATTTGACACCCTCACATAGACATACATGAAGGCAAAACACCAATGCACACAAAATAAAAATAAATAAATTATTTTTAAAAAATGCCCCATGGTGGCTGTGTAGAAGTCAGAGAACAATTTTGTGTAGTTGATTCTCTCTTTTAATAGCCTGTCTTAGCTGGGTGGTGGTGGCGCACACCTTTAATCCCAGCACTCGGGAGGCAGAGGCAGGAGGATCTCTGTGAGTTCGAGCCCAGCCTGGTCTGCAAAGAGAGTTCCAGGAAAGGGGCAAAGCTACACAGAGAAACCCTGTCTCGAAAAAACAGAAAACAAACAAACAAAAGAATTTAATAGCCTGTCTTAATTACTTTTCTATTGCTGTGCCAAAACACAATGATGAGGGCAACTTTCAAAAGAAGACATTTAACTTGGGACTCATGGTCCAGAGGGTTAGAGTCTGTGGTCATCATGTCAGGGAACATGGCTTCAGGTAGGAACATGGCATGGTGCTGGAGCAGTAACTAAGAACTCACACCTTGAGACAATAACTACAAACCAGCAGCAGCAGGGGAGAGAGAGACAGAGAGAGAGAGAGAGAAAGAGAGAGAGAGAGAGAGACAGAGAGACAGAGAGACAGAGACAGAGAACCTGGAATGGCCTGGGCTTTTCTTCAAAGCTCACCCCCAGTGACACACCTCCTCCAGCAAGGCCACACCTCCTAATCCTTCCCAAACAGTTCCACCAACTGGAGACCAAGCATTCAAATATATGGGGTTGGAGAGGTGGCTCATCAGTAAAGAGCACTTGTTCTTGCAGAGGACCCAGGTTTGATTCCAGCACCTACATGGAAAAATTACAACCATCTGTAATGGGATCCGATTCCCTCTTCTGGTGTTCAGTTATATTTCAGACAATGTGCCCATATACATAAAATACATAAACAAATAAATCTTAAAGAAAAAAGAACAGATAGATGAGCCTGTGGAGGCCATTCACATTCAAACCACTAGCGTTCTAAGGATGGACTCATGTCTTCAGGCTTGTGCGATGCAAGCTTTACCCACTGAGTCACTTGCCTGTCCCCACTGGAAGGAGTTCTTGAGGGCTATCTTATGCTATGGCCCTGGGCAAGGGCTTGCCGTGGCATTCTGAAGATGAGAAGCATCGTGGGCATTTTGCTCTGCCTCACCTCCGGGGAGCTACAGAAACAATGAATCTGAAAAGTGTAAGTAACAAGCATGGTCACTTCACTAGCTTAAGGTACAAATGATGTCCTGTTCTCCACACCTCCATTAATTGCTAGAGATCTTATCATGGGGCAATTCTTCCCAAGGGAGGCTTTCTTTCTTTTCTCCCCCAGAGGAATGTTTAAACCCTTAGGGACAAACTTCCTCACCAAAGGGCACTGTCACACCAGCCCTCCTCCACTTCAGTGTTCAGAGTATGAGTGCTCAGGCGCACATGACTTCCAAAATCTAAGTTCACCTTCTTCTTCTTCTTCTTCTTCTTCTTCTTCTTCTTCTTCTTCTTCTTCTTCTTCTTCTTCTTCTTGGTTTTTTTTCGAGACAGGGCTTCTCTGTAGCTTTAGAGCCTGTCCTGGACTAGCTCTGTAGACAAGGCTGGCCTCGAACTCACAGAGATCCACCTGCCTCTGCCTCCCGAGTGCTGGGATTACAGGTGTGCACCACCACCGCCCGGCTTAAGTTCACAATCTTATTATTATTATTTTTAATTTGAGACAGAGTCTCATCATGTAGCCTTGCTGGCATGGAACAAGCTATTCAGGCTAAGCTGGCCTTGAGTCTGTGGAGCTTCTCTTACCTGGTCCTCCCAAGCAAAGGGATCAACCGGTAAGTGCTGCCACAGCCTGCTGATCATTTACAGTCTTGAGCTCTAACATTCTCTCCCCTCAGGACAAGGTTTCTCTGTGTAGCCCTGGCTGTCCTGGAACTCACTCTGTAGACCAGGCTGGCCTTGAACTCAGATCCGCCTGCCTCTGCCCCACAAGGGCTGGGATCAAAGGCGTGCGCCGCCCCCTCCCACCTGGCTCTGAGTCTTCATCCTATTGTTGAGTCTGGTCACCACTCTCAAAGGCATTCCTTCCGGTAACTTCTCCTTAGGTACCCAGGACTGTGTTTTTTCCTTTTGTCCTTCTTCCTTTAGATCTCCTCATTCTACTTCATGTGTTTGGCCTGCCTGTATGTGTATGTGTGTGTATGCTTCAGCATTCCATTGGGTGGTAGAGAGGCAGCCCTTGTCAGGTCCTTAGTACTCTGTTCTGTTCTCCAGGGTCCTGTTTACACTTGATAATCTCAAGTGACTGCCAAAGCAGAGATGGCCTCCTCCAAGGTGACTTGTGTCTCTAGAACAAAGGACAGAAACTTTCTGCCCCTGTTGCAGTTGGCCTCCTCAAAGTCAGTTCTTCAGAAAAGAAGGGCTTCAGTAACCATTCAGGGGCTTTACCTTGTGCCAGCTTGCCTCAGAAGGGTCTCAGGGACCTCTGTGTGAGACAGGGAAAGGGGGACCGAGAGAATGTCCTTAGACATGAGCACCCCCCACATATGTACCTGAGCCTCCTAAGACCTTACCAAGGCTCTTTGCCCGCAGTGAGCAGGAGACTTTGCAGAACATTGCCCTTGATAGAAAGATTTGGGTGCTAGTAAAATATGTTTAAAAGATAACCAAAACAAACCTCCAAGCAGATCAGGACATCTGTAATCTCAGGGCTGGCTCCAGGCCATTATGGACTTCAGAAGAATAAGACTCTGTCTCAAACAAAGCAAAAAGGGCTAGCTAGATGGTTCAGTGAGTGAAGGTGCCTGACGCCAAGCTCAGCAACCTGAGCTCAAATTCTTTTCTTTCCTTCTTTCTTTTTTAATATGTTTTTAGTTTATGTGTATGTGTGTCCTTGCATGTATGTCTGTGCACCATGTGCATGCAGTGCCCTTGGAGGCCAGAAGAGGGCTTCTTATCCCCAGGACTGGAATCGTTGGAAGCCACCTTGTGGGTGCTGGGAGTTCCAGGTCCTCTGGAAGAGTCACCAGTGCTCTTAAGAGCTAGGATATTTCTCCAGCTTCCTGAGTTCAATTTCTACAGCTGTCATGGTAGAATGAGAAAACCAGCTCCCTCAAGTTGTCCTCTGACCTCTATACTCACACCATGGCACTTACACCGCTGCACCCCACCCCGCAATAAAGATAATATTAACAAACCCCTAGGGGCTGGAGAGATGGCTCAGTGGTTAAGAGCACTGGGTGTTCTTCCAGAGGTCCTGAGTTCAATTCCCAGAAACCACATAGTGGCGCGTAACCATCCGCAATGAGATCTGGCGCCCTCTTCTGGTCAGCAGGTGTACATGCAGACAGAATGCTGTATACACAATAAATAAATCTTTTAAAAATTTATATATATATATATAGTTGGGGATTTAGCTCAGTGGTAGAGCGCTTGCCTAGCAAGCGCAAGGCCCTGAGTTCGATCCTCAGCTCCACATAAAAAAGAAAAAGAAAAAACAAACAAACCCCTGAAGCGTACTGAGGCTAAACACAATGAAAAACTGCTTCCCACCCACTAGGATGACTTTTTTCCCCTCTAGAGTGCAATAACAAATGTTGCCAAGAATGTTGAGAAATCCGTGCAGCATTTGTGGGAATGGGAGCTAGTACAGCCACCCTGCAAAGCGGTTCAGTGTCTCCTCAGAGAGCTGAAAATAGTCCACACTGCCGGACAGTTTTGTTTCTGGGGATAAAACCAAAAGAACCGGGGATTCAAGAGGACACGGACACCATTTGTAGCACCATTATTCAGTAGCTGAAGGGTGTAAATAGCTCCACCAGACATCAGTGGATGAGTGGATAAACCAAGTCACAGACAGCCGAAGAGCAGAGGACTTTCTGAACTTTAAAAGCATAAGAGGGCTGATAAGGCCGGGCGGTGGTGGCGCACACCTTTAATCCTAGCACTCAGGAGGCAGAGGCAGGTGGATCTTTGTGAGTTCGAGGCCAGCCTGGGCTACAGAGTGAGATCCAGGAAAGGTGCAAAGCTACACAGAGAAACCCTGTCTCGAAAAACCCAAAACCAAAAAAAAAAAAAAAAAAAAAAAGAGGGCCGAGAAAATGGCTCAGCAGGTAAAGGTGCCTGCCACCAGGTCTGACAATCTGAGTTTAATCTTTGGAATTCACATGATGGAAGGAGAGAATCAGCTTCTGCAAGTTGTTCTCTGACCTCCACACACACACACACACACACACACACACACACACACACACACACACACAGTAAAAGGATTAATTTAGGTTAGTGCTACAACATGAGTGACCCTTGAAAACAGTACAGTAAGTGAAATAAGCTAGGCACGAAAGGTAAACATGCTATGATCCCATTTATATGATGCTAAATAAAAATTACCAGGGAGCCATTGTTTTAAATTAAGTTTCCGTGCTAGGCCCCAAAAGACTATTTGAAAATGGAATGGAGTCGCTCTTCCTAAATTCTAGTCACCAAAGCTGAAACTAAGCTGTTTATGTGACTTTCTGTTTAGACCACAAATACGGAATCTGAAGTAACCTGATGTTAACTAATTTCTGCAAGGAAAGGTGACAGTCTCTCCTTGGTCTTGGCTTCTGCCTCTGCTCAGCCTTTTCTACCTCTAAAACCTCCTTTGCTTGGCTCACTGGACCATTTTGTGCCACAATGCCTGATTCTAGAGTCAACAAGAATCACTAATTTTGACTTTCAACTAATTAATTAATTAACATATCCCAGGCTGGCCTCAAACCTCTGATCCCCTTGCTTCCACCTCCTGAGTACTGGGTTTCTCGGTATGAGTCACCATGATTTTTCTATGTGGTTTATTTCACCTTATTAGGCTTCAAACAGAGTGTCTCTGTATGTTCTAGGGAAGTGTTCTAGCACTATGCTACATCTTAGTCTTATTCTTACTTTTTATTTGAGAAGAGTCTCACTAAGTTGCCCAAGGTTGGTTTTTAACGAACTCTGTAGCCCAGGCAGATCCTAAACTTGTGATCCTCCTGCCTCCGTTTCCAGAGTAGCTAGGATTACTGGTCTGCTCTACCAGGCATTTATTTACTTATTTATGTAGGCAAGGTCTCATACTGTAGCCAGGATAGTCTGGAATTTTACTACGTTGCCTAGACTGGCCTTGAATACATAGCAATCTTCTTGCCTCAGCCCCCTCTTTTTTTTCTTTTTCTTTTGTTTTTTTAAGACAGGGTTTCTCTGTGTAGCCCTGACTGTCCTGGAACTCACTCTGTAGACCAGGCTGGCCTCGAACTCACAGAGATCAGCCTGCATCTGCCTCCTGCATGCTGAGATTAAAGGCGCGTGCCACCACTGCCAGGCTTGACTCAGCCTTTTAATTGCTAAGATTATAGGCATGTGTTACTTAGGATCTTTAAATTAAATGGGGTTTTTCTCTTTTGACAACAAGGTACTTAATAGGCAAATCATTAAGATAAAAAGCATAATCAGAAGGTAGCAGGGGCTGGGAAAGGAGACCAGGGTGTTCCTAACTAATAGTTACAGAGTCTCTGTTTGGAATAATGAGAAAGTCTAGAAATGGATCACTGGTGACAGTTACATAGCATTGTCAGTATACTCAATGGCAGTGAATTCTGTATCTAAAAGGTTCAATTTTATGTCTTACATATTTTACCACCTGCTTACAAAATACTGAGGCTACTTATCTTAGCAGATATTTGGTAGCTGGATGGGGGTGCGAAAGAAGCCTGTTCTTAGTTCCATCAGCTTCCATGGGTAGAGAGGTGGGACATATGTAGTACCCAGTCCCCCTGCACACGGGCACAGCCTCTTCCATTTCCCTACTAGAAAACTGTCCTGACCAGAGGCTCCCAGGGATTAGAGCCTTCACCTCCCTGTCCATTGAACAGATGGGGAAACTGAGGCCACCACTGCCCTGGGAGCAGATCATATTAGAGTGGGCAGAGTGTCCCCAGGAAGTAATGGCAATGAATTCTATACTTTACAGCTTCTTTGACTGGGTTAGGGTAGAGACAGGTCATTGAAAGCCAGGATGGTTCCACACACAGATGAAGATGGAATCACCTCCTCTTCAGTTTGGTGGGGACAGTCACCTAACCCAAAGAATTTCCCTGCACATCTCCCATCCTAGCCTCTCCTCCTACCTGATATTATGACCACTGCTCCAGCCTGTGTCCCCAGGAGACCTTTTAGAGAAAAAAATAACAAGATAGTGGATGGGTCAGAACGTAAGGTTCCCAGATTAGCTTATCTGGCCAGCAAACTGTCACATGGAGACAATGCTTTCTGCAGGCTCTGGTGGACATGGAGGTTGGAGGGATCTGAGGTCTGAAGGCTCGGGGTGGGGGAGTAGATACTTCCTCCTATCTCCAGTGACCTGAAATTTCCCCTGGCCAAGCAACAGGGTGGGCTTCACATTTACCTCCAGAAAAGTAAAGTAAGAGAGATTTACTATAACTCCACATCCAATAGCAAGTTTCCTCTAGAGCAGGTCAACGAAAAAGCCCGAGGGCCAGAGTTAACTCGAGCAGTGTTGACACAAAGCTGTGCCAGAACAGGGCTGATTTCAAGGAAGTTTTGTTCAAGCAAAGACATTCAGTCCCAAGAGTATCCTCTCTCCACATTCTGAACTAGCAAGGGCATTAAGGAGTCCAGGGAGGGAGCCGGGGTCATGAAACAGTGACCGTGGCTCAAACTCAGGTCATTAAAGCTGTCAGTTGACAAAAGAGCCTCACCCCGCCTAGGACGGGGGATCTGGGAGGGCTTCACAACAGGGGTTGAAATCTAGGCTACCTAAGGGTGGGAGTGAAGGAATGGGCTTGTTGGAGATGGTAGTTCTGCCACTGCCAAGATCTCCTGAGCTGTGAGCTCTCAGTATTAACCAGGATGGGGACAGGGCAGAGTGGTTTTGAGACCTTTCCAGGGTTGAGGTGGTGTGAATGCCTCATCGGTATACTTCAGAGGGCAACACAGGGCTCTGACCTCCCAGGAGTTAGGATGTGGAGTTGCACCACCCTTAGAAATAATCCTGGGACACTGGGGCTGGGGCTGTACTCAGGATGCCCAGCTTGGTGGCTTTCTTCCTGCTGACCCTAATCCTCTGCAAGCTGCTTCCTTTACACCAGCCAACACCTGCCCTACTGGAGACACCGCTTTCTGCCTGTGGTCTCCACTATAGCACCCAGGGCAGCCGGGGAACCCAAGGAGCAGTGGAAAATGACTCAATTACAATTTGGGATCCTGGTATGTTGGAACCAGGAAGGACTGTAGGGTTTGTCTGACCCAACTTTCCATTTTACAGGGAAGGAACATAGATTCAGACTGACAGAGAGACTCAAAGGCTGTACAGCGAGTTGGAAAGAGACCTGATGGCAGGGCTTTACAGGGAAGAAGCCATCACTTTGGCTAGAGTAGGAAGTCTCAAACCTGATAAGTTGCAATGTGAGATCCTGCCAAGCAGTCACCTTAAGAGCGGTCCCAGTTTGCTGATAAGCCTAGACATGGGTATTGACAAAAAAAAAAAGGGGGGGCCTTTTTAATAAGACACTCTGCACTTAGCTGGAATGTTGTGTTAATTTGTTTAGATTATCATTATAGTATAAGTAGCAAATTTAGTAAGTTAGGTAGAAAAGTCACAGATATGATGAACAAGGCAGGGAGCTTGAGCTAGGGAGACCAGTTTGAGAAACCCTGAGTGGAAAGGACAGACAGAGAAGAGACATGGGGACAGGCCAGGTCTAAACTGCCGGTGCTGATATGCTATGGAACTGTGTGGGGATGCCCTCCTGCCCTTTGCCACCCCACACCCCGGTCCTCTCCTTCCTGCACTTTCAATCACAGGGGGAACCTGCAGATTCCAGATAGCTCAGAGTCCACCCGGGCTAGATAAACCCCTTCACTTGGGGTTTATAAGCCCCTTTGGGACTTACGTTCCTGTTTGTAATGTGATGGAGTAGACTTGCCTGGGGCAGTTTGTAGGGACAGAATAGGGAAGGGCACAGGGGCAGCACTCTTTACAGTTACCACTGCCAAGTGTTGTGGTAGATCAGTGCTGAAGAGGACACCTGACTCTTTATTCCACTATCTGTCCCCCTATCTCCACCCCATACCTCTTCTTCCTCTCTTGATGCCCTTTTGAGGCAAGGTCTCACTAAGTTGCTTAGATTTGCCTTCACCTCACTAGGTAGCCCAGGCTAGCCTCAAATTTGATGCTCCTGCTTCAGCCTCCCATATGCTTGAATTACAGCATGTACCGCCACACTTGGCTACTCCACCTCTGAGATGCCATGTTTCAGAAACAATGAAAGAGAAAAAGGCTTGGGTCTGGAAAGGACTGCTAATCACTCCTCAGTTATAAGCCAGGGGTTGTCCCCACAGCTGGCGGTTGGCATTTTCATCTCTAGATTATCACCTGATCCTTGTGGAAGCCCTGAGTGTTCCCCCAGCTCCAACTTCCTTCTCTCCCACAGTGATCTCATTTTCATTTTACCATTACCCGAAAACGATTGGAAGACAACTCCGTTCTTTTATATGACCCTGGGGCCCAGTAGTTCATCTGAACCAGAGAAAGTACCAAGTAACTGCCTGAGCAAATCAGTGGAGAGCAAGTACACTGGAGAGAATGTCCCCCAGGCCATGTCATAGGTCTGCACCTGAATACTCAGAAGGAAGCAGGAGCCAGTGCATATCAGGAGGTTGAGCTTGCACACAGCAGGCCTTGGGAAAGGCAGGGCCAGCTGACCTTGGTAAGGAAAGTGGCAGGGCTCAGGCCACTTCTTTTGCTTTGCTTTCTGCTGTCCTCCTTGCTTTTCTGGCTCAGCAACGCCCAGGATTCTGGGCATGTCTGGCCTTCTAAAAATACCCAGGCTGCCCAGAGCCTCCCAGATGTCTGAGCGCTGAGTCTGTGATTTCCCTGTCTGTAATGGGACAGTCCAGACAGACAAGAGCAGCCTGGGGTGGCTCAAGCCACTTCCTCTGCCTCCCACCCACCAGGAGCTCGGCCCCACCTCCTTGCCCTTGTAAAGCAAAGGAGACTAGAACCCATAGACTGCTGACTCCAGGCCTTCCTTAGGACACATGAGGGAACTGATGTCCAAAGACCTATCCAAGGCACTGGTGACACTCAGGCCCTCCCAACCCCCTCCCCAGCACCCAGACCCCACCTGCTGGTGCCTTTCTTCTGTATGGTCCTGGAGACCTGGGCTTTTGAGTTCAGTCTGATGGCCCAGTTTATAGAGGAACTCTGAGTCTCATGATGTCTGAAAGGTGTCCCATCCAGAGGTCACACCAGTGAGTGGAGACTGGTAGATAGGGCCCCCTGGGAGACAGCATTTTTGCATTCTAGTCCAGGGTCAGCTGCCATGACACTAGGCCTTCATCAGTTCCTGCCATCCTGAAACAATGAGCTAGCACTCACTCTCCAGGGAGTTCTGTCCTTCTGTGGTCTGGGAGAAGGACACACCCTCCTGATTGCACCCACTCTAGGTTCTTAGCTTCTCTTTCCTGTGTGTCTCTGGTCACCTCTCTCCACACCCCCATCCCCAGCCCAGTTCTACAAATGATGCCACTTTTGTCCTCTGGTTCTAGATGTCAGGGGTGAACAACTCCTCTCCTAATGCACTATATGACCTTGTGTAAGGAAGGCATTGGCCTTTTCAAGGTTGCAGTTTCATTACCTCTAAATTGGAGAAATGAGCCAGGCATGGTGGTACACCTCTATAATCCCAGCACTGGGGAGTCTGAGGAAGGAGGAATGTGGTGAGTTTGAGGTTGCCCCGGCCTACATAGCAAGTGCCAGGTCAGCCAGTGCTACAGAGCAAGACCCCATCTCAAGAAAAATGAAACAAAACAAAAAAAAGCTGAGTGTGGTGGCTCCCGCCTTTAATCCCAGCCCTCAGGAGACAGGCTGGTTTACATTGTGAGCTCCAGGCCAGCCAGGACTAAATAGTGAGACTCTGTCTCAAAACATAATTAATGAATCAATTAATTTGCCGGGCGGTAGTGGTGCACATCTTTAATCCCAGCACTCAGGAGGCAGAGGCAGGCAGGCAGATCTCTGTGAGTTCAAGGCCAGCCTGGTCTACAGAGCAAGATCCAGGATAGGTACCAAAACCACACAGAGAAACCCTGTCTCGAAGAAAAAAAAATTAATTTAAAAAGGTGGAGAATTGGTCTGGGCTTGTAGCACGGCGGTAGAATACTTGCCAGGTGTGCTCGAGAGCTCCTGGGTTTAACACAAAAACAACACAGTGAAGCAGAACAAAACAGTGAAGGGAAAAAACAGAATGGCTCAGACAAGCTGTGAAAGCCCTAGGGTTTGGTCCCCAATATGGCCAATAACTAAATTAATTTAATTAAGAGGAGATAAGATGCTGTATCTCAGATCTTAGGTCACGGTCATCTCCTACAGAAAGACCTCCGTGGAGCTGGCATGATGGTTTAGCAAGTAAAAGGTACTTGGTGTACAGAACTGAGGACCCAGGTTCAATCCTCTGGACCTGCATGAAGGTGGACAGCAGAACCGACTTCTCAAAGTTGTTCTCTGAGCTCCACATGTGTGCTGCAGTCCACACTGTACAGTTACTGTCTCTGTGCGTCTATCCTCTACCAGGTGGGCAGAGGAGGGCCAGGTAGCTCCAGGGCCAAGTACAGGCTCTTCAGAGACAAAATACCTGGGAGAGTTTGTTGACTGACAGAGTCAGTTAGTAAAACCTGGGAGAAAGACAAAAATAATGTAGCGGTCAGGCAGCCTGGATCAGGAGGGGGTTGCATTACCTGGCAAGCTGCGTCACTCCTTGCCCTTCCACGTCTCTGCGGCGACTTAATGGTCCAAGATCCCAGAAACGGGTCTCTGCTTCCCTGAGAAATCTCACTTTCTGCCACTTATAGTACACCCCTCTGTAAGGTCTTTTTTATTTTTATTTTTTTGAGACCAGGGTCTCAGTATGTAGCTCTGGCTGTCTTAAAACTCATTATGTAGACCAGGCTGACCTCGAACTCACAGAAATATGCCTGCCGAGTGCTGGGAGGCACCATGCCTGGCCCTGTGTTTTCATTCTTTTGACAGGATCTTACTCTGTAGTCAAAGGTAGTTTAGAACTCATTCTGTAGTGTTATAGAATATTAGCTTAAGATGTGTTCCATTTGTTTATGCTGTGGAAGATTTGTCTAACAATGCAAAGATGTGGTTTCTTTTGAGACAGGGTTTCTCTACGTAGCCCTGGCTGTCCTGAAACTCACTCTGTAGACCAGGCTGGCCTCAAACTCACAGTGATCTGCCTCCCAAAATGCTGGGATTAAAGGTGTGTGGGCCACCACCACTGGCCACTGTAGGGTTTTTAATGAATCTCTTTCCTTCGATGATGAGTTTCTCAAAGTCAAGACCCTGTTGGATCTCAGAGACTAAATACTGCATGCATCTATAATTTATCCAATAAAGGTTCTAGAAAAAAGGAGGAGGGGACTGTGTGTGCCCCCCTCCTCTGTGTTTGTGTGTGTGTATTGGTGAAATTATCAAGGCCACTCCACAGAGTTAAAAGGGAGGTTTATTTTGTGGGGTAGCTTACAAATGAAGAGATAGGTTGCAGGGTCTGGGAAAGGTATGGCGCAGTCTGGCGGTGTTCTCTGGAGAACTCTGCTCGGTCTACCTCCAGCATCCAGAGTCCTGAAACCAAGAGAAGCCTCTCCTCTCGATCCTGGGTCTTTAGCGTCCTCTCTCTGCCCAACCTTGTAGGCATGACCATTACTGAAGCCTCAATGTGGGTTGGAACTTCCCGGCCAAGGCTGGAATGGCTACCGTGTGTGTGTGTGTGTGTGTGTGTGTGTGTGTGTGTGTGTGTGTGTGTGTGTGTGTGTTGTGTTTTTGACAGGATCTCTAGCTGGCTCAGGCTAGCCGTTTGGAGATGTAGCCTAGGGATAACCTTGAACTTTGACCCCCCTGGCCCCACTGTCAGAGTACTGAGATTACAGAGTGCACCTCCTTTCTTGGTTTATGCCATTCTGGGGACCGAACCCAGAGCTTTGTGCATGTTAGGCAAGCATTCTACCGAGTCACATCCCCAGCTGAGATTGCCTGATCTTTAATGCCTCTCCTAGCCTGGGGGTGATAAATTATAGAGAAAAATAAGCCAGAGAAATGGAGAAGCCAGCCAGCCTCTGTCTTCCAGTGGCGCCTCTCAGTGTCTGTGGATTAGCTGTGTACTGCTGAGAAAGACTGGTCAAAAGTAGTCATTGTGACTGGGCTCTTTCCTCTGTTGAAGGGCTGAAGAACGCAGACCCTAAGCATGGAAGGCTTCTGGATATCCTGAAGATGTTCCTCAACCTCAGTGGGAAGCCACGCTACTTTACATTTTCACTTCCATGGTTAAGCCTTGGTAATTAGGTTCAGAACAGTTTAAGGTTAACTGCTTTAACTGGCAGCCGGTGTTGCAGTGTAGATGTAACCGGCTTGTTAAATAAGAAACACAGAACCGATTGCAGAGTTAAAAACCACGAGGTCAGAGCAAGAGCGGAAAACCTTACCCTTCACTGCTTCTGCTGTTCTTCCTCTCCGCAAGAGACCTACTTCTGTGCGTCCTGTCTATTTAAAGACTTTCTGTTCTGTTTTCTCATTGGTTGTAAACCCAGCCACATGACCTCCTCGTCACTGCCTGTTTGTACAGACCTCCAGGTCTTCTATGGTTGGTATTGAGATTAAAGGCGTGTGTCTGCCATGCTGGCTGTGTCCTTGAACACACAGAGATCCGCCTAGCTCTGCCTCCCAAGTGCTGGGATTAAAGGCGTGCCCCACTACTGCTCAGCTTCTGCTCTGGCTTGCTCTGACCCCAAGGCAACTTTATTGACATACAAATAAAATCACATTTCAATACAAATAAAATATCACTATATTTCCCCTTTTCTATTTTAATAAAAAGAAAAAAAAGGAAAAAGTTATAACTAATATAAGAAAAACTAATATACAAAAGTACAATAACTATATAAACCATATATACAAACAATAAATACCTAAACAATGTCTAGTCCATTTGTATTTGACAAATTCAGAGAAAATAATTCCATTATCTATCCTATTTTGGTAAGTCCAGAATGTACCTGATTCACCTTTTATTCTAACTTATATTGCTAACGGAACTGTCTTATAACGTCTTTCAAATTTATACACTTACAGCTCTTAGTGAGTTTTTCTGAAATCCTTAACAAAGATAATTATAACTATAACTAACTGATCTTCAACTCCCTCAGAGACCCAAGAAGGAAATAATACTACCTAATAAAAAATAAAAACAGGAAGTGCATGCAAGCAGCTTCCAAAAAAAAAAAAAATGTGAGTTGACAGAAACAGCCAGCTGCCTGGACAGTCACCTGAGGTTTCTCCGAAGTGTTGGGGCATCATCTTCAGCCTATAGGCTTAGCGTATCTGACAGATTCTTTTGTGAACTAGGATGTATACAAGGTCAACAGTTTGACCTCACATTTGGTGAGAGCAGTCCATGTACCAGAAACACCTGAATTCCATTAGTGTCATGTCATGCATGATTCAGGATTTTAAATTCTGGAAATTACTGATGTCTTTTCAATTCAGCTGTCCATTTTTCTTGGCTGTGTATATGTGGCTTCATCTTGGCATCCTGTTCTTCTCCACATCCCTCTATTAAATGCCAGTCTACTCTTGAGAGGGGTGAGCTTAGTTATTCTTCAAGAATAACTGTTTCATCTGCTGTTCCATTGCACATCAGAAGCCATTGGCCCACTCCCTGTTCAGCTGCTGTAGGGTTGCTACAGAGAGGCAGCTAGGGGCTTATCAGGACAGCAGAGAAGAGGCACCTGCCACTCTGGTAGAGGGGAAATAGAAAAATAAAAGAATAAGGCTGGGCGGTGGTGGTACATGCCTTTAATCCCAGCACTCAGGAGGCAGAGGCAGGCAGATCTCTGTGAATTCGAGGCCAGCCTGGGCTACAGAGTGAGTTCCAGGAAAGGTGCCAAAGCTACACAGAGAAACCCTGTCTCGAAAAACAAAACAAAACAAAAAACAAACAAACAAAAGAGAATTATGTTGTGCATGTGCCCATGGGATCGCCTGAGCCCATGAGTTGAGGCCAGTCTGCAAAATATAGTGAAACCCTGTACAAAAGCAATTTAAAAAATCAGGCTGGTGTATCTTAGTGGCAGAGAGCTACTTTAATGTTGCCTGGCATCTGTGAGCCTCTGGGTTCAATTCTAGCACTACAAAGAAAGAAGAACACACGCATTTTCCCTCTGTGTGTCTCCCTCTCCTAACAGAGGCAAAATCACTTTAGAGAATCATTGTTTTAGGTCATATGTTTTAGATCAGGCTCTCCTATACATGCCCAGGGTACATCACTGCCTTCCAACCTGAGCCAATCCCCTTTTAAGCCAGAGCCTCTCCATCTTTAAAATGAACAGGTTGTATGAGGACTAGAGGGCCCATGATTTTCCAGGTGTTTCTTCTGTCCCCAATTATACAGGTGAAACAAAGTTTCAACAAGACCCTACTCTCCAGAGACTGAGACAAACAGGTTTCCTGCCACAAGCGCACAAGGTTTTCCTTGTCCTTAGTTAGGGAGTCCAGAGTCGAGAACTGATGCTGACTGGCCTGAGCCTCCAGGAGGAACAAGACCATCTGGGAGCTGGCACAGAGGCCCATAGCCTGTTTGCTGCCTAGAGAAGAGGTGGAAAGGAAGCCTGATTCGGAGTGGAATGGAAGTGCCTGAGGTCTGCCAGTTGCTCTCTCAGTCCCTGCAGCCGAGAGGGAAGTAAAACTGTCGGGCATCTGCAGCTTTGGCCCTGAACGTTCATGGGGCAGCCACAGGTGAGGAGGTCTAGTGCTGCCTTGTGTCTTGTCTAAGCCCTGGCTCGGCGCTATCTTTGCAAAGTAAGCTGGCTCAAGGATTCAGGAGGAGGGTGAAGGAAAATCTACAGAACAGGTTCACGATGTTAGGCAAATCTCAATGCTTCTCTGAGCTCAGTGCTTCTATTTTAAAAAAATGGGGTTTGGCTAAATTCACCCCTGCAATAAGAATGTCTGGAATTGTGGGCAATGGGGATACAAGAGGCAATTGGTTTACAGGAGTCTGGCCTGTAAGCCTGTTGGCAAGGGACTCGGCATTATGAGGGTCGTTAGGGAGACATGGGATAATGGTATTTTTGATGTGAGAACCAGGGAAGGGTCCTCTCAGGGGGAGCTCCCGGGATGGTTCAGTGACTTGCCTAAGGTCACATAGCTAACCAGTATCTCAGCTGGGGCCCAGGTCCTGAAAAAAAGAGGAATTCAGAAGAGGATGCTGCCAAAGAGAAGCATCTTCTCTGTGTGTCACCAAGATCTGAACAAGGTTAGACCTGGGAGGACTAATTCTGACTTAGGGAAAGAAGTGCACCCTCACAGAAGCAGTGGCTTTGACAAGCGTGGTGGCTCACACCTGGAAACCCAGCACTTAGAAGGTTCAGGCAAAGGTTGTGAGCATGAAGCTAGCCTGGGCTCTATGGTGAGTTCCAGGCTAGAGTGGCCTACAGAATGAGACCTTGTCTCAAAACAAAACAAAACAAAACAACAAAAACCCTAAACAAAGAATTCTTATTATTTTGTTTTTTGAGATGGTGTTTTACTATACAGGTCTGGTTGGCCTTAAAATCAGAGACCTGCCTGCCTCTACCTTCTTGGTGCTGAGCAAATTATTAATTAATAAGGACGGCGTTGAACTGGCATTTAATGGGGAAATGGGAGCTTAGCATGCAGAGAACAGGGGGAAATTGTTGAGGGCAAGGGGAATAGCATATTCAGAATTTACTCAAAAGTGTGAAGTTGCTCAGACAGCCCGGTGAGTTGTTGGACAGTGTATGTATGTTGTATGATTGGCACAACCAACGGTATACACGAGAGGTGAGGACAGCGGGCTGGCTGGTGCCAGTCAATAAGCTTACACTGAGCTGTCACCTTGGTACCCATGAAAAAGCTTACCCTGAAGAGTGGGCAGTGGAGGGGGCAGAAAGGAGCACTCTAAAGTTTATCCTTGACTGCATCCCTTCTGTAGATGAAGGCATCATCTACCAATTTCAAGCAAGTCCTTTAAGAGATAATCAAAATAAACAGAAAATCCTGGATCCTGGGTGAAGGGGGTTTTGTAGTCATTGAAAGGTTGGAGCTGTATCCAAAAGATATTTGAAATAGGCCACCAAGAAATATTTGAAGAATAGTCTTCAAATATTCAATGAATATTCAAAGAATAGGTGTGGTGATCCCTTATATACCCTTGGGAGGTAAAGGCAGGAGGATTAGGAGTTCAAGATTACATAGTGAGTTTGAAGCCAGCCTGGGCTACATGAGATCCTTTGTAAAAAAAAAAAAAACAAAAAAAAACAAAACAAAACACACACACACAGAACAAAATCAAAACAAAAGGAAGAAAAGAATAATTTGATTGGTTGTATGTAGTTGCTACTAATATAGACAGTTACACGTGTTAATTACTTTCAAATTAACCAGGTTAGATAAAAGAAGGATGATGAGGATTAAAAGTCACTTCTCTGGAATATTTTGAATGGGTTCTTGAATAAAATTGTGGGCGTCAACAAAAAACAAAATCCCCCAAACTTTGGGATTAATTTGGAATAAAATGGGGTGCATTTAAGCAGAGGAGCCCAAGGGCAGATGACTTGACCTAGATGGCTAAGAAGGCAGAGGAGAAGAGTATGTGGTTGGGGTCAGGCTGGGGTAACAGCCAACAGGCTGTGACAGGAGACTGAGGTTGTCAGGCCCAGCCCCTGTTGAGAAAACGAAACATACAAAGGTGTGGAGGAAATGAGAATTGAAATGTAGGCGCTCCTGTGGCTTTGGTCTGGGCAAGTGTGGTTAGTAAGGGAAGTGAAAGGGGCTGAGTGGCTGGCAACCCAGCTCTGAGGGAGAAAGAATCTTGTAAGGGTGTTGGAGGCCTGTCTCTGGCCAGGAGTCCCACTCCAGTGTGGGGTAGGGTGAGGGGCTATACTTTGAGGACAGCCAAGGGCCAATGGGCAGCATTATATCCTCTTTCCTCCTGCTAAGACTTTGCTCTTTCTTCTGATATGAGTGTCCCCTTCCAGCACCCTAGGGTTTTTGCCAGGCCCCACCAGGCCCTCAGAAAGCCTGCCTGAAACTCCGTTTCTTGGCTTCCTGCTGCTTCTGTTCAGTTGTCTGAGTGCTAGAATGACCAAGTTCTGCCTCAAGGCACGTTTTGTTCTGTGCCTTGCATCACATCAGCAGCTTGCCCTCGCCACAGTGCTCCATCTCTTTTCTGCCCACAAGAGGTTTTTCAAGTGACAGATCAGAATCAGACCCCAGGGCTCCTTGGAAATGCTAGTCCTTTGTGGGGTTGTCCTGAAGCAGGAAGAATGGAGGGGCTGCTTACTTGGCTTTGCATTCTGGGGAAAGTCTTGAGCAGACTGATCTGAAAGGCAAACCCAGGTGGAGGATGTGTGTCAGCCTGCAGGAGACTTCAGTGAAGAAATGACTTGTACCGAGGTGTGCACAGCCAAAATAACAATCAAGAGGATGGTAAGGCATCACCCAGAGTCCGGCAACTCTGGAAACTCTTACCTCAGGCCCGGAAGGGTTTAGTAATTCTGTTACTGGAACCTAGGAAGAGGCAGTGCTGCCTAATGAGATGGGGACTCAAGAGGGAGCAGTGGGAAAACATGTCAACCCCTCTGCTCTCATCCTCAAGCCTCCTCATCGTTCTAACCAACCCAAGTGGAAGCTTGGCAAGGAGGCCTGGAGCCACAGCCTATATGGGTCACCCTCCTGAGACACTGGATAGTACTGGGAGTGTTGAGTGGAGAGGTAGCATCTCCAATGTACCCAAAAGACTGTGGCTCAGGTGGAGTGCCCTGTGGCCTTGGCAGTCACTTTTCCTGGGGTCAGCACTGACTTAGAGGAGAATTTTCTGCTGTCCCAGAAAGGAAAGGCATTTAGGAAGCACTGGGGCCCTGATGTTAAAGAACCTGAGACTCGGGCTGGGGATGCAGTTCAAGTGATAGAGCACTGGTGTGATCCCCAGCGATGAAAAAACACAAGAAAACAAAGACCCAAACTGGAGTCAGACAGTAGCCACATGGTTCTCCGGGGTAATTACACCAACCTCCACAGAGACTGGACCCTGAGGGCCAGACCTGCACCAAGGGCCAGAGTGGGGCATGCTGGATACACTAGAGGGTGGGGCTGTGAGAGCGTGTTTGAGAAGTTCCAGTATCTTGTGTATATAGTTAAGGTCACAAGGCAAAATCAGTAAGAGCCAAAAGTCAGACCAGTCATTCTGAAAAATCGGTTGACCTAAGCTGTTAACTAAGACCCCAGACACATACCCAGTATGCAAAGAGGAAAGGCTTGAGCGTTAGTGTGACTCAGCCCAGCGTCTTGTGCTTCATTTAAGAAAAACAAAACAAAACAAAACAAAAAAACAAAGCACAGTTTTTTCTTTTTTAATTGAAAATTGATTTTTATACAATACATTCTAATTGAGGTTTACCCTCCCCCAACTCTTCATAACTTCTCCATCTACCTAAACCTTTCTTTCCCCATCCAGCCCTTTCTTTCTCTCATTAGAAAACAAACAGGCACCTCAAAAATGATAACACAGAGAAACCATGTTTAAAAAACAACAGCAACCAAACTAAGCACATCTTGCCCAGCAGTGGTGGCGCACGACTTTAATCCCGGCACTCAGGAGGCAGAGGCAGGTGGATCTCTGTGAGTTCCAGGACCCCCAAGGCTACACAAAAAAACCTGTGTTGTTGTTTGTTTTTGCTCTTTTAGGGGGCCCGCCACCCAGCTCCCAAATAAATCACACATGGAGGCTATTCTTAATTATAAATGAAAGGCCTTAGCTTACCTTATTTCTTGCCAGCTTTCCTTAACTCTAAATTACCCCCTCTACCTTTTGCCTCTGGGCTTTTCCTATTCTCTCACTTCCATAAATCTTACTCTTACTCTGTTGCTGGTTCTGTAGCTGGGTGCCTCCCCCCCTGGAGTCCTTCTTCTTCTCTGACTACTTCTTCTAGATCTCTCCTTCCTTCTCCCAGATTTCTCCTTCTATTTATCCCCTCTGCCTGCCAGCCCCACCTATCCTTTCTCCTGCCTCACTAGTGGCCGTTCAGTTCTTTATTAGACCATCAGGTGTTTTAGACAGGCACAGCAACACAGCTTTAGAGTTAAACAAATGCAACATAAACAAAATACATCTTAAAATAATATTCTACAACTAGCCTGTCTCGAAAAAGAATACAAAACAAACAAGCCCCCAAAACCCAATAAGAACAAATTAGAATAGGACAAAACAAACAAACAGAAAAAAAGGCCAAAGAAAAAGCACATGAAACACATATAAACACAGTGATCCATACATTTTCACACACAGAAATCCCATAAAGTCATGGTATATAAACAAAAGACCTGTAAGGTTAAAAAAATGCCCGAAGTATTACGAGGGAAAACCCTCCAAAAATACCATTGAGTTCGTTCTGTGTCAGCCATCTACTGCTAGGCACGGGGCCTGCCTGTAAGTGTGGTTTGTATACCCAGGGAGATTCCACTGGAGGAAACTGAATTTTCCTTTGTGGGAGTTATCAGTTGAAGATAGTTTCTGGATTAGGAACGGGACTGTGTTTATTCCCCTGTCAGTGCTCGGACTCCATCTAGCTTAGATGTATGCAAACCCTGTGCAGTTAAAAAATTATTTTCTGTGTATGGGTGTTTCGCCTGTATGTATGTCTGTGCCCCTGTGCACGCTTGCTGTGTAAGAAGGCCAGAAGAAGGTGTTAGATTCTTTGGAACTGGAGTTACAGATGGTTGTGAGCCACCATATGGGTCCTGGGAATTGAACCCAAGTCTTCTGGAAGTACAGCCAGTGCTCTTAATCACTGAGCCAATTCTCCTTGTCCTTCTGACCCATCCTGTCCTGTCCTTATAGGCCACCCACTCAAAGCCACTTCTGGGAGGAGTTACCGTAAAGTCACAGGCCCTGTGTAGCAGACAAGGAGGGAAGGCTGCATAGGAATGGAGGCCCTGCCTTTGTAGGAGGGCCCCCAGGCACACTCTCCTTTTAGCCTGTTTTCTGATCCTCTGTTTCTATGACCTGGCTGCCAATGTTTAGTATTCCACCGTTCCTGGTTAACCTCTGAGTCTTCAGGCCTTCAAAAATCTACCCATTCAGCATGCCTTCTAGGTAGGTACACTGTCCTTGTTTTTACGGATAAAGACAAACTAGATCTTATTGAGGTTTCTGGGCTTGGGGGGTGGGGAGACACTGATAACATGGGAGAGGCAGCCAGTACATGTGCCTATAACATAGTGAAATAAACACCATAAAAAAATCATTGCTTGTTCTTTTCTGTTTTGTTTGAGTTGGGTCTCCCTGTGTAGCTCAGAATGGCTTTAAATTCAGGATTATCTTGCTTTGCCATTGTGCTTGGCTTTAAGGGATATTGCTTTTATTTGTTTGTTTTTTAGACAAGGTCTTGCTATGTAGCCCTGTTTGGCTGTCCTAGAACTCACTAGGTAGGTCAGGCTGGCCTTGAACTTATGGTGGTCCTCCTGCCTCTTGACTGCTTGAATTATAAGCATGTACTATCACATCCCCACAACCCCCACACCTAATTCCACCCCAGATGGACAGTTCTTATGTGACCCAGGCTAGCTTCAAACTCACTATGTAGCTGAGGAGAACTTTGAACTCCTGATTCTCTTCCATCCGCCTTCCAAGCCCTAGAATTACATATACTCCCATGCCTATCTTGGAGGGCACTGCTTTTTGTTTTGTCTTTGTTTGTTTGTTTGTTTGTTTGTTTGTTTGTTTTTTGAGACAGGGTTTCTCTGTGTAGCTTCGCACCTTTCCTGGAACTCACTTGGTATCCCAGGCTGGCCTCGAACTCACAGAGATCCACCTAGCTCTGCCTCTCAAGTGCTGGGATTAAAGGTGTGTGCCACCACGGCCAGGCGGGGTACTGCTTTTTACATTTTAGGACCAACAACCAAGAGGGGTCCTATTAGGAGCTCACTAGTTAGTTAGGACTGGCCCACTGGCCCAGGCCCATCCAGCCTGGTGTTTTGCTTTGGCTGCTCCTCTGCTGGAAGTACCAAGTTCCCAGGCATCAAGGTCCACTTCCAATGCAGCCTTCTGAGTGGAGCCCCTTCTTTTACACAGAGGCAGCCTTTCCTCACTGAGAACTCACATAGCACTTTCTTCCTTTTCTTTTTTCTTTTCTCTTCTCTTCTTCTTCTTCTTCTTCTTCTTCTTCTTCTTCTTCTTCTTCTTCTTCTTCTTCTTCTTCTTCTTCTTCTTCTCTTTGAGACAGGGTTTCTCTGTGTAGCCTTGCGCCTTTCCTGGAACCTGCTTTGGAGACCAGGCTGGCCTCGAACTCACAGAGATCCGCCTGCCTCTGCCTCCTGAGGGCTAAGATTAAAGGCATGTGCCACTACTGCCCAGCGCACTTTGGAATTTCTTAGACTCAGACCTTGCCTGTTTGTCTACTTTGGGAGCTCCTGAACACTATATGTACAGTCCCCATTCACTCAATTCAACTTGGTGCCCAGTTCCCTTGAGGAGGGGGCTGGGTGAATCCAACAACTCAACTGGAGCAGTTAACCCTGGGACATAGGAGCAGGGCCATCTGGCAGTCTTGCTTCTTACTAATTCTATGATCTCGGCAAGTTACTTAACTCCATCCTTAAAATCAAGATAATGGAAGTTGAGAGAATCAGTGGGTGAACACATCAAAGCTTTCAGAGCTGTGTCTGGTGCCCCCTAAGCATCCAGAAAACGTTAGCTATTATTATGACAGCTATTGTTAGGAGCCAGCTGGGTGTGCTTATAAACAACTCCTTACACCCCAGCAAACCGGTGCTGACACACACTGACTGTCTCAGAACTGCCACATTTTTATGTGGAAGAGAGTAGGTAACCCATTTGATGTATAACCCATTTTAGAGATGGAAAGGGCTCCAAGGAAGTCAAGGGCATCCAGTCACATAGCAAGAGCTGTTTTCTCTGTGTCAGCCACAGCTTTTCCTCCCACATCAAATTACTGCACCAGATGTAGCCAGTAGGTAGGGTGTGTATCTAGTATGCAGGACATCCTGGGCTCAAGCCTCAGCATGGAATGAATTGTGTGTGGTGGCACATGCTTGGAATCCCAACTCTTGGGAAATACAGGTAGAAGTACCAGAATTCAAGGCTATCTTTGGCGAGTTTGAGTTCGAGGCTAGCCTGAAATACAGGAGACCTTGTTTCAAAGGGAAAAAAAAAATTACTCCATCCTAAGAGAGGGTTAAATAAGTGTTCCCACATGGTTCTCATCCTCAGCAAATCTGGCAGAGTGCTTGGATTATGAGATACATTTTTGCCAGATTCCAAGTACAGATGTGATATTTTAGTGGGGGTGCTATCATCCAGTGGCAGATCAGCATAGCACAGACTGACCTTTTAAACTGGGGACACATTCCAGTGTGCCACTTAAGGACTGGGCCCTTAGGCAAATTACTTATCAAAGCCTCATCTATAAAATGGGGCTAAGGACAGCACCTACTTCAGAGATGTTGTGAGAATTAAATTAGGTATCTGGGTGAGATGCTTGGAATGGTGTCTGCCACATGGTAGCGATTATAAGGTATGGCTAATATTAATATGCCCAGTGTATACATGCATCAGGTGTAAGGGGTGTGTGTGTGTGGGTGGTGGTGGTGTCAGATTTGATGCTCCTCACCCCAGGATTGGCTCTGCTTACATCGTGTGGGCAGCATCTGTCTCATGGGGAGACTGCCACCTGCTCTTTCCCTCTGGAAGAGCTTTCCTGAGCCAGGGAATTCCCTCCCATGGCGACCGACAACCACTCCAGGCATTCTGATGCCAGATGCTCTGCCTACAACAGCGCAGGGAGAATTGAACCTTGACACAGCGGCCCAAGCTGGCCTAGGAAGTCAGGCAGTCTTAGAAACTGGGGGTATCTACTTAGAGAGGCTGAAGTGGGAGGGAGCATGGACATCAAGGGCCTGCTCCGGCTGAGGGTGGTGCTGCAGACAGGGGAAGGGCGGGTGCCCAGGGAGAACAGGCAGGATGCCAGGGTGTCTGCCAGCCTCTGGGATGCTCGTTTTGGCTCCCCGCCCTCCAGCAGGCAGCAAGGAGCAGGAAAGCTTGTTTTGTTTAGGCATTGACTGGGCAGGCTGTGGGAAAATAGGCAGGCAGGCTTCCTAAGCTAGAAAGGGCCTACTTCCTTCCCAAGGCAGCTCATGGAGTTGACAATGTTGCCACTTCCCCATCTTGCTGTCCCTATTCCATAATCCCATCTTTCTCCTTTGGTCCCTACCTGACTCTTCAGTAGAGCCTGAGGGGCACCCTCTCAATGGAAGTGCCATATACTGGTAGCACTCTATGCTTCCCAGGCTGGGCCTTGGGAAAGCTTCTTAGTGGAACCCTAGTGTTACAGATGAGGGGGCTGGCTGAGGGAGAAGCAGGGACTTCCCAGGTACACACAGTAAGAGAGACACAGGCCTCAGAATCTGGTTTGGGCTCAATCTTCCCCCATTGGAATAAAAAATATATAATAAAATAAAAAAAACTTTTTAAAGGTTTATTACTATTTTTATTTTAAGACATGGTCTCTCTGTAGTCTTGGCTGTCCTGGAACTTACTATGTAAACCAGGCTGGCCTTGAACTCAAAGAGATCTATCTGCCTTTCCCTTCTGACTCCTGGGCATTACAGGGACACTCCATTATGTCTGACTTATTTATATTTTAGAATTTATGTGTCTGAGTGTTTTGCTTTTAGGTATATCTGAGCACCACTTTTGTGCCTAGTGCCTGCAGAGGTCAGAAGAGAGTGTTGGATACCCTGGAACTGGAGTTACAGATGGTTGTGAGCTGCTGGGATGCTGGGAATTGAACCAGGGTTCTCTGCAAGAACAGCCAGTGCTCTTAAGCATGAGCAACCTCCCCAGCTTGGGAGATTCTTTTTATGATTAAAAAAATTATTTATTTTAATTTTTTCAAGATTGGGTTTCTCTGTGTAGCCCTGACTATTCTGGAACTCCCTCTGTAGATCAGGCTGGCCTTCAACTCAAGAGATCTGTCTACTACTACCTCTGAAGTATGGGTACCTTAAAGGTGTGGGCCACTGTTGTTTGTTATTTTAACTCTTTGGCTGTTTGGGGGCCTGCTACCCAGCTCCCAAATAAATCACACAGAGAGGCTTATTCTTAATTATAAATGCCTGGCCTTAGCTTGGCTTGTTGCTAGCCAGCTTTTCTTAACTTTAAGTTATCCCATCTACCTTTTTTTAAAAAAAGATTTATTTATTTATTATGTATACATTATTCTGCCTGCATGTGTCCCTACAGGCCAGAAGAGGGTACCAGATCTCATTACAGGTGGTTGTGAGCCACCATGTGGTTGCTGGGAATTGAACTCAGGACCTCTGGAAGAGCAGTTGATGCCCTTATCCACTGAACCATCCCTCCAGCCCCCCCCCATCTACCTTTTGCCTCTGGGCTTTTTCTTTTTCTTACTTCTGTAATCTTAATAATAATAATAATAATAATAATAATTATTATTATTATTATTATTATTATTGAGACAGGGTTTCTCTGTAGCTTTGGAGCCTGTCCTGGACTAGCTTTCTAGACTAGTCCTCGAACTCACAGAGATCCACCTGCTTCTGCCTCCCAAGTACTGGGATTACAGGTGTGCACCACCACTGCCCGGCTACTTCTTTAATCTTAATTTCACTCTTACTTTATGATTAGCAGGGTGGCTGGCCCCTGAAGTCCTTCTCTCCTTGTTCTCTGGCTCCTTCTTCTCCCAGACTTCTCCTTCTATTTATTCTCTCTGCCTGCCAGCCCTATCTATCCTTGCTATTCACTGTTCAGCTCTTTATTAGACTATCAGATGTTTTAGACAGGCATGGTAACACAGTTTCACAGTTAAAAAAATGCAACATAAGGGTTGGGGATTTAGCTCAGTGGTAGAGTGCTTGCTTAGCAAGTGCAAGGCCCTGGGTTGGATCCTCAGCTCAAAAAAAAAAGCAACATAAAAGAATGCAACACATCTTTGTATCATTAAATAAGTGTTCCAGAGCATAAACAAATGTAACACACCTTAAAATAATATTCCACAACAGGCCACTACTGCTGGGCATGATTTATTTATCCATTTACATTTAGACAGGGTCTCACTATTTAATCATGACTAACCTGGAACTTGCTATGTAGAAACAGGCTGGCCTTGAACTCACAGAGATCTGCCTGCCTCTACCTCCCAAGTGCAGGGATTACAGAAATGTACTATTAGGGCTAGCCTTATTTTGTTTTGTTTTGAGACAGGGGTCTCTCTCCACAGTCCAGGCTGTCCTGGAACTTGCTATGTAGAACAGGCTGGCCTTGAACTCACAGAGATCCTCCTGCCTCTGACTCTGCAGTGCTGAGATTAAAGGCGTGCACCACCAAACTGGCCTTATTTTTTTAACATGTTTTATTTTGTGCGAACAGCATGCATGTGGGGTCAGAGGACAACTTGTAGGAGTTGGTTCTCTTCTCCTACCATGTGGGTCCTGGGGACTGACTCAGATTGTCAGGCTTGGCAACAGACACCTTTACCTACTGAGCTATCTTGCCAGCCTGGCCTCCTTCTCCTCTTCCTTCTCTTTTTTAACAACAGAACTAGAACAACATGGGCCAGCAGAAAGCACTTTGCATAAATGGCGGTCCCATTTAATTCCACCACAACTCTGTTAACATCCATTCTCCCCTTTTGACAGAACAAGGGAAACCATTATCAAAATGGCTTTAAGACTGTCAAGAACCCAGAATGAAGCATAAGAGGGAACACGCCATCTAACTCAAGGGTTGTGCATGCTCCCTGAACTATCATGCTTCCACCCACCTGCCTGGTCTACTCCCTGATACCTGGTTTTCAGAGCTGTAATCACAGTTCAGCTCCTGGTGGAAGCTCCCATTGGCACTTCGCACAGACAGTCACTCAGCTTTCTCTGCTGCATCCCAGATCAGCAGTCATGGCTTGCATGCCTACTCAGCCCTTTATATTTCATATACCTGACATTTTATTTAGCCAGCACAGCAGTCCCCCTAAGAAGGAGACAGGAAAAAAAATCTGTTATCCTCATCCTACAGAAATGGAAACCAAGATTAAAATGACATGCCTGGAAGCAAGTACCTGGCAAAGATAAGTTAGAACTTACATTTCATATCTCCTGATGTCAAAATCACATGTCTGCCAGCTCCAACCAGAGTCCTGGATTGACACTCCTGTTTTTATCCCCTAAACTGTAATACTCGTGGGCTAGGGCCCCAAATGACCAGGGGATTTCTTCTACCATTGCCAGCACCTTAAGAATTTGCCTCTGGACTTAGATCTCTGATACCATCTGACAGGACTGGGCCTCTGACTTTCCTGGCCTTGCATGTCCCAATCACTGTTATGACCTTTGGTCATGCATGGAGATTGGGAGCTCATTGGGACAGATCCATGGGCTCACCCTGGAGATCTACTTGTGACTAAGACCAGAATAAAGACCTTGTTGAGGAACAGTTGATGGAACCTAAGGCTTGGTTCTGTTACCAGCTCACTGTGTGCTGTAGGGAAAGCCCTGCCCTGTTCTAGTGGTTGGACTGGGATTCTGTCTTGAGAAGACAGGTATACTCTCCAGGCTGACTGGAGGCAGTGGTGAGGGAGTCCAGTCAAGGAAGAACAAAGAAGGGCAGGGGAGGTAAGGAAAGGTGACCAGGGTAGTAATGAGGTGAATGAGAGTAGTGTCTTCAAATCCAGTCATCTTCAGTAGCTCTTCAGTTGGGCTTGGTGAGGCCCAGGCAGGGAATGACTAGCATCTGGATGTGCTGACAAGAATTCCTGAGCAGCCTGTGCCAGGTAGGTGGGAAGATAATGACAGAGAAGAAAAGAAATGGAGAGGGCCGTGGAAGTGTGTGTATGTGTGTGTGTGTGTGTGTGTGTGTGTGTGTGTGTGTGTGTCCCTCAGTGCAGCATGGGCAGGTGGATGAGGGAGGCATCTATTGTAGTCGTGAAAGGGCTTCCATATACTTTGCTTCCAGGAATTATGTAGACTATCAGTGGAATTGATAGCCTTCCAGTTCCCACTTACATGCCCACACCAGGCCAACTTTTAATCCTGGCTCTGATTTCCAATCACCCTCTGGCAGGTGCTTACTCCAGAAACCAGGGCTGGCTCTCCTTTATTGGCTCTGTGACCCTGGGTAGTTCATTTCATGTTGGAGCCTCAGTCTGTGAAAATGGGGTTGTATGCACTACGAGGGGTTGTTGTAAGAGTGGAAACACTGTGAAAAGCATACCCATTTCAATGTCTGAAGCATGGAGGCACAACAAACACTAGCTGTTAATTCCTTTCCAGAGTAAGAAGTCCACATATGGTCTCTTTGGTGGAAAGGAGCCAGTACCTGAGTGTACACCCCCAGGGATGGAAACCCTCCCTCCCTCCCTCCCTCCCTCCCTCCCTCCCTCTCTCCCTCCAGGGATTGGTCTGCCTGGAAAACCTTCCTGAGATCCACACAGATCTGTGTTAGTTGTCTCTGAGGTCACAGAGCAGGGTGCTCTGTAGAGTCCCCTTCAATAATCTCAAGAGATCTTACTAGTAGCATTGTGCTTCCTTACATTACAGAAGCAAAACCCAGGTCTCCACAATCGTTGGAAGAGACCCATTTAAGTTAGGCTTCCATAGAGCTGCTTTATTCCTGAGACGTGAGTGGCCTTTCCGGTTTTGTGCTGACACCTGACAGCAGTGACTTAAGCAAAAGAGGGTTTATTGTGGCTTATGGCTTAAGGGGCTACAGACCGTCATGGAAGTCACACCAGTGAGAACAGAAGGCGGCTGGTCACGTTGTACCTGTAGTCAGGAAACAGATTAAAGCTGTCACTCAGCCTGCTATCTCCTCCCCCTTTTCACTCACCCAGTCCATGGGTGTGCTGCTCACATTCAGGGTGGATCATCCCTCTTCAGTTAAACCTCTCTGGAAACAACTTTAACAGACATGCCTAGAGGTGTGTCTCCTAGGTGATTCCAAATCCAGGGGAGTTGATAATAAAGACTAACTCATCATACTGGGAGAATTCTCCCGATTCCTTTATATAGTCTTCATAGAAGACAATGCCTAGTAGAAGGATTTGGGTTCTGATTCCAAACCCATCACTTCAGGGAAAGTCACTAATCTCTTTTGGGTCTTCAGGTCCTTATCTGTAGAAATGAAGAAAATAATATGTTATAGGATTATTGTAAACATTACTTTGAAGAAACCATAAGAAAGTTTAGGATTTGGCCAGGCCTGGTGGCACACACCTTTACTCCCAGAACTCTAGAGGCAGAGGCAGGCAGATCTCTGTGATTTCAAAGCCAGCCTGGGCTACAAAGCTAGTTTCAGA
This sequence comes from Onychomys torridus, assembly GCF_903995425.1. Classification (NCBI taxonomy): domain Eukaryota; kingdom Metazoa; phylum Chordata; class Mammalia; order Rodentia; family Cricetidae; genus Onychomys; species Onychomys torridus. The sequence continues at coordinate 80,307,527 of NC_050443.1, forward strand.
AGAGCTAGGGTGGTTACACAGAGAAAGCCTGTCTTGAAACCACCTCCCCCCCAAAAAAAATCCACCACCACCAACAAAAAAACCAATCCTCCCCAAAAAACTTTAGGATTTGAAAAATGCATGTTGCAAATTAAATGTTTAAAAATGATTTATTATTTTAAGTGTATGAATGTTTTGACTGTACGTGTATATGTATCACGTATGTGCCTGGTCCCTGCAGAGGTCAGAAGAGGGCATCAGATCCCCTTGGAACAAGAGTCACAGTGTGCAGGGAATTGAAGCTTGGTCCTCTGCAAGAGCAACAAATGCTCTTAATTGCTAAGCCTCCTCTCCAGGCCATTTTTCTTTTTCTTTCTGCTACAGTTATTTATTTATTTGAGACGGGGTCTCTGTAGATAAACTGGGCTACCTCAAAGTCATGATCTTTCTGCTTCACCTTCCCGCGTGCTGAGATTATATTAATTAGATATTTGATATCATGCATTGTATTCTTTACTCTATGTTATAGATGGGCTCCAATATCCATTGGATGCACAGTAAAGCAGTGTCTAGGCTAGATACTAAATCTTCTAACATCTAGCAACTTTGTATCCTCAGTATTCACTTCCAAGTGACAGAGGATAGTCCCTGAGCCAGAGCAGCTGCACCTAGCACTAGAATTGAGCAGACCTCGGTTAGGCATTTGCTGTGTGCAGGACACTGTGTCTGGGCAGGTGATGTCACCATTCCCCTTTAGTCTGGAACTCTGGGTGATTCTGCCCTGCTCACTTCTACATCCTACTATTGGGTGTGGGCTTCACATAAAGCAGGGTGGCAGCAAATTTTTTATCAGTGAATGGATCAATGAACGTTTATTGAACCATGTGTCAGTTCTGTAGATGGAGACATTCTAATTAGTATGAGTCTATAAGGATAGTTTATACCCCCATTTTGTAGGCAAGGAAACAACAGCTGGAGTACCAGCCTCAGTGGTGAGGCGGAGAACCAGCCCATCTCCTACCTCTATCAGTTGGCCCACGGGTGGGTTCCCAGGCACCGTTCCCTTGCCCCGGGCCTTCCCTGATCTGATTGAGGATTCAGGTGGCAAACGGCTTCAAAGAAACCAGAAACAGAAGAGAAGGTTTTCTGGTTTATATACAGCTCTAGAGCTCTGTTACTTCCCCACACAGGCTGTGAGTTAACTCAATGTAAAACACCTGGTTCAAGTCCCACTTTTCCATCTTTTGGCCAGAGGCAGCAGGTTATCTGGCAAGTTCCCCTGGTCTAGGCAGGCCTCATGGGCCTTCCTTTTTTGCCTGAACTGTGTTTCTGAGAACAGTTACCCGGAACTGCAAGTTCTGTATTATGCATGGGGGGAGATCTGGCTCAAAGCAGGTGCTGCACTGGGTGGTGGTGGCGGCGGCGCACGCCTGTAATCCCAGCACTTGGGAGGCAGAGCCAGGTGGATCTCTGAGTTCGAGGCCAGCCTGGACTACAGAGCGAGTTCCAGGAAAAGCACAAATCTACACAGAGAAACCCTGTCTCGAAAAACCGGGGGAGGGGAGGGGGGAAGCAGGTGCTGAGGAATGAGGAAGAGGTTTTTCTACTATTCCAAGCAACCCAAGGGAGACAGATGCCCACTCCTCTGGTGGCCTGGATAATAGAGCAGGAAGGTCCCTGAAGGGGGTCCTGCTGAGATATGAGCATTGTCATTGTTAGATAAGGCTGAATTCGTCCAACTAGTTCAGAGTGGGTTGACCCAGAAGTCCTCAGTTCCAGACAAGAGCTTCCTTGAAAAGTTTCCTCCATGGCTCTTGTTGTCACCGTGTTTTTATTGTCCACCTATCCCTTCCTTTCTTTCCTCTGCCGTGCCGGAGACGAGCCCAGGACCTCTATGGCTGCTAGGCATGGGCTCTAACACTGAGCAAAGCCCACCTTCCCACCCCAAGTCCTTGCTTGTTTCTTTATAACCCAGAGAACCCTCCCTGATTCAAGGAGTCTAATCACAACACGTGACCTTGAGCCCATCTCCACTTCTCTGAGGACACGCCAGCCTTCCCATCTGTGATACGGGAGTGCCCGACTTAAGAGCTGTTCCAGTCCGACTCCACGTTCTCTGGCTAAATGCTCTGTTATGGAGGGCCATTCGCTCCTTTGCCTGGCAATTTCAGGTTCTTCCCACCTGCCCTCCTCCAAAGGCACAGGCCTGGCACCTGCGGCCAGTGGTAAAGGGGCTCATTCACGCTCAGTTTCTCAGTGCTGACATCTGGCTGACGAGGAGGGAGGGTATCCGAGGGGCGGCGAAATCGGAATTCTCCTCGTTACCCGCTCCTCACTGCAAATAATGCCACTGCGAGCGCAGCCCCTCTCCTCCCGAGAAATCCTGTACAAACGCTGCAGTCGCACACGGCCGCGCTGGAGGCGGGGGTGGGGAGTGGGGCGCGGGGGCGGCCTGTGCGCGTGCGTCGGCGCAGAACCCTCTCCCGCCCACGTGCGCGCTCCCGGGCGGAGGCGCGCGCCCCCGAGGGCTGGCGGGAAGGCGCGCGGGAAGCCCCCAGCTGCCGTCTCCGCGTGGGGGGGGAAGGGAAGGAGGGAGACTGGGCAGCGTCTGGAACGTTCCACTCTCAGAGAGAACCGGGGGGGGGGGGAAACCTCCCGAGCCCCGCTCCCGTTCCCATCCCTTCCCCTCCGCCGATCAAGCCCTGAAGTCCCCCCCACATCCCGCTTCCTCCCACCCCCGCTTCTCACACCGAGATCCGGAGCCCCGTGGCGCGCACCCGCCCGCCCGCGCGCGCTCGCGGCCTCGCTCCCCGCTTGAAGCAGGCGGTGGCCGGGCAGAAAGCGCTTCCCGCTGCCGCCGGAGCGGGGCGCTGTGGCGCGCGCCGGGGCCGGAAATTCCCGCGGCCTGAGTGGTTGGCGGAGCCCGAGCGGGGAGCGCAGCCCCGCCTTCCTCCTTCCCGGGCCGGGCCGGGCCGGGCGGGGGCGTTGGGCACCGCGAGGGCCTGGCTGCCCGAGCGGGTGGAGGTGGGGTGGTGGGGTGGGGGGGCGCGCCGCGTCAGCCAGCTGCAGCCAGAGCCGCGGCAGGCGGCAGGCGCGGACCACGGCGGCCGCTCCTCTCAGCCGCCCGGCCAGCCGCGGGCCCCGCAGCGCCCCCGCTCGCGGCCCCCGCCCCCTGGCCGTCCCCGCCTCCTTCCCTCACACACCCCCCGGGCCGCCCGGGCCCCAGGCCTTCCCCGCGCTCCTCCTCCCTCTCTCCACACTCTGCTGCGACCCGGGTGCCGCTGCCGTCCGCCAGCCTCGCCGTCTCCGGGGCAAGTTCTTCTCCTCCTCGGGCTCTCCTTTCACACACGCGCGCGCGCGCCCTGGCTCGCTGGGCCGCCCCCTTTTCTCCTGCCCTCCTCACCCTCACAGTCCTTTAAACGCCGCCGTCGGGGGTGGGCGGAGGATTGATGTCCCTTCAGCATCATGCAGCCGCCGCCGAGGAAGGTAAGGGCGCCGCTGGCGGCGGGGGGCTTTGGAGATTTGGGGGTGGTGGTGGTGGTGCGTACAAAGAACACGGCTGGGGAGACCGCTGCGCCCCCTCCCCCTCCCCGCAAGGGGCCGTGACCGCTCTCGCCTCTTGGCTTGTCACCGAGTGGCCGCCTGCTCCAGGCAGGGGGTCGCGTGTGGGGTGCCTTTCCGACAGAGACGGAGGGGCGGCCGGCGCTTGTCCTCTGCACTAGGGGGGACCCCCCCTTCCCCCGCTTAGACATTCGCTAGAGTTTTTCGGGCATGCCTATGTGTGTGTCTCGGCGTGGCAGTGCTGCCCAGTGCAAAGTGCATTCTCGGGGCTGCACGGAGGGGAGGCGGGGGAACCCCTGTATATTTGCAGAGCCTTGTACGTGTGGGATTGTTTGGTCTGTGCCAGGTTCGAGCCCTCCGGTTGCTTGTCGACACCCCACCCATTGGCACATTTGCGCGCGCGCGCGGGGAGGGGGGTGTTGTTTCAATTCTAGCCCCAAGATTTGGCCTGTTTTTCCCACGGGGCTGCGGAAAAGAAGTTGGTACGGTCACCGCCCTCCCACCCCAAGGGAAAGCAAATTAAGGATTGACGGGTCCTGCTCCCCCCGCATCCTCCCCAGCCCCGCCTCCGGCTAAGGGGCCAGGGGATCGGTGGAGCTTCCAGTATGAAAGCCAGAACCTGGCGATGCGTGGCCTGAGCACTACGGCTGGGGTTTGCATGGCCTGGGGGGCAGTGACGGGTGCTCTGGGGCTTGCCAGCAGCTTCCTCACTGCGCCACCCTTCTCCACCTTTCCCAGCGGCTAAGGCTGCGTCCTTGTCTTTTGAAATCTTGCAGATGGATACTAGACAGCTACTCTGAGCAGTGGGTAGAGACAGTTACATACTCCTCTCGTGGGCAGACATTGGCCACATGAGTAACTCATCGCCTCTGTTTCCTTTCCTTTCCCTTTCTTAATCTGGGTTTCTCCAGTTTACTCATTCCCCCACCCCTTTCCCCCTGCACGTGTACCCCACCTCTCCATGTATCTTGGCTCCGGTGGCCAGGATTCCACCATAATCGCAAACCACTTGCAACCCCTGGGGTCCGGCGTGGCCTGGGAGGCCGCGGCCAGCTGGCTTTGGCGGTTCTCACTGTTTGAAGTGGGGCTGCCACCTGGCCTGGCTTGCTGGGTTAGTTTAAAAGCCCTGCATATGCTGGAAGGTCACTTTTGCGCTCTCCTTTGTGAGAAGGAGATTGTGAGCTGATGCGCTGTCAGAGTGGAGGGCATCATTCTGAGACAGTGTGCTTTCTTGTAGCCATTATGGAATATTTTATGTGGTTTATTCATGCATATTATTTCATGATTGTGTAAATTTCAGTCGCTAGGTGTTAGATACTGTATGCTCTCTTTGATCTGTGCTCCTGATGGTTAATATTTGTGTCTCTGGGAAGAAGGAAGGCAAAACGACAGTTTGCCCTCTTTAAACAGTAATTTTTATGTTTTTGAATTTTTACTCAGTCCCTGTTTTAGATTATTTGGCTAACTTTTTTCATTCATCATGGTTAATTAGTAAAACTAGGTGGCAAATAATGAATTCTTTAGTCTTTAGGGAGAGGAAAACTGGAAGTATACATTCTAGCAAATACTGTTTTCTTAAGTCATTTTTCTTGTTCAGATTGTAGTAAAAGCCTTCATAAATACATGCTATGTTTTAGGTGAAAGTTACACAAGAGCTGAAAAACATTCAAGGTGAGCAGATGACAAAACTGCAAGCCAAGCATCAGGCGGAGTGTGATCTACTGGAAGATATGAGGTAAGGTTATAGCAGAGCGTTGGAGAACTTCTGTATCTGCCACTGAGGACCTTTGAGTCGCCAAGGCCCGGGATCTGATGATGGAATTTCCTTTTGGATTTCCTGCTTTCAGGCTGCAGAATTTTGACTCAGCTGGAAATTAGAACTGGAACTAACACAGTGCGAACTTTCCCTCTGTGTACACATGCGATTGAAAAATAAGGAGGGCCTTAAGAGTCTATCAGTTTGTCTGTAACTCAACTGAAAATTCTTGCATCTTTTCACCAAGTTGTGAGTTATTTATTGGCTTTAACAATTCTACACAGACTTTTAAGCTGACACTTATGGTTAATGGTTAATATCTGGGATGAGCCAGTTACCCCAGATAATTTAACTGTTTGTTAAAACATGGCAAGTATAACTTTGTTTAAAGTCAGTGAGAACTAATTGTCATGTTTTATTAAAGCTACCTGTATTCGTAATCAAGGGAACTCTGAATTTAATAGGTAAGATATTGCACTAACATTGTGAGAGTGAGTGTTATAGCTGAGCATAGTAAGATGGACATGGGGGCACAGATCTGGAATCTCAGTAATTCCAGCTCTCTGGAGGCTGAGGATGGAGGAGCACAAGTTCAGGGCCAGTCTGGACTTCAAAGGGAAACTCTTTTTCAAAAAAGAAAAAAAAAAAAAAAAGAGGATATTGTAAAAATGAGCAGAAAGTAGGAATTATTTTATTAAAGGAATTGCCACTTTTAAATTATTTATTTATTTTTATTTTTTGAGACAGGGTTTCTCTGTGTAGCTTTAGAGCCTTTTCTGCAACTCACTCTGTAGCCCAGGCTGGCCTCAAACTCACAAGAGATCCACCTGCCTCTGCCTCCTGAGTGCTGGGATTAAAGGTGTGCACCACCGCCCGGATTAAATTTTTTTATTTTTATGGGACAGGATCTTTCTCTTGTAGTACTGGCTGTTCTGAAACTCAGTGTGTAGACTAGGTTGGGTGGAGCTCACAGAGATTCTCTTGCCTCTGCCTCCCAGTGCTGGGATTAAAGTCGTTTACCACTTGGCTGGAGAGATGGCTCAGCAGTTAAGAGCACTGGCCTTTCTTCCAGATGTCCCGGGTTCAATTCCCAGTGCCACTATGGCAGCTCACAATTGTCTGTAACTTTTGTTCCAGGGGGTCCGACATGCTCACACAGACATACATGCAGACAAAACACCAGTGCACGTAAAATAGTCAACAAAAAAAAAAAAAAAAAAAAAAAAAAGGTGTGCACCACCACGCCTGACCTGCCACCTATGGTATAAGCTGACAGTTAAACAGATATTTTTGTAAAGGATAAAAGATGATTTGCATATTCAGATAGAGCAGTCCCAATTCTTACTCTTTTTTTTCTTTTTTGGTTTTTTGAGACAGGGTTTCTCTGTGTAGCTTTGCACCTTTCCTGGATCTCTCTCTGTAGCCCAGGCTGGCCTTGAACTCACAGAGATCCGCCTGGCTCTGCCTCCCGTGTGCTGGATTAAAGGTGTGTTCCACCTGGCTATGGCTTAGATTTTTAAGAGATTTTACTCATGCTTACTTTAGATACTTTTTATGAGCATTTTTTCTATACAGCTGTCTTTTTAGGATTTCCAAGGCCTATAAATGTTTTCATTCATTTTGAATATACTAGGGTTGCTTTTCTGACTGGAAAGAGCTCTATTTCAATTATGAATTTGTTTCTCTTTTAAAATAAATTATTATTATTATTATTATTATTTTTTTGAGCTGAGGACCGAACCCACGGCCTTGCGCTTGCTAGGCAAGTGGTCTACCACTGAGCTAAATCCCCAAACCCCCATCTTATGTTTGATACAGGGTCTCTCATTGGACCTGGAGCTCATTGATAGCAGCTTGACAGGCAGGCTAGCCAGAACACCCTAGGGATCTTCTTGCCTGTCACTTTTTAGGCAAACACCACCACATTCTGCTTTCACATGTGGGCTGGAGATCTGAACTCAGATCCTCATCTTTCATGGCCGCATTACTATTTTTGACATAAAGTATATCTTTATTATATGTAAAATGTATCTGGGCATGGTAGTTTATACATGTAATCCCAGCACTTGGGAGACTGAGATAGGAGAATTGCCATGAGTTTGAGGCCATCCTGAGTTGCAAAGCAAGTTTCAGACTAATTTATGCTACTGAGTGAGAACCTGTCTCAAAAAACCAAAACCAATCAAATAAAAATTTAAATGCAAGAGTCAGGTAGTGTACCGGGCATTAACGGAATACTTTAATGGAATCAATGCACTCTTTTTTTTTTTTTTACTCCTATATAATTGTAAGTAGCATATACCATTACTTGCTAAAACATGCTTTTAGGCCTTTCAGTCTTAGCGTTTGTGCTGGTTCAAAGATGCTTTTGATTTGACTCATTTTGTGAAATAAAGTGATCATGCCATGTGTCACCAGATATTGTTACACAATTAAACTTCTACTTACACGGAACAAAAGTGCTGAAGATTTTTTGTAGTTTCATGTAATAGAAAAAGCTCAATATTCTCTCTGTGGAAATATGATACCTTATTGAGTATGATGGTTGTGTCTATGAGTATCCTTAAGAATACATTTTAAGCTGGACATGGTGGTGCATTCCTTTAATCCCAGCACTTAGAGGAGGAAAGCAGACAGGTCTTTGAGAGTATGAGGCCAGTCTGTTCTACATAGTGAGTTACAGGATAGTCAGGGCTATGTAGAGAGGCCCTGTCTCAAAAAAAAAAAAAAAAAGCTCTGCTTAGTGGTTTACACCTTTAATCCTAGCATTTAGGAGGCAGAAGCAGGTGAATCTTTGTGAGTGAGTTCAAGGGCAGTCTAGTCTATACAGTGAGTTCTAGGATAGAACCCTGTCTTGAAAAAACCAAAACCAAACAACCAAACCAAACCAAACCAAACAAACAAGAATACATTTTAAGACAGGCATGCTGTATTGTACCAGGCCTGTAATCCTGTTATTTGGGAAGCAGAGGCAGGAGTATCTCTGTGAATTTGAGGCTGTCTTGGCTTACAGAGTAGTCCCAGGTCAGCAAGGGTTACATAGTGAGACACTGTCTCAAATAAAACCAATAGTGAAAAACTCAAGAAACAAAACAGGCATTTTTAAGAGCAGGGTATGGTAGCACATATCTTTAATCTAAGCCCTTGGGAGACTGAGGCAGGATTGCAGAAGTTTGAAGTCATCCTGGGCTGCATAGTGAGTGATTCAAAACAATCCGAAAGCTTGTAAATCCCAAACAAACAAATCCTCCTGGAGGCTGCCTGGGCTACACTTTTAAAAACCCAAAAAAGCAAAACCGGGCAGGAAAGATGGCTCAGTAAGAAACGCTTGCTGTTCTTACAGAGGACCTGTGTTCCATTCTTAGCACCGGCGTAGTGGATTATATATAAAACCTTTGGTAACTGCAATTCCAGTGGTTCTGACACCCTCTCTGGCCATTGTGGACACTGCATACATATAATGCTCATACATTTAGGCAAAACATTCATATATATATGTGTGTGTGTGTGTGTGTGTGTGTGTGTGTGTAAAATGAAAACAAATAAATCTTTAAAAACAAAACCAAACAGTGCATTTTATAGAAATGTTTAATTTCCACAGGAAGAGCTAAGATGTGATTGTTTTATGCTGTTCATAAACTCACTAAAGCCTATAAAATACTTGGAATAAACAAGACAAGTTGTTCATCTGAGAAAAACAAAACAAGGGCTGGATAGTTGGCTCAGCTGTTAAGAGTACTTGTCAGTCTTGCAGAGTACCCAGCCTTGGTTTCCAGCACCCACACAATGGCTTACAGCCATCTGGGACTCTAGTACCAGGGGATCCAGTGCACTCTTCTGACCTCCATGGGCACTGCATGCTTGTGGTAAACATACACACATGCAGGTAAAACACTCATACACATAAAACAAGTCAATCTTAAAAACACAAAACCCCACTTCACTATAGGTTTGTCAGTTGCTCAGCAGGTCGAGTCACTGGCTGCTAAGCTTGTTAGCACGAGTTTGATCCCTGGGAGCCCTGTGGTGGAAAGAACTACTGCAAGCTGCCCTCTGACTGTCACATGCCTTGCCGGTGAGAGTAGATTGGTAGATTGGCTTGCAATAGCACAAGCAAGCAGCTGTTTAGAAATGATAGGAGTTAAGATGTGTCTTGTGAGCTGGGCATGGTGGCACACGCCTTTAATCCAGCACTCAGGAGTCTGAGGCCAGCAGATCCCTGTGAGTATGAGGCCAGTTTGGTTTACACAGGGAGCTCTAGGCCGGCCAGCCAAGGTTACATAGTAAGACCCTGTCTCAGAAACCAAAATGAAAAAAAAAAATCTGCCTTGGGTAGAATTATGCTGTATAGGATGTTTTAAACCAGGTCCACTTAGGAGAGATGACTCAGTGGTTAAGAGCACTGATAGAAGACCCAGGTTCTGTTCCCTGCACCCACACTGAGGCTCACAACCATTTGTAACTCCTGTTCTGGGGGAAATCTGTTGCCCTCTTAAGACTTCTCCTGGTCTGCCATGCATGTGGTACACTGGCTTAAATTCAGGCAAAACACTGAAACACAAAATAAAATATATATACTTAACTTTAAATAAATATTTTTAATTTAAAACCTTTAGAAAGTGTAAGGTTATGTGTGGCTTTTCAAAAAAAATTTATTTTATAATTAACTTAATTTCACATATTAGCCATGGAATCCCCCATCCTCCCTCCTCCCATCCCCCAGCCCTCCCCCTCAATCCACCCCCTACCCCCACCTCCTCCAAGGCAAGATCTCCCCTGGGGAGTCAGCCCAGCCTGGTAGACTCAGCCAAGGCAGGTCCAGTCCCCTCCTCCCTACACCAAGGCTGACAAAGTGTCCCAGCATAGGCCCCAGGCTCCAAAAAGCCAGCCCAAGCACCAAGGACAGGTCCTGGGTCCACTGCCTGGGGGCCTCCCAAACAGTTCAAGTTAATCAACTGCCTCACTTATCCAGAGGGCCTGGTCCAGTTCCATGGGGGCTCCCCAGTGTGGCTTTTTTATATGCCATGTTAAATGCATTGTGATGTGATAAACACATTAGTAGATGTATCTCCATTATGCATCTTTAGGCTTTGGATACCTGTGAATTTGTTTGGAGATGAGTAGTATGGAAACTTTAATTTAATTTGATTTTTTTTTTTTAAATCCTGATGTCAACTGTCATGATAATCTTATTTTTCAGAATGTCTCCCGATTTCCCTAAGCTAATATAGAAGTAGCTCTGTATTAGCAGCAGATGACTTTTGGTACATTGAAAGATCTCAAAGCAGTCACTTTAGTAGTGGAATACAGTATTTTCCTGCTCAAACACTAGTTTAGGCTTCTGGTTCTCTTTCTCCCTTTTTCCCTCCAATGCGAATTGAGTCTGTGTAACAGGTTTGGATTTTGGAGCATTTCAGTTTATTCAGTTTATTTATATTATAAAACCTCCCAAGTGGAAACATTTTAAATTGTTTTTGAGATAGGCTCTTACTTAGCCGAGCCTGGTCTTGAACTCATTGGTAGTTTTCCTCCCAATTGCTGGGATTCTAGGCATGTGTTATCATGTCTGACTTCTTTTTCTTTCTAATATGAAGGAATGATGAATAGTAGCAATGCTTTTCTTTGTTTTTGTTTTTTGAATGGGTCTTTTTTTTTTTGGTTTGGTTTGGTTTTTTTTCGAGACAGGGTCTCTCTGTGTATTTTTGGGGCATGTCCTGGATCTCACTCTGTAGACCAAGCTGGCCTTGAACTCACAGAGATCCGCCTGGCTCTGCCTCCAGAGTGCTGGGATTAAAGGCATGCGCCACCACCGCCCGGCCCTTGAATGGATCTTATTGAGCCTTTGAAATAGCTCAGTGGGTCCTTCTGCTGAGCCTAATGACTTGAGTTCCATCCCTGACACTTAGATGTTGGAAGGAAAGACGAACTGTCCCTAGTCCAGGCTGGCCTGGGGCCTCCCTGTGTAGTGAAGGTGATCTTGACCTGATTGTTCTGCCTCTGCCTTCTTAGTGCTGGCCTTCTAGGCCTGCACACCATGCCCCATTTGTGCAGATGAAGTTTTTATGATGTTAGAAGTAGTAGATGTCAGTGAGATGTGAACAGCGGAATTTTATGCCAGATGTGGCCAGTTCCCACCACAGTCCCTTCTTATTTTCTGGAATCTGAGAGGATGCGGCCAATTAGGACAGCCCTTTCCTTTGCTGTCCTCCCTTCTCATTTCTTTAGGGGTGGGCTTTGAAGGTCACGTGTTGGGAGTGAAGTATGGAAAGGAAAGGGAACTCATTTGTTGTTAATCAAGGACATTCCATTCTTTGCGGAGATTTCATACTGATGCATTTCCTGTTGAAATTTACTGTCAACAGTGGACAAGCATACTTTACTTTTTGTTGTTGTTTTAAGACAGGATCTTCCTACATAGCCCTGGCCAGCCTGGTACTTGCTACGTATATCAGGCCAGGCTTGCAGTGATTCTCTCACTTTTATCTCTTGAATGCTAGGATCACAGACATTTGCCACTTCACAGCCTGTTTTACTTTTTTTTTTCTCCCGAGACAGGGTTTCTTTGTGTACACACCTGCCCCCCAATCCTGGAACTTGTTCTGTATGTTCTATAGTCCAGGCTGGCCTCGAACTCAGAGCTCTGCCTGCCTTTGCCTCCCAAGTGCTGGGATTAAACACTTGTGTCACCACTACCAGGCACTCATGCACACTTGTTTTACTTTTTTTTTTCTTAAAGGAATAAAGGCTCTTGCCGCCATGCCTAACCACCTGAGTTCGATCCCAGGGACTGACATGGTATAAGGAATAAAAAGTGTGCTGTGGGTTTTTTTAATTTATAAAAATTTTATTTTAAGTACATTGGTGTTTTACCTGCATATATGTCTGTGAGGGAGTCCAGTCCTCTGGAACAGGGGTTACAGACAGTTGTGAGCTGCCATGCACTGCCTTATGGGTGCTGGGAATTGAACTCCAGTCCTCTGGAAGAACAGCCAATGCCCTTAACCACTGAGTTATCTCTCCAGCCCCCCACCTTTAAAATTTATTTATTTTTGTTTATGCCTGCACGCATGTTTGTGTGAGGATGTTAGATCTTGGAGTTACAGACAGTTAGCTGTCATGTGAGTGCTGAGCATTAAACATGGGTCCTTTAGAAGAGCAGTCAGTGTTCTTAACTGCTGAGCCATCTCTCTAGCCCCCTTGTTTTACTTTTTAAAAGTTTATTATTTACTTATTCCTCTCTGCTCTCCAAGGCTTCAGACCAAGTAAGTTTCTAAATACTAGAGCCTGTGTTCTTTCCTTTTTAGTATGGTTTATCCATGTGATGTGAAATTAGAGTATACAGTTAAATAGAGTATATGGTTAAAAATAAAAACTATTGTTCTGCTGTGGAATGTAATTCTGTATGCTGCGAATGTGTGTTGCTCTGATTGGTTGATAAATAAAATGCTGATTGGCCAGTAGCCTGGCAGGGAGTATAGGCGGGATAAACAGACAAGGAGAATTCTGGGAAGAGGAAGGCTGAGTCAGGACACACCAGCCAGACATAGGAAACAAGATGACAAGGAAGTACTGAGAAAAGATGCCAAGCCACATGGCTAAACATAGATAAGAATCATGTGTTAATTTAAGTGTAAGAGCTAGTCAGTAATAGGCCTGAGTAATGGTTGAGCAGTTATAATTAATATAAGTCTGTGTGTTTACTTGGGGGATGAGAGTGGGAGAGGGTGTCCTGACTGCTAGCAGGCTGGGACACATGAAAACTTCTGACTACATATTTCTAGTAATGTTCTTAGGAGATCATCATATGATATGGAGAATATTTGAATCATAGGCTACTGCACTCTTATTTACATTTATCTTTTTAAAACCCGTTATTTTTATTTTTTAAATTTTTATTTATTTATTTTTGTTTTTTTGAGACAGGGTTCCTCTGTGTAGCTTTGCACCTTTCACTCTGTAGCTCAGGCTGGCCTGGAACTCACAGAGATCTGCCTGGTTCTGCCTCCTGAGTGCTGGGATTAAAGACTTGGCCACCACCACCCTGGCTCACCTTTTATTATTTTTTTTATAGCCCATTTGGATTGTTCAGTATTTTGATGTCTAGTTTCTTGAGTTCTTTTTATACTTTGGAGATCAGTTCTCTGTCAGATGTGGGGTTGGTGAAGATCTTTTCCCATTCTATAGGCTGTCTTTTTGTCTTTTGATCATGCCCTACAAAAGCTTCTCAGTTTCTTTTTTTTTTTCTTTCTTTTTTTTGTTTTTTTGTAGCTTTGGAGGCTGTCCTGGAACTTGCTTTGTAGACCAGGCTGGCCTCGAACTCACAGAGATCCACCTGCCTCTGCCTCCCAAGTGCTGGGATTACAGGCGTGCGCCACTACGGCCTGGCGCTTCTCAGTTTCAAGAGGTCCCATTTATTAATTGTTGTTCTCAGTGTCTGTGCTACCGGCATTATATTTAGGAAGTGATCTCCAGTGCCAATGTGTTCAAGACTACTTCCTACTTTCTCTTCTATCAAGTTCAGTGTAACTGGATTTATGTTGAGGTCTTTGATTCACTTGGACTTGAGTTTTGTTCATGGTGACAGTTATGGATCTATTTGTAATCTTTTACATGTTGACATCCAGTTATGTCAGCACCATTTGTTGAAGATACTTTCTTTTTTCCATTGTATAGTTTTGGCTTCTTTGTCAAAAATCAAGTGTTCATATGTGTGCCAATTAATGTCAGGGTCTCAATTTGATTCCATTGGTCTGTATGTCTAAAACCTTTTATTTTTTTAAGGTTTATTAATTTTATAATTATTATGTGTGAGTATTTTGCCAACACATATGTCTGTGTACCACATGAGTGCCTGGTGCCTGCAATGATCAGAAAAGGACTAGAGTTACACATGGTTGCTAGTCATCTGGGATGGAACGTGGTTCCTTTGAAAGAGTAACAAGTACTGTTAAGTGCTGAGCCATCTCTCCAGTCCTGCAGTATCTTTTTTTATCTGTGTCTCTCAAATTTTAATCCAAGAAAATCATCATGGGTCCTGTTGAAGTATTTTTGCTGTCAGTTATGCATTATTAACCCATTTTCTTTCTTATTTTTTTCTCTAATTGAGCTGTTCTCCACCCTCCCTGCCCCAGAGATTGAATATACTAGGCAAGTGCACTACTGTGGGGCTATAAACCCCAGTGAGGTAATTCTTGTATGTGTTACACTTTGTGGATGGCAAAAGTAATGCAAAAAATAAGGACTTTGAAGGTAGAACAGAGATTGCAGTTTACATGTGCCACTTAATGGACTAGGTAATCTTGGAAAAGTTACAGAGCTTTTTCTCAATCTTGTGTTTTATATATGTGAGGAAAAATCAGTGTTTACCTTTTTGCTGTAAATTAAGTAAGATGTGAAATGCCAAGCAGGTATTCAGTTTTGGTAGCTCCTCTTATAGTTGGAAATTGAAGTTTGGGAAGAAAGTATTAAGGGACAAAAGAAGTTGTATTTCATCAATTATAAGAAATACTTTCTGTTACATTTTTTAAAAGATTTATTTATTATGTGTACCAGTATTCTACCTGCATGTATGCAGGCAGGTCAGAAGAGTACACCAGATATAACTACAGATGATTGTGAGCCACCATGTGGTTGCTGGGAATTGAACTCAGGACCTCTGGAAGAGCAGCCAGTGCTCTTAACCTCTGAGCCATCTCTCCAGCCCCATTTGTTACATTTTCTTAAGCTGCATCTTTATTGTGATGTAGTTGGCTGTGCTTTAGTTGTCATTGTTAGTGCACATAGTGGTGGAATAGGTATTTATAGGTTTGAGTGAAAACCCCAGATAATGGTTGAAATAGAAATGTTGCATCCAATGGGCTTTTGATGGCTCATAATATACTATGTGGTAAAACAGGTTCTTGGACTGATTTAAGAAAGTCATTTAGAACTGGGTATGATGGCTTGTATCTTTAGTCTCAGTACTCAGGAGGCTGAGGCTAGAGGATCCCTGTGAGTTTGAATCTCCAGAATCCAAAGAGCTAGGTGAGGTTGTGTGTGCACTTGTAATCTTAGCACCATGCAGTCAGACATAGGTAAGTCAGTGGGGCTCCCTGGCCAGCCAGCCTAGCCAAATTGTCAAGCCCCCAGGTCAGTGAGAGACCCTGTCCCAAAAGATAAAGTGGAAAGCTACTGAAGAACGACACCAGAGGTTGTCCTAGCCTTCACATGAATGTGTGCTCACATGCATGCATGCCTGCCCCCATGTTAACACATGCATATATGTAATTAAAGAGTGACCCAATCAGAATATAGTGTATGTGTATATGTGTATGAAACTGCCAAAGAATAAATTTAATAAAAAAAAGTGATTCAGAAGAGTTCAACTCAGAATGTGAGCAATTTACCAATTTGTTTCTTTTGTTACACACAAGAATTTATTACAGGGACTGGAGAGATGGCTCAGAGGTTAAGAGCACTGACTGCTCTTCCATAGGTCCTGAGTTCAATTCCCAGCAACCACATGGTGGCTCACAACCATCTATAGTGAGATCTGGTGCCCTCTTCTGGCCTGCAGTCATACATGCTGTATACATAGTAAATAAATAAATCTTAAAAAAAAAAGAATTTATTACATCATAAAAATATGACTATAAGTTTAAAAGAACTCACTCTCTCCCCCCGCCCCTTTTTTTGTTTTTTGTTTTTTTTGAGATAGGGTTTCTCTGTGTATCTTTTGGAGCCTGTCCTGGAACGTACTTTGTAGAGCAGGCTGGCCTTGAACTTGCAGAGACTCACATGCCTCTGTCTCCTGAGTGCTAGGATTAAGGTGTGCACCACTACCACCCGGCCTAAAAGAACTCTCTTAATAAGTATAAATATAAGCCCCAAGTGATTAAGATGATCAAGTGTTACATCAATTTTACCAGTAATTTTTTTCTTTTTCTTTTTGGAGCTGATGATGAACCCAGGACCTTGCGCTTGCTAGGCAAGTGCTCTACCACTGAACTAAATCCCCAATCCCTTTTTTTCTTTTTTATGGTTTATTTATTTATGCATATCAGTGCTGTATTTGGAGGTATGTCTGCATGACAGAACAGGGCATCAGATTCCATTATAGATGGGTGTGAGCTACTATGTGACTTCTGGGAATTGAACTCAGGACTTCTGGAAGAACAGCCAGTGCTCTTACCCACTAAGCCATCTCTCCAGCCCTGCAAAAATTTTTTCTTAATGAGAAATAAAATAACATGTCATGGGTTGGGGATTTAGCTCAGTGGTAGAGTGCTTGCCTAGCAAGCGTAAGGCCCTGGGTTCGGTCCTCAGCTCTTAAAAAAAAATGTCATGCAATCATTGGTGTTTAGATATCCTGAAAATTAGTAGTAGAGTATCAGCTTCTGGAATCAGATGCTTTGTTCATTCACCAGTCAGTATTGCTTCTCATTCAGCTCTCTTTCAGACTAAAACGAAAAAATTACGTAATTCCTGAGAGGGAAACTTTCTTTTTTTAATATGTGGCCTGTAAGGAAAAGATCAAATAGAAGAGAGGAAAAATGATTTAATTTTTAAATTAACATAGTTAACTATATGTAGGGTTCTGTAGGGGAACAGAACTTAGAGAATGAATCTATATCTACCTATCATCTGTATCTGTCTGTCTGTCTATCTAGAGAGAAAGGGGATTTATTAGAATGGCTTATTGGCTGTTGGTTCAGCTAGTCTGACAATGACTGTCTACCATTGGAAGGTACAAGAATCTCAGTAGTTGTTCAGTCCCTGAGACTGGATGTCTCAGCTGGCTCTAAGGCCAGGCCAGTAAAGGAATAGATTTGCCAGAAAAAGAGAGAGAACATGAGCTAGCAAAGAGTGAAGAGTTTCCCTCTCTCTCATGTCCCTTTTTTTTTAAAAAAAAAAAAGGTTTAGTTATGTGCTCTGTCTGTATGCCTGCAGGCCAGAAGAGGGCACCAGATCTCATTACAGATGGTTATGAGCCACCATGTGGGTGCTGGGAATTGAATTCAGGACCTCTGGAAGAACAGCCAGTGCTCTAACTGCTGAGCCATCTCTCCAGCCCCTTCTCATGTCTTTTATATAGGCTGTCACCAGGAAGTATGGCCCAGATTAAAGGTGGATCTTTCTACCTCAAGCGATTTGTATAAAAGTAGGGTTCCCACTTTAAATGATTTAATTTAAAAAAAAAAAAAAGCCTCATAGGTGTACCTAGCTGTTTGGGTTTTATTTAATTCCAGATGTTTTAAAGTTGACAACCAAGAATGGCCATCACACTAAATAAATTTAAATACATGCTTTCCAATTATGGTCAGTCATGTAGGGAGGAGTCTAAGAAGATGTAACTAGCAGAAGAGGATATGCAGTTTGAAGGGGCTATTTAATAAAGCTTTTTTTTGGGTCACTGACTACTGCTTATTTGACAAAGAGCCAAGGTTTTAATAATGCCTCTTCCTATTGCTATTTAATGGCTTATTAACTTAGAAGACATTACTCATAGATCTTTATCTGTTTCTAAAATTTAAAGATTCAGTTCTTTAGATTTTGGATGGGGTCATTATTGCAGCTTAATAATTTAGACTTGAAGGAAGATTTCTCTCCCAAGCCAAAGGAAATAAAACGAAGGGCTAGTAAGTTTGTCCACTACTAAGATCAAGCATAGATGTGTGTTGAGTACTTTTGGGAGCACCTTTCCGTGACTTGATCCTTTAGCCACACACAAATGAGGATGAAGGTGATCTCTGTTAGTAGGGGAGAGTGAGAGACTATACCAAGCACTATGTAGTGGCTTACCATTGTACTGCCAGCCCTACTGCTTAGTCTTTTATTAAATATGGGACTTTGAACACAAGTCACTTAATTTCTTGTCTGCAGTAATTATAATACTTTACAGGTTATTTTGATAGTTAAAGTAATACATGCAAAATATCTCTTGTACAGTGTATGTAATATAATATATTCTTTACAAAGCCATGTGGGTTGTAGTTTGGTTAAGCAATTGATAACATCAGTTGAAATTATGGTCTGTGACTATCCTCTAAAGAGTTAATTTGTGGATTGAGAACCGTAATGGACCAAAGATAAACTATTCCAGTGATACCAAAACCTCTTTAACTAGAACCAGTGGTTCTGGGTACTGTTGTTGTTGTTGTTGTTGTTATTATTATTATTATTATTATTATTATTATTATTATTTTGGGAGACAGGGTTTCTCTGTGTAGCCCTGGCTGTTCTCTCTGTAGACCAGGTTGGCCTTGAACTCAGAGATCTGCCTGCCTCTGCCTCCCAAGTGCTACGACCAAAAGTATGTGCTATCACACCCAGCTCTCCTGTTACAATTCAATAAGATAATATGAAGTAGGAGGAAAGACAATTTCTTCCTATGCGGTTGATGCATTTGTTGTTGTCTCCCTGAACCTCCTCATCCCAGGTTTTCCTCCTTTCCACTCACAAAAAGTTTTAACTAAGATATTCCAGTAGACTTTGCATGATAATCTCATTGGCCAAATTTGTTACACATGTCCATTCTTGTCCCTCTACATGGTGGCTGAGAATGTGATCATCTTAGATTGGGTCTCTGCCAGGAGTTAAGGTAATGATGACAGTGACAGCTTTCATTACATAACTGTTTTGCCCAGTTTGCTGGTGGGCAAACTGGATCACAGGGATTCATTTCCAATTTACTGTTATTGATTACTATACATGTATTAATGTATTGGAGTTAGAATACCAGGGACATCGCTGGAATTCCAGTTGTCTCAAGCAGGTTGTGAATCATGGATTCTATGTAAACTGTATCTACTCCCAACTCTCTTTGAATTCAGGATCTTAAGTTAAGAGGAGGGTTTTATATTTGCCCTATATAATGGCCAATAAGCCATTTGGCTCTTAGGATCCTTTTATTAGGAATATAGGAGTGGTTAAAATTTTTGCCACTTCTAGAACTTTGACAGTTCACGGAAGTGTTGATCTAAGAGCCCTGTAGGCAAGTTTATTTTATTCACTTCCTTTTACTTCTTAAGTGAGAGGTTAGTGAAGTGGCTGTACAGAGAGTCAGGAAAGACAAATAAGAGCTAGAACTGACCCTGTCTGGATCATTTCCCCTCCACTAACAGAACTGACAGTTCAGTCTTGAAGGACAAAGTGTGAAGGAGTGTCTTACCTGAGGAGGCCTGTGATGGCAGGTTGGTGTTTTCCTTTGTGAGTCCTGAAATACCCATTAAACCTGCACTTGTCATTCTGTGCCCTGTTGTCAGCTCAGGACAACATGAGCAACTGCTCCTCTTCAGGGACCGATATAGCCGAATACAGAACTTTTTAATCTGTGGACCAATTGCTAATATCTTACTTTGCTTCAGTATGTTGCTTGGGCATGCTTTATTTTAATGTCCCATTTGATCTCCTTTTTGGCATTTATGTATGAATCTCGTCACCAGATGTTTTTTGTTTTGTGAGCTTTGAAATAAAATAATCCCAGTTCAAAAAAAATTGTTATTTTTGGTATCATGAAATAAGTATTACTATATCTGTGGTTCCAAGGAAACAGTTGGAGTATGTCCTCTGAATTATATTTTAGTGATACTTGTTTTTCTTCTCTGATGGCTAGAGTATGGGACAGTCAGCAGAGACTCTATTGTATATCCTTTTCTCTGTTTTGAGTTTTGAACTGGATGAATATTACCTACTATCCAAATTAAAACTGAGTGACCTAGTAATATTGGTAAATGTTTTACTGCATGTCTACTAAACATAATATTCCTTAAATGTTCATAGCAGTTATTGCTGAAATGTAACCTTTGGCATCTAATTAGTATTAGTGAAGTTATTTTCTTTCTTTTTAGTGAAGTAAGTTCCTTCTTTCTTTCCTTCCTAAGTTCAACTGGCCTTGAATTTGTGGCAGTCCTTAGCCTACCTCCCAAGTGTGGGGGTTTCAAGTGTGTGTTGCCATGCTGGGCTAATAGTTACTAAAAATTTAAATTATGTTTATCTATTTATTTTTCCCATTTTCTGTGTATGGTGTGCATGTATGTATGCACTTTTTTGCATGTATATGAGTGCATGTGTATTTGAGAATGAGGATGTGTGAACATGTGCATGTGTGAGCATGCATGTGGAGGCCCAGTGTTAATGATGGAAACCATCCTTGATTGTTCTTCTCCCTTATTCTTTGAGGCAGAGTCTCTCAGTCAAACCCAGAGCTGGCTTATGTGGCTTGTCTTGCAAGCCAATGTGCTCTAGGCATCTCTTATCTCTGCCTTCTGGGTCTAGAATTCCTTCTTCTGTTTACATGGTTTTCTGGAGATCCAAACTCTGATCCTTACACTCGCTCAGCAAACACTTTAACTGCTGAACCATCTTCTAAGCCCCTGTATGTATGTATGTATGTATTTATTTGTCGTGTGTGCATGTGTGTACATATGTGATCATGAACAAATACATGATAGTATGCATATAGAAGTCAGATGACAACTCAAGGGAGTCAGTGTTCCCTTTCAACCATTTGGAACTGGGGATCCCAACTCTGGTTGTCAGACATGGCTGCAGATGCCCTTACCACTGAGCTATCTTGCTGGCCTCAAACTAATTTTTGATGGAAAATAAATCCGAGCCATTTGTATTGGTACATGTCTTTAATTGTAGTACTCAGGCTGAGACATAATTTATTTGATGCTAGCCTTGTGTCAAAAGAAAAAAAAAAAAGAATGTACCATGGTTTCCTCTGGAGGATAAGGGTGGGACTAGGAAGTGCCATGAGGAAGCTGTCTGGAATGTTACCATCCTATATCTTGACTGGTATTTAGGTACATAGCTAAACACTGCTACCAGACATCTTGACTGGTGTGTGATTGTCAAAGGTACAATAATTTATACACAATATTGGTATTCTTAGTTGTATGTAGTTTTCCATAACAGGCTAAGAAAACATTGGACTGCATGCTGAAAGGTTTAGGAGCAAGTGTTTTTAGTGTGTATTGTTACAGTTTGCACCAAAAGTAAAATGGATGAATGGATGGCTAGAGAGACATATGTGATAAAGCAAGTATTGTGAAATGTTATGGCAGAGCTTAGGAAATGGCTATATGGGTGTGAACTGCAAAATTATTTTATTTTATATTTGAAAAATTTCACAGTTAACTGTTGAGACTTTCTTCTGATCTCTCTGCTTGTGTTTGGGAACTAAAGTGAAGCAAAACTACCTGTAAAACATTAAACTTGTACTGAAAATTACTAAATTATACAACAATGAATGTTGTATGTAACAAAGGTATAGCTCACTTGTACAACATATGCCTAGTACATATGAGACCCTGAATTTACATCCTAATGTATTTGCTATCCCTTCTATTCTCCCATATCCATGTATGGTATGGATCTTACTGTTTGAGTCAGGGTCTCATGCTTTATAGCCCATGTGACCTTGAATTCACTACAGCCCATGCTGGCCTCAAACTCGGTATTTTCCTACTATTTCTGCCTCTTGAGTACTGGGATTACAAGTGTGCACCACTATACCCAGCTTAATGAATTTGTCAGAAAAGTGAAAAACCTTATAAATTTGTGGGCTTTAGTGTTCATCTCTACAAATTAGAAAAACAACAACAACAACATAATGTGTGTTTTTAAAAAGTTACAAGAGCTGGTATGGTAGTGCTGTGGGATGTCTTTCTGTACACTGTGAATATGTATTGCTCTGATTGGTTGATAAATAAAGCTGCATTGGCCCATGGCAGGACAGGATAAGGTTAGGCGATACATTCAGACTGAAGGCGAGACCAGGAAAGGCAGAGAAAGGAGACGCTAGCCCGCTGCCCAAGAAGCACCATGCCAACAGACTGGTAATTCCATGGCCACATAGCAAAACATAGATTTATAGAAATGGGTTAATTAAGGATGAAAGAGCTAGCTAGCAAGCAGCCTGACATAGGCCATATAATCTGTAAATAATATTAAGGGTCTAAAAAATAATATTAAGCCTCTGAATGATTATTTTATATGCGACTGCGGGACCATGGGACAGGGCAGGACCAGAGAAATCTTCCGGCTACAGGTAGCAGCATATGCCTTCGGTTTCAGCATGTAGGAGTCCAAGGCAGGAAGGTTGAAACTGTAATATGTAGGAAGACTGTATTTCAAAGGACCAAAAACTCAGCTTATCAAATGAAGTAATAGGAAAGAATAATTATCATTAAAGTCAGAGGGTACTGTATAGTGTTGAAGACTATCAAAAGTCTATTGACACATGTTTATGTATTGATGATGTTTTAGAAGACCTTTCATTAAAGCCATAACAAGACACCTGTAACCTCATGTGGTGGTTTGATTTATGTTATGGCTTGGTAAGGTTGTAGTAAGTAAATAAGTTATTTAATCAAATACTAATCTCCATGTTGCTATGAAGGAATTTTGTGGATGTGGTTGACATTTACAGTCAGTTTACTCAAGGTAAAGAAATTACCCTCAGTGAAGTTAGTCTGCCTTATTAATCATTTAAAAGGCCTTAGTAAGAGCAAAACTGAAAGCCCCTACAAGGAATTCTCCTTCAAGGCTACAGCACTAATTGCCACCTGAGTTTCTAGTCTGCCAGCCTGCTCTACAAATTTCAGACTTTTCAGCACCCCCCAGTTATATGGACCATTTTCTCAAATATCTATCTATCTCTATTTACCACTTACCTAAATATCTTCTTTTTCTCTTGTTCATTATATTTCTCCTGAAGAATGTTGGCTGATTTACTCCTCAATATCAGAAGACAATTTAAAGGATTAGGAAAAAAATGTCAATTTTCCTGTCATTTAAAAACAGTAAGGGCTGGGCGGTGGTGACACACACCTTTAATCTGAGCACCCAGAAGGCAGAAGCAGGTGGATCTCTGTGAGTTTGAGGCCAGCCTGGTCTACAGCGAGTGTAACATGAATTTCTAAAGGTCTTATCATAAAAAATCCTGAAGCCTGATATTGGGGTGAAAGCTGAAAGATCAAAGAAGGAGAACAAGCCACAGCCACCACCTCTTACCTCACCAACTCCTCAGCCTGAAAGAGCTCCAGGCAAAAGAGCCTTTAATTTTTGTCTCCTCACACCTTATATACCTTTCTCTGCCCTGCCTTATTACTTCCTGGAATTGAAGGTGGGTGTGCGCTTCCCAAGCAAAGGCATGAGATCTCAAATGCTGGGATTAAAGGTTTGTGCCACCACTGTCTGGCTCTGTTTCTCTCCTAGACTGAGTCAGTCTCTGTAGCTGGAAGTTTCTCCCGTCCTGCCGCTGCTGTTGCAGAGGCTGTGGGCAGGAGCTACAGGGAGTATGTGGTCTTTTGTTACGTGGGCACCACTTATTACCATCAATCCACGTGAGTCTATTAAATGGGTAACAGAATTTATTAAGATATAAATTGAGGAAATACACTCACACATACAGAACAGAGTAGACAGCTGAAACTGTCCTCTGATCTGACTGGGAGCAAATCCACCTCACAGG
This sequence comes from Onychomys torridus, assembly GCF_903995425.1. Taxonomy (NCBI): domain Eukaryota; kingdom Metazoa; phylum Chordata; class Mammalia; order Rodentia; family Cricetidae; genus Onychomys; species Onychomys torridus. Next base: position 80,331,283 of record NC_050443.1, read on the forward strand.
CAGGAGCAGGGAGAAGGGTCATGTGACCCTTCTCCAACTCCTTATAATTGGTCAGGTACAACAGTGGGAAGCACTGCCTCCTTTTGGCTATATAGCCCAAGGTCATGGGTGGAGCAAATACCACTACAAATCTCACATAGGGTGGCTTTGAACTCACTGAGATCCAGATGGATCTTTGCCTCATCAATACTAGGGTTAAAGGTGTATGCTACCACTGTCTGGCCTCTATGTTTAATCTAGTGGCTTGTTCCGTCCTCTGATCTTCAGACAAAGTTTATTAGGGTACATAATATATCACTACAGGCAAGCTCAGGACAGGCCCCAAAGCTACACAGAGAAGCCCTGTCTCAAACAAAACAAAACAACAGTAAGGATCTTAAGCTTGGAGGTGAATGACTGTAATCCTAGTGTTCCAAGCCAGTCTGGCTACAGAGTCAGGCCCTGTTTGAAAGCAAACAAACAAGCACACACCAGTTAGGGGGATCTAGGTAGATTCACCTGAAAATAGAATCAGTATGTGAGAACTGATGAGTTGGGCAAGGCTGCTAATTATAATAAAGTGAACATTGCTTGTATACACTAGAAACCACCATTTATAAAAGTAAGAAAATGATTCCACTCTCAAAAGCAATAGTAAACATGCTGACTCATAAGGATACTCAGTATTAATTCTTAAGTGCTTGCCAAAAATTATGGAAAGAATTTAAAAAAAAAACAAAAACGAAAACAAAAAAACTTCACTGGCTGCTCTTCCAGAGGTCCTGAGTTCAATTCTCAGCAACCACATGGTGGCTCACAAGCATCTGTAATGAGATCTGGTGCCCTCTTCTGGTGTGCAAGCATATATCCAGGCAGAACACTGTATACATAATAAATAACCTTAAAAAAATATTCCTGAAGCTGTAAAAGAAGACTTGAACTAGTGTAGAAAGACATACTAATCTATAGATAAAGATTCATTTAAACATCAGTTCTCTAGTCTGTAAATCTGGTGGGATTCAAATATAGATCTCAAAAAGACTTCCCCTCATCAAATTTGTGAAACAGATTCTCAACTTAAAATAGTGAAATCTGAGAACAGTCAAGACAATTCTGAATTATCAGGTGATCTGTGGGAGAATTACATTATCAAATAAAAACCTAAAGTGCTGCTCTGACAGGAGATTATTACTCTTTTCACAGGATGGGCTCTGTGGCGCAGTCTCTTGCTAGGCTGCTTCCAATAAATGTATTTTCTTTGCTTGCTTATTTATTTATTTTTTTTCTTTTCCTTAGACAAGGTTTTGTGATGTATCCCTGGCTGGCCTGGTACTTTGTATATACAACAGGCTAACCTTGAATTTGCAGCAGTCCTCCTGCTTCAGCCTCCCAAGTGCAGGGATGGGATTATAGTCATACATCACCATGTTTGGCTTTATTCTGTTTAATATATAAAACTATAATATTTTTCTATTTAGAATTTTACCACTGAGTACTCTAGCTCTCATGTTCTAAATTAATGATTTGTTTTGGAGACAGGGTTGAGGCTGGCCTTGAACTTCCTTTGAAGCCAAGACTGGCCTAATACTACTGTTCCTCATGCCTCCACCTCTGCAGTGAAGGGATATAGGCAAGTGCCACTGTGCCTGACTATACTGGTTTTGCTCCCCCATCTTTGTCTTGTTTACTAGAAGCAGAGTAAAGTGATATTACCTTGTGTGCTATTTAATTGCAGCAGGTGTAAAGTGTACATGGTGTTTCTCACTAATGCCAAGCATTGGGCCAAGTGAGCTGGGCTGGAATTACACAGATAGCCACTAGCTTCTGTATTTCAGCCTGCATTTAAGATGAGTTCTGTGCATGGTTGGAAAGTGTGACTGTCAGGTCCTTGGCAGCAAATACCTGAAAGGTTTTCATTTTTTACTTATAATTTGCAGTGGTAGTATTTACTAGACTGCAGGTATCTTGTTTTAGACATTGTAAAAAGGAAGGTTATATGGGTGCTTGTAAAACAATTAAAGACTAGTCAGTTGAGGCAGTGCAGGATGCAGAGGCAGGAGGAGCTCTGTGAGTTGAAGGCCTACATAGTGTCCTCCAGGACAGCCAGGAAGACATAGAACCTGTCTCAAAAACAAAGTCTAAAACAAACAAAAAGGCCTTGACAAACCTTTTCTTCAGAAGGATTTGCTTAGCTTGGGGGACAGCTAGAAGACTAGCATGTCAAATTAATGTGGCTTTTATAATTAGATCTAGATTTAATGAATGTTCAAAATAAATTTGTACAGATATAAATGAAAAGGGGGTAGAAAGATGACCCAGCCGGGCGGTGGTGGCTCACGCCTTTAACCCCAGCACTCCGGTGGCAGAGCCCGATTCTCTCTGAGTTTGAGGCCAGCCTGGGCTACAGAGTGAGTTCCAGGAAAGGTGCAAAGCTACACCAAAACAAAAAAAACAAACCAAGACTCAGTGGTTAAGAGTGCTTGCCACAGTAAGATATATGGACTGGGGTTGGGGATTTAGCTCAGTAGTAGAGAGCTTGCCTAGCAAGTGCAAGGCCCTGGGTTCAGTTCTCGGCTCTGGAAAAAAAAAGATGTATGGACTAAAGGGTATACTGTGTGTGTCACTGTGTCACACTACAGCTTCTATGATGAGATTGTTCTTTTTTTCCTTTTCTCTTAAATTTTATTTTATTTTATTGGGGGGGTGCAAGGGCAGATACAAAAGAATGGGAAGATGAATGGGATCAAGATGCATGATGTAAAAGCCACAAAAAATAAACAAAATGTTAAAAAAGTGCTTGCTGGTCTTCCAGAGGCCCTGAATTACATTCCTAGTATTCATGTTGGACAGCTTACTCCAGATGTAGGGGTTGTAGTGTTCTTTTCTGGCTTTTGGGTGTCTGTACTTACATGGCACATACAGAGAAACATATGTATCAATAAAAATGAGTCTTAAAAAACAGTATGAAGGATGCTGGTAATCCCTTTTCCTTTTTAATTTTTTGACACCTAATTAAAAAAAAGTACATTTTTCTTCACTTGGCAGGAACAGTATCTGTAAGTTTTATATACATTAATTTCAATTTAATTGAAAATTCCTGTGTCAATATAAAGCATTGTGGATATAAAAACATTGTGTGATAGAGATAAGTACTAGGCATGGTAGTGCACACCTAGAATACCAGCATTCAGGAAGGAGAGACAGGTGGATCTCTGAGAGTTTGAGGCCTGCCTGGTCTACGATGCAGATTCTCTGGACATCCGGGGAGAGAGGGGAGGGAGAAGAGTGGAGAGGTGGGAATGCAGGTATTTTCAGTGTAATGTAGTTGTAAGATGAATAGGTGTTTGGGGCATATAGAAAACGATACTTAGTCTAGAATCTGGTTTCAGTTAGTGATTTCTGTAAGAGATGATGCCTAAATATCTCATAAAAATGGAAGCTAGTTAAGTTTTCAGAAATGTGAAAGCCTAGCTTGTGTGTGTGTGTGTGTGTGTGTGTAGGTGGTTGCATGTGGTGTATGAGTGAGTGATGTCTTCCCCAGTGCTTTTCATGTTACCTTTAGACAGTGTTTTCACTGAACTTGGACTTACTGACTCAGCTAGCCTGGCTTCTTAGCCAGACCCTGTGACCCTCCTGTCTTCATCTCCCCAGCACTTGGATTTTTACCTGAGTACTGGGAATGTGAGTTCAGTTCCTCATGTTTGTGTGGCAAGCTGAGCCATCTCCCTATTCCCAACACAGTTTTTAAAAGAGTTAGTGTTTTGGGGTTTTTAAGTAGTAGAGACTTAAGAATGATAGTACTTACTGCTTTTTTATGTTTTTTTGTGACATTATTGAAGATTTTGTTTATATATAGTAAAAGTCATCTCCCCACCCATTTGTTTTTGAGATGATGTCTTATGTACTATGTTCAAGGCCTGGCTAGCCTTGAACTTGATAGGTAGACCATGTTGGCCTTGCACTCACAGAGTGCTTCTGCCCCCCAAGTGCCGGGAATAAAGGTGTTTTAATTAACTAATTAATTAATTGATCAATTTTCTGATGCTGGGAATTGCACCCAGGGGCTTGGATTTGCTAGGTACTGCTCTACCACTGGGCTTATATCCAGTTTGTTTGATGTACTGCTTGGTTTCTTAGTTGAGAAAATACCTCCATCAGATTGCCTGTGGGAAAATCTCTGGGGCATTTTTTTTTTATTAGTGATTCATGTGGGACTACTGGATTCACTGTGGGCAGTGCCAGTTCTAAGCAGGTGGTCCTGGGTTATATAAGAAAGCAGGCTCAGCAGAATGGGAGGAGCAAACTAGTAATCAGTGTTGGGATTACAAGTGTGTACCACTATACCAAGACAGTGAGCATATTTTTCTTCTGGTCCTCCCGCCTCTTCTTTATTTAAAATGTTCTATTTATGGTCCTCCTGTTTTGGTTGAATTGAATACGGTGGCTTTTCTCCCATAGCATTTATTGGGATTTCAGATATTGGTAGCCCACAGTGGCTACTGTTGTCCAGTTCTTTAGTAATTTTCCTTAAGAGCAGAGAAGCATGTATGAGTTTTTTAAAAAAAAATTATTTCAGTGGGCATGCATGCATATCTGTAATCCTAGCTCTTTGGAAGCTGAGTTAGGAAGGTTGTGATTTCATGGCCCATCTGGACTACATAGTAGGTTCCAGGAGACAGACAGACACACACACACACACACACACACACACACACACACACACATACACACACACACACACACACACACACACACACACACACACACACACTTTTTCCTCAGCCAGTCAGAAAGGCAAGGCTGTTTGCAGTACAGACCTGCATTGCTACACCAGCAGTCAGTCCACTTGCCAGCACGGCTTGTTTGTAGAATTCCTAATTCATTTCTAGCTCCGCTTCTTCCAAATATGCAGGAAATGCTCTTTGCCAGCTCACAGGCCCAGTTTTTCTTGTTGCAAATGCTGGTTTTAAGTTTTATGACTCAAGAACTGCTGTGAGGAAATGTAGTTCCCCCTTCGTTTGAGACTTAAGGCCTCCTGTCTTCCCTTTCCCTTTGTTACCCAGATGCTTTTCCTTTGGGCACATTTTCTGCTTATAGGTTGTATATCGTCTGGTTTTGTTGTAGATCAGAATAACATCTTTTCTTTTTTAAAGACAGAATCTCACCGTGTAGCCCAGGTTGGCCTTAAACTTGTTGAAGTGCTTCTGCCTCTGCCTCCTGAGAGCTGGGATGGTAGGTATTAAACCACATGCCCTACTTTACATTTTTTATTATTATTATTATTATTATTATTATTATTATTATTATTATTATTTTGGTTTTTTGAGACAGGGTTTCTCTGTAGCTTTGGAGCCTGTCCTGGACTAGCTCTGTAGACCAGGCTGGCCTTGAACCCACAGAGATCCACCTGCCTCTGCCTCCCGAGTGCTGGGATTACAGGTGTGCACCACCATTGCCCGGCTTACATTTATTATTATTTTTTTTTTGTTGTTTTTATTTTATATTGCATTTGAGGTGTTTCTGAGAAGGAAAGAATTTGGACTTTTTTTCTGTCATTTAAAACTATAGCACTTTAAAATACACATTTTTTCTTAGCATTTTCTATATTCAACTAGTCAAAATGTTGAAACTAGATAAACCATAATGTAAACGTGGAATATGATATTTAATACTTATTTAATACACTTATTTAATAATTATATCTACAATCCTAGCACTGAGGAAGCTTCAGAAATATCATGAGTTTAGCTGGGCGGTGGTGGCGCATGCCTTTAATCCCAGCACTTGGGAGGCAATGACAGGTGGATCTCTATGAGTTCGAGGCCTTGAGGCCAGCCTGGTCTACAGGAAAGGCGCAAAGCTACACAGAGAAACCCTGTCTCAAACAAAACAAAACAAAAAACCACACACACACACACACACAAAAGAAATATCATGAGTTTAAAGCTAAACCTGGGCTACAAAGTGATTTCCAGGTCAGTCTAAGTTATATAAAGAGACTCCATGGAGGACAGCACAGATGTGTACTGGTGTGAAAGAGAGCTTGCCTCATAGGATTATAAAAAGTAATTAGTACATGTTTTTAAAGTACTTGGAACAAACAGCACATGGTAAATACTATAAATTTACATGGTGAGATTTTGTCTTTAAAAAAGAGAAGATGTGTTGAATAATTTACACGAGGTTTTAAAGTTCTACTTTTGGTGATTAATTTTTGTTTGTATTTCTAGGACTTTCAGTCAGAAGAAGGCTGCTATTGAAAGAGAGTATGCACAGGTGAGTGTGGGGCTGCAGTCCCTGTTCTAGGGACACCTCTGCTTGGCTTATGATCAGGTAGCTTGTCAAGGAGAACCTTAGACTCCTCCTCTTTTGCTGCCTGCCCACGTGTGACTGTCTTCCTTTGGTGCCCTTAAATTTTTTATTTATTTATTATTATTATTTTTTGTTTTTTGAGACAGTGTTTCTCTGTGTAGCTTTGCGCCTTTCCTGGAACTCCCTTTGGAGACCAGGCTGGCCTTGAACTCACAAAGATCTGCCCGCCTCTGTCTCCTGAGTGCTGGGATTAAAGGCGTGCGCCACCACTGCCTGGCTTATTATTATTTTTTTAAAAAGACAAGCTCTGACCATGTCAACCTGGCTGGCCCTAAACTGTCAGCATAGAACAGTCTGGCTTCAGACTCACAGAGATCTGCCTACCTTTGCCTCTTGAATGCTAGGATTAAAGCCATGTGCCACCAGGCCCTGCCAAAATTCATTTTACTGTGTTTTATTTTATTTTTGAGACAAAGTCTCATTGTATAGTTCTGCCTAATTCCCCTTTTTTTGGATCCATTTAAATCTTAGAGTAAGGCTTCCTTCTAATAAAGACGATGATGATAGGTAAGGTTTCGCACTTGAACCTTGGGCTGGCAGAGCTAGTCTAGCTAGACAGCTTGCTCCAGGGATCCTCTATCTTTACCTCAGAGTGCTGGGATTACAAGTGGGCCACGTGCTGGCCTCGTACTTACATGGATGCTAAGGATCTGAATTCTAGTATTTAGCTTTATGTAGCACTAATGCTACATAAGTGATGTTGAGCCTCATAAGATTTTATGATAGTTTTGGTGACTGTGGTAAGTTAGGAAAAAATCATAGATATGGGTCAGTTTTCGTGGTTGAATCTCCAGTATTGATAATAGTTTCTTACAATTTCCAAAAATTATTTCCTCTACTTTTTTTTGCTATGCTGTATTTTGCTACTCTTCTGAAAATATGAAAGTTTGTTACACTGAAGTATTTGGCAAAGCTTAGAGAAGAATGAAATAGAATTTGTCTTTATTTTAGTATTTATTTTGGTTTGTTAGATATTTTTAAGCTAAATATTTTTAAAAGGCATATGTGGTTATCAATTACATATATAAGCATGTGAAATTTTATTTTATTTTATTTTGGGTGTACCAGTATTTTGCTTTCCTGTGTGTCTTGTGTACTGTGTCTGTGCCTGGTGCCCCTGGAAGCAAGAGAGGGCATCAGATCCCCTAGGACTGGAGTTATAGACAGTTATGAACCTCCATGTGGGTGCTGGGAATCAAACTTGGATCCTCTGTAAGAGCATCCAATACTCTTAACCACTGAGCCATCTCTCCAGCTCCTACATATGAACATTTTAAAATCTGTTGGAAATTTCAGCATTTGCCATTATTGTGGGACTTTCCTATGGTATTACCTCTGTCATTGTACTCCTAACTGTCTTTTTGGGAGATCCACAGTTTCAGCTGTTATTTATTGTTGGTGTATCATCTATTATCTAAATAGGAAGACTGGGTTGAGAAGATGGTGCAGGGAGTAAATTGCTTGTATAATTGTGATGACCTGAGCCGATCCTCGGAACCTACAAACAAGCCAGATGAGGTAGCATGCGTCTATACTCTCCAGTGCTCCTACAGAGGTATGGGAGGTGGAGAAGAGAGTTCCCAGAAGCTCACTGGCATACATGAGCACAAATAAGAAGAGACCCATGTCTTGAACAAGGTAGAATTTGAGGACTGACAGTGGAGACTGTCCTCTGACCTCCACAGGCACTCACACTCACACACACCTACTTCTTACACACAAAAGATAAGTAAGTAAATACAAAAGTAAGCAAGGTTATTTTATATTGCTAAAAGAAATGGGGGCTGGTGATGGAACTCCGAGTACTTGTCTATCATGTGCAAGACTTTGAGTTTGATCTCCAGCACTGAAGGAGAAAGAAAAGAAGGAAAGAGAAAGGAAAAAAAAATTTTAATTTAGATGCTTGAACTTTTTATTTTCTTTATTACTTTACCTTTTTAAAAAAATTATTTAAAATTTTTAGTTTAGCATACAAAGTAAAGGGTTTCATCTTCATACATTATTTGTCATTTGTTTCCCTTCCCCAATTTATCAATTTTAATTCACATATATATGTGTGTTGCATGTATTTATGTATGTGAATGAAATAGGGTCTCCCAGTTTATTTCTGGCCGGCCTGGACTTTGACATGAAGAGTAGACTGGCTTCTAATTTAGAGATCCTCCTGCCTTTTCCTCCCAAGTGCTGGGATTAAAGGCAGGTGCCACCATGCCTGGCCCATTTCATTGTTTTTGATATTATTCTGTTGTATATATGTTGTGGTACTGGGGATTGAACTGGGGGCCAAATATATGCTATACAAGTGTTCCATCACTTTGCTACATTCTCAGCCTAATTATATACTATTTTAAAATTACATGTTTATTTTAAATCTGTTTTCATATATTGAGAAAGTATTTACCAAATACTCTTCTAGATACTAGGGATATAGCAGTGCTCACAAAAGGAGTGGAGTAGGCATAGTCCTTACACTTACATTCTTTCTATGGATGTGTGTAGTCTTCCAGTCCACTATACTAAATTTTCACTATTCAATGCCACCGACATGGCATTATGGTTAAATGGTCATTCTTAAATGACTCTTAGGCAGTTGTTACTAGTAATACTGGTATTCTCTTTATAGAAGATTGAATAGCCAAAAAGATTTAAGCATTTATGAGATTCAGAGAACATATAGAAGTCATTCTAATATTCTTTTATATATATATATATATATATATATATATATATATATTTTTTTTTTTTTTTTTTTTTTTTTTTTTTTTTTTTTGAGACAGGTTTCTCTGTGTAGCTTTGGAGCCTGTCCTGGAACTCACTTTGTAGCCCAGGCTGGCCTGGAACTCACAGAGATCTGCCTGGTTCTGCCTCCTGAGTGCTGGGATTAAAGGCGTGCGCCACCACTGCCCAGCTCAAAAATATTTAAAAAAGCCAAATTTTGCCCTGTTGGAGAGAAGAGGCAGGGCCTTTGGACTTCGCTGTTCTTTGGTCAATGAAGAATTATTTTATGAAACTTATTTTATTTTTGCCTTAAACTTTCAAATGAAATGCAAATTGCCAGTCTATTAAGAAACAGCAGCAGCAGCCAGGAGTGGCTCTTGCTTCTGATCTCAGTACTTTGGAGGCTTTCGTTGAATTTCAAGAGAGCTTGTGCTACAGAGTGAGTGTCTTTCCAATATCTGTGTGTGTGTGTGTGTGTGTGTGTGTGTGTGTGTGAGAGAGAGAGAGAGAGAGAGAGAGAGAGAGAAGTCATTTGAACTTGAGACAGAATATTTGACATCAGTTTGAAAAATGTTCCCTCAAGCACTTGCAATACATGTAACATATGTAGGGGAATGTTAGGAGAAAAAAGAAAGAAAAGAGAAATGTTGCTGATCCTCATTACACTTGGTGGAAATTGAGTGGTGAACCCTTTCAGGTTGCGTGGCAGTTTCAATTAATGTTTTACTTTTGAAGTGTGGTTTGTGAAGTTCACTTTGTAATTCTCCAGAAATAACAGATGACTTGAATGTCTGTTTTTACAAACATAACAAATGGATCTCTGAAAATAGAGTAGCCCCAAAAGATCATCAAATAGCACTAAATCTTAGGGTAAAATCAAGCCTGGCTTGAAGATAGCTAGCCACTAAAGTGTTTGTAAACTCATTTTCATTACTCAAACTGAAATTGCTGCAGGCAAGTTCTGTGTATTTATGTTCTTCCTGTAGTCTTTGGCAGAATGTTGCTGGTGAAGGAAGGATACAAAAGGTTACTGTGGTTGGAGAGAAAGAACAGGAAAAGATTGTGGACTTTTAAGGGCGGCTCCTTACCGAAGGACAAATACAGAATCAACATGCTCATGCTGGCAATTACCCTGTAATATCACCCTGTAACACTTAAAACTTTGCTATTTTTATTTCTTTAAGAAATAAATTTACAAACAGTTGAACATGGTACGCAAGAATGCATATATGTGATAGGAATTCTCCTTTTTGAAAAGTGAATTCCATCTGTATAGAGGCCTAAAGTGTAGCCAATTCACCTTCAAAAGCAGTTAGCTTTTCTGTGCTATTTGAGAAACACATGTACTATATACTTGAAGCTTTTTTCTTCTTCTGTGCTTATTCTGTAAATAGGGAGACAGGGTCACTACTAAGAAAGCTCATCAGAACAAAATTGAGGGGATTACTATTTATATTGATGCTTTTAAAAACAACTTCATTGTATTATCTTATTTTCTTTGGCTTACAGAGGTGTTAGAAATACAATTGGAAGAAACAGGCTAGTAGTTGTCTTTCTCTATATTTTTATATAGTTTAATTTTTGTTTTTGTTTTTGTTTTTGTTTTTCGAGACAGGGTTTCTCTGTGTACCTTTGCACCTTTCCTGGATCTCACTCTGTAGACCAGGCTGGCCTCGAACTCACAAAGATCCGCCTGCCTCTACCTCCTGAGTGCTGGGATTAAAGCTGTGCGCCACCAACACCTGGCTTATAGTTTAATTTTTAAACTTGTAAAGCGATGTTAGAAGAAATTGTTGATGTGTGTAAATTTTGTCTTCCTGGGCACATGGATTTGCTAGACTTTCATCTTTTCATGTTCTGTAGTACATCTTTTAAAGAAGTGAGTAAAAATAACTGCTTAGCTGGGTGGTGGTGGCACATGTCTTTAATCCTAGTGCTTCAGAATCGGAGGCACATGGAACTCTGAGTTTGAGGCCAGCCTGCTCTACAGAGCAAGTTCCAGGACATTCAGAATGACAGAGAAACTCTGTCTCAAAAAAATAAAACAAAAAAATTGCTTATTCTGCTTCTATTCTTTTTCTCTGCAGATCCTGTTTCTATTAATGATTATTGGTTAGGCCAGCATAAAATAGTGGAGAGAAGGAAGAATTTAGGCTAGAGCTGTGGTTTTGAAACTTGTAGATAGCATGCCTGTTTTTCCTTCCAACTTCTCCTTCCCTACCCTCCTGTGGTCATTCCCCACACCCCAGAGTTTCTCAGTGTAGCCCTGGCTGTCTGGGAACTCATGGTCCTCCTGCCTTAATGGGGAGGGATTATTATCCCAGTTAGGATTAACAAATGTGTGTCACTATATCTCAGTGCTTATTTTAATTTTTATGCTTTTGATTTCTTGCTCCTTTTTCTCCCTAGAAAATTTTAGCTGGTTTGTTTATAATTGTCATAAAGGTGAACTGTTGAAACATAGTCACTGAAACATTTTGACTTGCATTAGTGCTTTACATCTTGCATTTATATTGAAACTCATACAGAATGAAAATAGAAAAACTGCCAATACTTGATTTCTGCCCCCTATTTTCCATTCACAGTCATATACTTGATCCCATGGGAAAAAACAACTAACATGTAGAATTACTGAAAACAGAAAGAAGAGGGAGAAAAAATTTTTTTCAAGAATGAAATGTTTCCTCTCACAGTGGGACTCTTATGTAAGTTTTATGTATATGGAGACTACTACCTGGATATCTTTTGGTTTAATAGGTTAGTACCTTCAAAAAGGCCAGGCAGCTATACCTCACTTGCCTCCTTACAAAGCATTAATATCTTCACACTGGAAGCACAGGTCTGTTTTGAAGTCCTGAGCGATTTCTCACACCAGACACTGGAAGGGGAGTGTGAATCACAAGTTCAGTGGACTTCCAGTAGCATCTGATTTCAGGGAGTGCCACTGTACCTTGCCTTTAATGATGAGATTTCTTCACCCTACAGTAGAGGGGACACTCCTGTTGTTGTTGTTGTTATTATTATTATTATTATTATTATTATTATTATTATTATTTTTGTAGCCAGTTGTTACCAGGGTATGTTACCACCAGTGGATTTGCTGGCAGTCCACTTTCTACAAGCCATGGTTGGGCACCTTGTTACTTACCCCTTCTTTGGCTGAAGCTTGGCGAGTGAGAGGGGGTGTGGTGGCAGCAGCTCTTAATCCTTTTTTATTAGGCATATTAGTCTGCACCTGTTTTCGCTAATTTGTTTGATTCTATAAATTTGTTTGATTCTATAAATTGAGTTTGAGTTCCCTCCTCTAATTGATCAAAACCTGTTTCTTTGTTTTACTTTCTCCTATCTTACCTCTGTATATAGGTTCCAGTTGTTCAGTCTTCTTTCTAATATAGTTAAGAAGATAGATTGAGGCTTTAGATGTCAGGCATTATTCTAAGCATTTTATGCGCATTAATTTTTGTTTCCCAATATCCTTTTGGAAGTAGTTACTACTATTCTTTTTACAGTTGCAGACACAGGGCAAGTAAGTAAAGTTGCTTTCTCCACTCCCTTCAGACAATCTAGTCTTTTAGCATGTTAATGAATGGATTGCTTGCTTGCTTAATGATGTGAGTGTGGGGTCATGTAACAACTTTCATGAGTCAGTTCCACCTTCTTGAGTCAGGCTGTCTCTTGTTTCTGCTGCTGTGCTGTGTACTCCAAGCTAATATGTTCTTTATCTTCAAGCCAGTCCTCTGCCCCTTATTTGGCTGTAGGAGTGCTGGGATTACAGTGAAAGGCACCGTATCTAGTTTCTTATGTGGGTCCTGGGATCAAACTTCCGTCATCAGGTTTGTGTGGTTACTGCTTTTATCTGTTGAGCCGCCTATGTTCACAAGCACATTTTAAAAGGAAAAAATAAAAGGACCAAATAATTTTTAAAGATTTATTTTTATTTTTTCACTCATGTGTATGTGTGTGTCTGTGTGAGTGTCTGCCATGTATTCGGGGGTGCTCACTGGGATCAGAAGAGGGTGTTGAAATTTGTGGAGCTAAAGTTGAAGATGGTTGTGTGGTGCCTGATGTGGGTACTGGGAACCAACTCCATCCTCTAGAACAAGAATAAGTGTTTTTTGTTTGTTTGTTTCTTTTCTTTTCTTTTTTTTTTTTTTGAAGCAGGGTTTCTCCCTGTATATCCCTGGCAGTCCGGGAACTCATTATGTAACTTTCTAGAGCAGGCTGGCCTCAAACTCACAGAGAATTGCCTGCCTTTGCCTCCCAAGTGTTGGGATTAAAGGTGTGCATCACCACAGCCTGGCAGAATAACTGCTGAGCCATCTCCCCAGCCCCATAAGCAAGGTTTTGACACAATATCTGGTTAATATATTAAGACTTCTGTTGGTCAAGGATTATTTGAGAGAGAGATAACCTATCCTTTCTGTTCCCATGAGTTTTCATCATTTTAAACAGAGTCATTGCTTTCAGATTGCCAGAATTCTTAGTGTTAACAGTTAACGAAAAAAGAGCACAGCCCAGAAAGTTTATTTATTTTTGAGATGAGGCCTCTTACCTATAGCTCAGGCTGGCCCAATTCACTATGTAACCTAGCCTTGCCTCATACTCCCAATAGTCCCTGTCACAGTTTCCCTAAGAGTGGGGTAATAGGTGTGAGTCACCACGCCCAACTATTGTCAAGTTTTATGGACTTAGTGATGGTGGTTGTAAGGACTGTGGAAACTGATTAGAAATTATACTTCTGGCTGCTAGGTAGTATAAAAAGTAAGATACAAGTGATTATTAATTCTACTAGAAAATGAAACAAGTCCAGAGAATAGCTGCTGTCATGGAAGAATTATGCAAGTAATAAATTTTGTTAAAAATACTTTTTTACTTTTTTTTTTTTTTGTAGGAGTGGGTCCCCCCCCCTTTGGTTTTTCGAGACAGGGTTTCTCTGTGTAGCTTTATGCCTTTCCTAGAACTCACTCTGTAGACCAGGCTGGCCTTGAACTCACAGAGATCCACCTGGCTCTGCCTCCTGAGTGCTGGGATTAAAGGCATGCACCACCACCACAGCCTGACTTTTTTACTTTTTAAATGTTTATTTTTATTTTGTGTATATGAATATTTTGTCTATATGTATGTCTGTGTGTAGTAGGAATCTTAAAGGTTCTTATTAATAAAATCAAACCTGAGGCCAGTTCTTGGGGTGAATGCTGGAAGATCAGAGAAGCAGAACAAACCACAGCTATCTCACCTTGCTAGTTCTTCAGGTGATCCTGTTCCTCAGGCTGGAAGCTTCTGAGTCCTCCTCCACATGAATCTCAGCTGAATTGTGCTGCTCCAAAGTCTGAATACTAAACCAGCCAAAATGCTTAACTCACTTAGTTCCTGGTCCTCAGGCCTTATATACCTTTCTGCTATCACTCCCTGGGATTAAAGGCTGGATTTCTGGGATTAAAGGCTGTGTCACTGTGTCTAGCTGTTTCTAAAGTGGCCTTGAACTCAGAGATCCAGAGGTATTTCTGTCTCTGAAATGCTAGGATCAAAGGTGTGCACCACCACCGCCCAACTTCTGCCATGGCTTGCTCTGACCCATTTTCTAGCCACCATTTTTGGCTTTGTTCTAGTGGCTGTCTGTTCTCTGACCCCAGGTAAGTTTATTTTGGGGAACACACAATATTTTGGGGGAACACAATACCACATCTGTGTATCATATGTGTGCCTGGTGCTTGTGGAGGCCAGAAAGGGGCATCAGATATCCTGGAACTAGAGTTAGAGATGGTTGTGAGCTGCCATGTGGATGCAAGGAAACAAATGCAGGTCCTCTGGAAAAGCAACAAATGCTCTTAAACTTGGAGTCATATCGTCAGCTCTGAAATACAACTCTTGAAGGCTGCTGAAGCCATCCCCGGAAAACCTTTCTGTTAGGCATTGTACTTGTTATGTTCATATGTTTTTAGTTTTAGTGTGTGTGTGTGTGTGTGTATATATATATACACACACATACATACATACATATAATTTAAAAATTTATAGCCAGATATGATAGTGCACACCTTTAGTCTTTCACTTAGGATGCATATGCAGGAGGATCTCTGAGTTTCAGGCCAACCTAGTCTACGTGTCGACTTGCTGACTGACCAGGGTTATATAGTAAGACCCTGTCACAAAATTGCTTTTTAAATTACATTTTATTTATTTATTTGTGTGTGTGTGTGTCTGTGTGTGTGCGCGCGCGCGCGCGTGTTACAAAGACTCTTCTGCATTTCCCTGAGTAGTTAGTTACATTGTGCCATTCAAGATGCAGATCAAGTGTCACCCCACCTTGGGATGTCATCTGCTGCTCTGGATTTGCGAACTCTCTAATGTGGCCCAGTTATAGCTTCTTGTGTATATCGTATCATTTACTATTCTATTATGCTGCTAATGTTTGGTGAATGTTTATTAAATTAATAGGAAATGTCATTTCAGGTTTTGAAAATTATTAATTTCTAATAATGGCAATAAAATAGGGTAAAACTAAATTTTTCTATCATGTCATAATCAGCACTCTGGACCCGGAAGTGCTAAATTGATTCATTCAAAGTTGAAACAAATTTTCCATAATCATAGGGTTTTTTTCCCTTTCCTTTCACTGTTGATTATAGTTGAACTTGAAAATCTTGGGAAACAAAAAATAAGTTTTGAAAAGTTTACATTTAGTAATATAGGTAGTGTTCTCTCTTTATATTTTCTGGTAGTAAAAAAATGCTGATAGAATTCAATTTGCAATTTGTTTTCATTGAATAGATTCTGTTTACTTGTTGAAGCATTTTTCCCTTTTCGTTTTTTGAGGCAAAGTCTCCCTATATAGACCACTCTGGCCTTGAATTTACAAAGATCCACCTGCTTCTGCCTCTGAGTGCTGTGATTAAAGGTATGCACCACCACATCTGGCTTATTGAGGTTTTCTTGAGACAGATTCTTTCTACATTGCCCTGACTGACCTGGCTCTGAATCTGTAGCTCAGTTTGGCCTCCCACTCATGAGCCTGTTGCCCCAGCCTTCTGAGTACTGGAACACCATGTCTGTCTGTATTTCTTGTCTTCTTTCTGTCATGCTGAGGATTGAACTAGGCTATTTTCATGCTTGGTAAGCATCCTAATAAGCTATAATCTCCCAGCATGCTGGGGGGAGGTGTTTTTAAAAATCAGTCAAACTCAAATCTGTCTCTCTCCATCTCTCTCTCTCTCTCTCTCTCTCTCTCTCTCTCTCTCTCTCTCTGTCTCTGTCTCTGTCTCTGTCTCTCTGTCTCTGTCTGTCCAGAGTCTCTCTACATAGCCTTGGCTGTCTTTGAACTCACTGTGTAGATCAGGCTGTCCTCAAACTCAGAGGTCTGCTTGTCTCTGCCTCTCAAGTATTGGGGTTAAAGTCCTGTGCCACCATATCCAGCAGGAACACATCTCTTTATGTAGTTTCTGAGAGTGCTGATATTTTAGTTTTTGAGTCCAGAAACTCAGTTTTATCATTTTATCTGGAGGAGATGTTTCAGTAAAGTGAAAGGACACAGTCTATTAATATAATTTGGGAATATAATTTAGCTATTTTAAGGTACTTAGTAAGTTCATGGACCAGACTGTTTAAAATAGTATATAATGTGAATTGACAAGTGAATTTGATGATAGTTATTTGGGAAGGGAGATTTCATGACCTAAATTTTAAAATAATGGTGAAATGAATATGTGACAAAAATTTCCCATTTAGGCCATTTTGAAGTGCATTGTTCAGTGAATGCATATATATTTACAATGCTGTACAACTGTCACTATCATTCCCAGAATACCTATACCACTTTAAACAGAAACTGTATGTTAGATAATCATTTCCCACTGTCTCTTTTCTCAGCCCTTGATATATCTCATCTACTTTCAGCCTATATATTTCCCCAGTCTGAATATTTCACATAAATAGAATCATAGTATTTGCTCTTTCAGAGTTCAGAGTTTATTGTTCTTAACAGATATTTCTTCTTGTCTTTTGTAGGATTATCTGAGTAATGGTTGACTCTCCCTATCCCCTATCATCGTCTTTTTCTCCTCCTCCTTCTTTTGGTGGTTCTGGGGATTAAACCCAGAGCCTTGCACATGCCGGGCAGTCATTGTGCTGCAGAGCTGTACTCCCAACACCTCTATTTTGACTGTGTAGCCTGTCAATGAAGACTTTTAAGTGATAGAAACGTATTTCTAAGTTATATACATGTCCTGTGTATTAATACATTGTAGATATTATAATCTGTCTATAAATTAAAAAAAAACTTTAAAGAGTGAAATATAATCTATCTTTTGATGGCTTCCTGCTGTGATCATCTTATATTTTAAGTATGAATGCTTTAGGTGTTTATTTCTTGTCAGATTTTATCAGATGGTCATTAGGTCTACTTTATATTGCTGCTAATAAGAAGCTCTTTGTAGCAAAATAGCAGATTTGCTATTTGCTTTTACTTGAATTATTAATATTTACTTTAGTCTGTGTTTCTTTTGGACTCTTTTAAAGCATTTGTCTATCTTGTGAGGGTTCAGTTAAAGTGCTATTTAATTCACATATGAACTCAACAAGTCCATTAAAAGCTGCAGTATGTCTGAACACTTTGAAAGTGAATGAGTAAATGAAAACACCCTGTATTCACAGCCCAGTCTATGTTGTTGAACACCATTTCTTTTCCAGAATACCTTGCATATGTCTAATATGGCATTGGAACTATAATCGGTCCACATGAGGGGCAGGAATGATCATAAAAGTGGGCCTGTGCTTAACTGCTACTACTGTTTAACTGTTTTCTTACACAACTAGTTCAAATGTTTTCTTGATGAATTATTTTCTTTATATATTGGCTTACATATTCCCGTGGAGCAGTGCAGTTTAGTCTTATTGTTCTAAAATCATTTTTTGATTGGCTAACACCTTTTACTTATGATGTCTTGCTTAATTATTATGATTATTTTATAATTTTATCTGAACATAGAAACATTATGGTTTTAGCATAGTAAATAAAAACAATAGACTTATGCAGACTTCATTTTTTTCTTCTTATAGTTGCAAATTAGATAACTTATTGTACAGTAGCTTCAGCAATAGCAGTAAAAGTGTATAGTGAGATAAGTAAAGTTAAGACCTCAGGCCATAGAGTCGTTTTTTTAAATGCTTTAACTTAAGGGTGACTTCATTTTCTATCATTTTATGCATTCTTGAAAGTAAGTAAGGTTTTGCAGTGGGTTGGTAGTCGGACTCTAAACTGTATCTAGCAGAACATGTGAATGTGACCTTACCTGAAAGAAGAACTTGGACTTCACAGGTGGGTTAGAGTAGACAGGCCCTAGCCAGTGACACATAGAAAATCATAGGAAAGAGAAAGGCATTTGAAGACAGAAGTGGAAACTGGAGTGATGAGTCTGAGAGCCAGGAATGCCAAGGACTACTGGCACCCACATGCCAGTAAAGATGCCCAAACAGATTCGTTCATTCTGCAAAGAGGGCTGCAGTTTTGGACTTCTAACCCTTGGTCTCAGAAAGCATAAAATTCTCTTGTCTTGAAATCACCCAGTAGAGGAGCTTTGTTTCAGCAGCTCTGTAGAATCAAAATCATACTCAATATGACCTTCCTATCCAGATAATAGTTTGAACATCTTAGGATAGTTACCTGTACAATGTGATTGAAAAGGGGGATACGCTAATGACTAAATTGTAGTGGTAATCAAGTTATTTGAGTATATCTGGTCACCACTACTTCATTTATTTATTTATTATTTATTTATTATTTTGGTTTTTCGAGACAGGGTTTCTCTGTGTAACTGACTGTCCTGGAACTCACTCTGTAGAATAGGCTGGCCTTGAACTCATAGAGATCTACCTGCCTCTGTCTCCTGAGTGTTGGGATTAAATATGAGTGCCACCACATCCAGCAAGATTTATTTTGTTTTATATAGAAGAGTATTTTTCCTGCATATATGTATGTGCACCTCATGTTTGCCTGGTACCCAAGGAGGTTAGAAGAGGGCATCAGGTCTCTTGGAACTGGAGTTACAGATGATTGTGGGCAACCATGTAGATGCTAGAAATCAAACCTGGGGCCTCTACAAGAATGCCAAGTGCTCTTAACCTCTGAGCCAACTCTCCAGCCTCAAGACTTACTTTTTATGTTTTATTTTTAATTATGTGTGTAGGTGTCCCTGGAGGCAATTGGGTCCTCTGAAGCTGAAGTTATTGGCAGTTGTGAATTGCCTGATGTAGGTGTTGGGAACTGAACTCAAGTCCTCTGCAAGAGTAGCATGTGTTCTTAATATCTGAGGCATCTCTTCAGTTACCATTACTGTATTTAAAATTATTATACTGACATCAGATCTGGATTATTATGTTACTTTAAAATTGAAGATGTAGTTCAGAAAAGTGACCTTGACACTATTTGAGCCTTAGTATCTGATTAAAAACATGCACTCTTTTTTTTTTCTGCCACTCTGTAGACTCCAGAGGTTACTTTCTGATAGTGACAGTCTTTATATAATTTCTTCTTTATCTCACAATTTAACTTTGTAAATTCTGAGCAAGTAAAAATTGGTCAAACCTTCAGTAACTGCCTTTTCAAATCCTAATTTATATATAATTTTGGTGTTTGTATTTCTTATTTTAATCAGTGACTAGAATCTAAACTAAACTGTACCATTCTATTCCCCTGAGATTGTTTAATAGTTGAAACCAGGAAGCACCAGAAATTTCTCATGGAAGTTTTCAGGGACTTTAGAATTTTATCTAGAGATTTGGAATGATGAAAACACCCATCCCTGTCTATTAATAGCTTCCAGTAGATTAAGCAAAAAAAGCCACTGGATGATTACCTTTTTTAAGCCCTCCCAGAAAATGAGTTAACTACCAATAAAGACTAGCATCCATTCATTGTTTTCTTTCTTCCTTTCTTTCCTCTTTTTTTTTTTTTTTAAATTTAGAAGAGGGGACTTGTAGCCATAAGTTTCTCCAGTCCTGCCTGACCCCAAGACAAATCTCTCCCACCCTTGTGTCCCACAGCCACTCGATCCCAGATAAACATATAGAGACTTACATTATTTACAAACTGTATGACCTATGGGTCAGGCTTCTTGTTAGCTAGCTCTTATAACTTAACCCATTTCTATTAATCTGTATGTTGCCACATGACTGTGGCATTACCGGTCTGCTGGCATCTTATTGCTCCTTGGGCCACGGGGCTGGGATCTCTCTCAACTCCATCCTTCTTCATCTTGTCTGTAGTTTGAATGTACCACCTAACCTTATCCCGCCCTGCCATAGGCCAGTGTAGCTTTATTTATCAACCAGTCAGAGTAACCCATATTCATAGTGTACAGAAAGACATCCCACAAGCAGAGACTAGGGGCTGGAGAGATGACTCAGTGGTTAAGAGGACCTAGGTTTGGTTCCTAGCACCCATATGGCAGCTTACAAACATCTGTAACACCAGTCCCAGGTGATCTGATACCCTATTCTGACTGTCTTGGGCTCTAGGAACTCACATGGTGCACATACATGCAGGCAAAACACTTAAATGTATAAAGTAAAAATAACTGAAAAAAGAGGGGATCATAACACTTCCTAGGAAACATCTGTGTGAGTGTTTGTGCTATACTCCCCACCTATAAAGTCTTGACATGCAGGATTCCATCTTGTGTATGAACTTTTCTAGCACTTAGTGTAGTAGTTGGCACATTGTAAGTACTTAACACTGTGGGTGTGTGAAAAATGAAGGATACTTTTTCTTCTGTCTGGGATGTTAGATGTTGCCATTTAGAGTAGAAATTGATAAAATGTTACTTTTCATTTAAAAAACTGTATTAAAAATGTGTCTTGCCAGGCGGTGGTGGAGGCGGCGCACACCTTTAATTCCAGTACTGGGGAGGCAGAGGCAGGCGGATCTCTGTGAGTTTGAGGCCAGCCTGGGCTCTAAAGCGAGGTCCAGGAAAGGCGCAAAACTACACAGAGAAACCCTGTCTCGAAAAACCAAAAAAAAAAAAAAAGTGTCTTTTGGGAGGTTTAGAAAGATGGCTTATCAGTTAACAGCACTGGTTCTATTTCCAGCACCCCGATGGTGCCTTACAACCTTGTAATTCTAGCCAGGGGATCTGATGCCATTTTCTGACTTCTGAGGATACCAGGCACACAGGAAATGCACATTCATACATGCCGGCATAAGTCTCATGTACGTGAAAGTGTCTTTTTACCAAAAACTGAAACAACAGTTGTTCCTATAGAATAAAATTACTTCTTAATATTCTTTAAAGATTTATTTTAATTGTGTGTGTGTGTATATATGTACACGTGTGTGTACATGCATGTGGGTGCCCATGGAGGTCAAAGGTGTTGGATTCCCTGGAGCTGGAGTGACAGACAGGTGGGTAGGCTGATGTAGGTGCTGGGAATTGAACTCAAGTCCTCTGGAAGAACATTACTTGCTCTTAACCACAGAGCCACCTCTCCAGCCCAAAGATGATGCCTTTGTTGGTGTTTGTTTATTTTATTTTTGTTTTTTTTCAAGACAGAATTTCTCTGTTGTAGCCTTGGCAGTCCTGGAACTCTCTCTGTTGACCAGGCTGGCCTTGAACTCACAGAAACAAGCTTGCTCTGCCTTCTGAGTGCTGGAATTACAGGCGTGCGTCACCACCGCCCAGCTTAATAGTCTCATACATTAATCATTTTAATAAAATTCACATTTATTATTTAAAATTAAAAAAATTATTATATGTGTGTCTGTGTATGTATATGTGGGTATGATGGATGTGGATATGGAAATCAGAGGACAGCTTTCAGGAGTCAAGTTCTCTCATTCCATAGTGGCTTGGTTAGGGTTTTTTGTTTGTTTTTGTTTTTTGTCAACTTGACAAAAGCTAGAGGCATTGGGAACCTCAATTGACAAAATACCACATCAGAATGGCCTGTGGGCAAGCTTGTGGGGCATTTTCTTGACTAATGATTGATGTGGGAGGGTCCGGCTCACTGTGGGTAGTGCCACTCTGGGCACGTGGTCCTGGGGTTTATAAGAAACACCCCTCTGTGGCTTTTGCCTCAGTTTCTGCCTGCCTTGAGTTCCTGCCTTGACTTCCCTTAGCCATAGGATATGACCTGAGAGTTATAAGCAGAAATAAACGCTTTCCTCTATAAATTGCTTTTGGTCACTGTGATTTATCATAACAATAGAATCCCTAACTAGGACACTTGGGTTCCATGGATCAAACTCAGGTTGTCAGGCTTGTACAGTGAATGCTTTTACCTGGTAAACCATCGTGCCTGACCCAAACTTTTGATTTAAATAATTTGTAAATATTTCTTTTAGGATCCAATTCTGTTATCCATATTATGAATCACCTTTCATCAATTTTTAAAACACTAAATAACATTTAACAGAGTTACACTCTTAATATTCATAATACTAATAAAAATGAATCAAATATTGACTCAAGACATTTTGTTTTATAATGAAGTGTTAATAAAAATGTTGTTTATTCAAGTAAGTATTCTTTTTACCAGCTTAAACATAATTCAGTGAGTTGTTAAGTAAATGTGAGCCCATGGTTTCTTAAGCTAATATTTGAGGGTAGATAGAAATGACTATCTTCAAAGTGTTTATAATCAAGTAGTATAAATACATATCTAAATGGCTATAGTATGAGATAAAATGTAATTTCTTGGTCAGAATTTTATGCTAGCCACATGGCAAATCATGAGAAGCAATTTATACTAGTAATGGTCAAGACAGAAAGATCCTGTGACTATGACAGGGTTAATTACTATGGTAACATGGCACACATATTCATGTACATTGAGACACTCTAGGCTGTTTGGTCAGTTCCTTACCTGAAACCTATCTTAGATATTTTTAGATTTTATGCTTTAGAAATTGTAACTGTTGAAAGTGGAATTCTGGCTGGGTAGTGGTGGCCCCCCACACCTTATTCCCAACATGGGAGGCAGAGGAAGGCAGATCTCTGTGAGTTTGAGGTCCTTCTGGTCTACAGAGTGAGATCCGAGACAGCTGGGACTACACAAAGATACCCTATCTTGAAAAACAAAACAAACAAAAAAGAGAAATTCTGGAGGCCAAAAAAAAACGCCTGGCAGTGGTGGTCCATGCCTTTAATCCCAGCACTCAGGAGGCAGAGGCAGGCGGATCTCTGTGAGTTCAAGGCCAGTCTGGTCTACAGAGTTCCAGGGCAGGCTCCAAAGTTACACAGAGAAATCTTGTCTCAAAAAACCAAAAAACAAATAAATTAAAAAAAAAAAAAAAGAAAAGAAATTCTCCTAAGTTGAGAATATAGCCTGATGAAGAATATGATTTGGTTATCAGTTGTGTTACTGGCTTTGCAACTTCAGACTTTAACTACCCTATGCTTCAGTTTTCAGTCTGTAAGACAGGATAATAATGAGAATGCCACGTGGAATTATATGTCTTGTTAAGTATACTTTCTCATGAATAGATACTTTGTAACAGAATAAATGCCTTGTGACTCAGTAAGATGAACTAGGACATTGCCTGTGTGTATGTATACATAAAAACTTCACTTGTGGAGGAGTGAAATTAGAACCATCTTGAAAACAGTAGCAGGAATGACTGGGATTTTTTTTTTTTTAAGCAGATTTAAAATTATTTTACTTTTCTTTGAGACAAAGTTTTACTTTTATCTCAGGCTGGCCTTGAACTCAAGATTCTCACACCTTGGCCCCTTGAGTGCTGGAATTACAATTGTGTACCATTGTACCTAGGTTTAAATCTGTGTCCAGGGTTCTAGGTAACTAGATCTTTGCTTTCAAAACCCCTCACCCCCAGAATACTATGTTCTTTTCTTGTTTTATTTTCTATTAATCTTTGCTGTTGGTGACTTCTTTGTATCTCTGCATTGGTAATTCAGAGCATTTGAATATTTTTTCTGAATGAAATTTGGCATATTCCAGATTTTAAAAATGTATTCAAATATTTTGTATTCTATTTTTCAACTGATATAGGTGGTAAAGTATGAATATACTTTATTGTCTTTTGAGTATTTCTATTTATCAAAGTTGAAAGAATATTATAATTATAATTAATGCTTAGGTACCATCCATACAAACCGTAACATGTAGTATATTTGCTTTATTCCATGTTTAGCCATTTATTGATCCTTCTTGTATCAAATATTCATCTTGGTTTTGGTACATTTCAAACTAAATTTTGACGATCTGCACATAGCTCAGACATGCTCTTGTCCCCGCCTATCTAGCTGTGTTGCACAGGCTGACTGGATCCCTGGACTCAAGGAATTCTCATCTGTCAGCCTCCCAAATAGTTGGAACTAAAGGCTCACACCACTGTGCCTGGCCCACTTTATTTTTTTCATTAGGTGTTCTAATACTTTCACTTTTCCCTTGGAATGCTTTATTTTAATAATTTTGGGCTGATTCCACCAGGGGTAGTTTTATTACTATGCCTTCTCATTAATTAGACTTATTTATTTCTTTGTCTATTTATTTACAATTTAGAGGTGTTTTGCTGTGGGATGGGAGAAATGACTCAGCTAGTGAAGGCAAGCACCTGTTGCATGATAACCTGTTTGATTCCTGGGACCCACATGGTGGGAGGACAGAACTCTGACTTCCACATGTGCTCCATGTTACACATGCATGCCTGAATACATAACATAATTTTTCAAGAAAATATAAGTGCTTGGGGCTGGAGAGATGGCTCAATGTTTAAGAGTACTTACTGTTCTTTCAGAAGACCCTGATTCAATTCCCAGCATCCACTTGGTAACTCACAACTATCTATAGCTCCAGTTACAGGAGATCTGACATCCTCTTCTGGCCTCCACAAGAACCAGCCACATACATGGTGCACAGACATACATGCAGGCAAAACATTAATATACTAAAAGAATAGAATTATTTCTTTTAAAAAGGGGATTAAAGGTACTTGGTAAAGGATGTAGCTCAGTGGTTAGAGTACTTACCTTGTGTGAAGCCCTGGGGTCCATGTCATCACCTGAATAAGTAAACAAAATATAAAATAAAAACATGTTTCATAATCATTTGAATAACTTTCTTGAGTATTTTGTGGCTTAAAGTTAGCACTTCGTACTTACAGTTTTTAGTATTTAAGGATATGATTTCTAAAGTTTTGTTTTTGTTGGCAAATTCCTCCATACCATTAGACATCAGAAGTACTGCTTGCTTTGAAAGTACTTGGAAGACTTCAGTTAGGGTAGAAATTCATCATGGGGAGGGGTCATGTTTCACTTCTGTCAGGCCATAGTTTATGAAGGGCAGAACCCAAGTACTTGTTGATATATCAATTCTGTGATATAAGTGATCAAAATATTTCTAGCACTATTGTTCTAAAGTTGAAAATTTAAAAACATCACAGCTTAGATTTGTTAACAACTTTTAAGAGTTTGTATTCACTGTGTATATTGTAAAAGAATTTTTTAAAGTCATAGGAAATTATTTAAGAGGTGTTTAACAGTGTGAGGCCGTTCCCAGAATAGCAGGATATCCTTTTATTTTCTAGGTTTTGCATTTGTAATTTATAAAGGACTGTAATGACGTACTCTGGACATACTTTTTCACAAAAGAATTTTATTTTAAAATAATTGAATTAGATAGCCATTGATGAATTTACATATTAAGATTAGGCTAGGGTTGGGGATTTAGCTCAATGGTAGAGCAAGGCTCTGGGTTCGATCCTCAGCTCAAAAAAAAAAAAAAGATTAGACTATAAGTAGCAAGTAAAATCCAGTATCAATACAGTAATATCTTCTGTACTGTTTAATTGTTGATGCTTTTCTTTCTTTTGTGGGGGAGTCAAGCAGTTTTATTCAGAGGTTTGAAATTGGGGAGGGGTTGAAGCAATACACATGATCTGATGTCTTCAGCAGGTTAGATCTTCCTGACCTCCTCATTATTCTTTTTTTTTTAAGTGGTTATTTTATTTATGATTTTGTTAGACAGACATTTTGCTATGTAGCCCAGGTTAGCATTGAATTTACACTAAAGACCAAGCTGGTTTCATAGGGCACTATAGTCATTAGCTTCTAGAGTGCTAAGATTGTACTACACCCAGCTGATTATTACTTCTTAACATAAATGTCAGGTATCATTTGAAAACTGTTGAATAAAGATGATGTGGTCATTCATATATGTCATCTTAGCACTCAGCAAGCTGAGGCAGTAGGAGTACCACAAGTTTGAGGTCAGTCTGGGCTGTGAGTTTGAGATCCTGTCTCAGACTAATAGACAAAAACAAGTACTGTATGAACAGTAGGCAAAAATCACATGAGGGGTTCTTTTTTCTGCTCTGCACACATACACTTCTATAATTGGAACACCTTTTGTGGTAATTTTTAAAAATTTATTTATTTCATTTTAAGTGTATGTGTGCATGTTTTCCTTGCATGTATGTTCACCTTGTGCGTGCTTGGTGCCCATGGAGGTTGGGAGAGGGCATCAGATCCCTGGCACTGGAGTTTTGGATGGTTGTTAGCTGCCATGTGGGTGCTAGGAACCAAACGTAGGTCCTTTCATTGTTGTTTGGTTTTTAAAGACAGGCTTTCAATATAAAACAGTGCTGGCCTTAGATGCATGATATGTTCCTCCAACTACTGATTCTCCTATCTGTGTCTCCCAGGTGCTGGGACTATGGGTGTGTACTGCTGGGCTTTATTTTATGATACTCAATTCTGGACCTAGGGCCTTACACATGCTGAAAATAATGAAGAGCCCAGTTTATGTGTTTATGACAACTGATCAATGATACTGGAGACCAATCCATAGAACTAACAAATCTCATAAAGCTTTTAGAAAAACCTAAAACACAATGATAACATGACAATTCCTTTAGTATATGTGTGGTTTGAACATGAGGTTGTAAAATCTTTTCAGCTTTATTGCCGCCAAACATAACTCCAAACTGTATAAGAAATGAAATATTAGATAGCTGACAACTGTGATTTAGAGTTTAGATTCTGTACAGCAGTATATACTGATAGTACAGCTGCAAGGACAGGAACCGGAAGGATCAGGAGCTTGAGGACAGCCTAGGCAGTCAGACCCTAAGAGCAGAGGTTGGGGATGATTCTGTGTATTATGTGTCTGTTTAAAGATTATTTCTAGTCTTACCTTACAAATTTGGCAGAACATTTTCAATATTTTTCTCATCAAAAGAATATCCATATATAGGAAATTTATAAATATTTTGATCTTTTTTTTTTTAACTGAGAGATAATTTATCTCCATGTTGAATAAACTGTTAGGAGTAGTTACTAATAAAAGATTAACACAGGGCTGGAGAAATGGCTCAGTAGTTAAGAGAGGAGATGGCTCAGTCAGTAAAGGTTTTGCTATGTAAACACAACGACCTGAGTTCAATCCCCTGAATTCACTTTTGCTGGGTGGTGGTGGTGCACACCTTTAATCCCAGCACTTAGGAGGCAGAGGCAGGCAGATTTCTGTTGAGTTTGAGGCCAGCCTGGTCTATAGAGTAAGTTCCAGGACAGGCTCCAAAGCTACATAGAGAAACCCTGTCTTGGGGGGCGGGGGCGGGAAGAGAACAAGAGAACTGGCTATTTTTCTAGAGGACCTGGGTTCAATTCCCAGCACCCACATGGCAGCTTACAAACTGTAACTCCAGTTCTAGGGGATCCATGGCACCAGGCATGCATGTGGTGTGTGTATATGGCAAAATATGTAAGTGTGTGTGTGTGTGTGTGTGTGTGTGTGTGTGTGTGTGTGTCAAAATACCCATACACATAAAATATTTTTTTAAAAAAAGATTAGCACCTAGAGAGTTAGCTCAGAAGTTAAAAGCACTGGCTGCTATTCCAGAGGTCCCAGCAACCACATGGTGGCTCAAAACCATCTGTAGATGCCCTCTTCTGGCATTAAGGTGTACATGCAGATAGAGCACTTGTATACATGAAATACATTTTAAGAAAGGATTAGCGCTAATTCTGAAAACAATGCTTCATTTGAGGGAATATAAAGATTAGCAATTAATATCTTGAGCTTGCTTTATTTTATCCCCCCTCTCCAGTGCTGGGATTGTAGCCAACGTTTTGTGCATGCTAGCCAAGCATTTATTCTACTACTGAAGCTCAATTTGTAGCTCTCCTAAAATTACGATTTTTTTTTTTAAGAGGAAAGCACTAACAAAGCTCCCAATACCATAAATTAAGCAATTTCTCTTGTGTGAGCAAATAACAGAGGTCAGCACACCTGGAGTGCAATGGATGACCCTTACCCTGGGAAAACCACCTTTTGACCATCTTATTTTCCCTGCCAAGTAAGTTTTTAACATGTCTTTTAAATCTGTTCTTCAATTCTCAAAACATACTTGAGTCTGATATCGCTACACCAATGCTGTTAAAATAAAATACAGTAACAGTATACATTATAGCTACACAGCGCTGTTGTCAATCTAACCTAGATTAAATTATTATCAAGAACCATTTTATGTCATATTAAAAAATTAAGTTATATACACTTTCACTTTAATGTGATATAGAAGTGATTCTAAATAGAAAACTGCAATTAATTTCATTCAGCTTTTTATTTAATATTGTAGAACAGCAGCTGTAGCAATATTGTGACTCCCTATATTAATAGGTGTGCTGGTTAGTTCTGATTATCAACATGATGGGATTGACAGTTACTCAGAAGACAACCACTGAATCTGTATGCGAGGCTATTTCTAGAGAAGTTTAACTGAAGGCAGGAAAACCAACCTTGAATGTGGACAGCACCTTTCTATCTGGGATCCTGGACCCAAGAAAAGAAAGCTGAGTATCTGTGTTCATCTCTCTGTTGCCAACTGTAGACACACTGACAAGATGCCTCACTGTTCCCATCACCTGCCTTCCCTCAGAAACCAAAAGAGTCTTTCTCTCTCAGTTGCTTTTGTTAGGTGTCTTGTTGCAGCAGCAAGACAAGTAATAGAACAGACAAGAAGACAGTTCAGTAACAATTTTAAACAGTCTGCCCAATTCTTCTTTCCTACAGCGATTTATTGAAACGCAACCTGTCTATACAATTTAACATTTTTAAGCTCACAGTTAGATTTCTTTTTTTTTTTTTTTTTTTTTTTGTTTTTTGAGACAGGATTTCTCTGTGTAGCTTTGTGCCTTTTGTAGACCAGGCTAGCCTCAAACTCACAGAAATCTGCCTGCCTCTGCCTCCCGAGTGCTGGGATTAAAGGCATGTGCCACCACCGCCTGGCCTAGATCTTTTAATACAATTTACTGAATAATTCACTTTATTATGTTTTCTAAGTTATCCATTTACAAATTAGTGAGAGAGAATCCTTTAAAACAAACAGCTGTAAGCCAGGTGGTGGTGGCGCATGCCTTTAATCCCAGCACTCAGGAGGCAGAGGCAGGCGGATCTTTGTGAGTTCGAGGCCAGCCTGGTCTACAGAGTGAGTTCCAGGAAAGGCGCAAAGCTACACAGAGAAACCCTGTCTCGGAAAACCAAACCAACCAACCAAACAAACAAAAAACCAAACTGCTGTAATAAACAAAGGGTAGCAAAATACGACCTCTGATTTTTTTACTAAATCAAGTTTGGAGCACAGATATCTGTTTCTCAATTGTCTATGGCTACTTTCACTATGGCAGAGATGGTTAATTTGGCAGAGATCACATGGCCTTCAAAGTATGAAACATTTACTGTTTGGTCCTTTGGGGGCAGAGGAGGGAGTTGATCAAGTTCTGCTGTGGATGGCTGAACATAACCCATTGGGATGACTTCTCATTGTTTTCCTTCCTCCCAATTGTTCATTAAAGTTAAGACAGAGGTAATTAAACACCTGACCTCACACTGAAGATGAGAAAAAGTCAGACTTGGCTGCCTCAGCAGCCTTGTAGTTTTTCTACCTTGTCTTGAGAACCCAGGGGAACCACTTCCTCAGATTTTAGTTCCTCATATCTTTTTGTTTGAGACAAGAACTCACTATGTAACCCTGGCTAATCAGAAACTTGCTATATAGATCTAGACTGGCCTCAAACTCAGAGAATTCTGCAATTAAAGGCATGCACCACTAAAGCCCGATATTCCTGAGATCTTAATTAAGATATGAAGATGCAAGGCCCTGGGTTTGATCCTCAGCTTAAAAAAAAAAAAAAAAGATGTGAAGACAGAATTTTCCAAAACTCTAAACACCAAAAACCTTGGGGTTCTCAAAGTGGCCAAAACTGTACTGAAAAGTTTAGCAATAGCACTGACATCTTCTTGTTTGGTCCCACGTCTGATAGAGCCTTGCTTCAGATAGTAAAAGGCCTAAGATACATGTTTAAGGTGGGAAGTGGAAGAATTACATGCAGAAAACCTCCACCTCTGTCTCAGCAACTGTGGCTTTCAAAGCAACCACATCTGGAAGCAAAATCAGTTGCTAATCTACAGTCATGGCCATGGCTGGCTATAGAGGTTTGAGGTACCTGTTCTCCACTGTCATTTATTTCTACTTCTTCAACATAAACACAGAGTGCTTTAAACTGATAATGTTGAAAATTCATTTTTTGGTTACATATTCACTCAACATATCCAGATAACCAGTGTTGGTGGATTTTTTTCTCTAGAGCAAGTGAAGTGTGTGTGTGTATTTTAAAGATAGTATCCCAAAGAGCTCCTGTATAAGAAGTAAGGAAACCCTAATATTTATATGTGGAGCACCAAATATCTGCTTCAAATGGTTTGGTAATTTAGAAGTTTTGAATTTAAATTTATTTGTTTTGAACTTCTAAGTATTTTCTACATAAATGCTGCTTTTGTTTCGTGGTCAGGACATCTCTGCAAGTAGCACAATGTGGTTATAACAGTACTCTGCCAGTCATACTTTATGTGTCAAGTAGTATGGCCTTTTGGTTTTCATGCCTTCAAAGCAGTTCCATTGTCATTGTTTGTTTCTTTCTTGCTGCCTCAGTAAGAGAACGTGTATCATTCCTTACCAAGGATGAGCAGACACAGTTTTTGCTTTGTATAGAGATTAAAATGTAAAATTCCTTAATTAAAAAATTGACTTTTGTTTTGTTTTTTACTCTTTTTCTCTTTGGGGGACCCCGCCTAAATGCCCAGCCTTAGCTTGGCTTGTTTGTTGCTAGCTTCCCTTAAATTATCTTGTCTACTTTTTGCCTCTGGGCTTTTTCTGTTCTCTTGTTTCTGTTTATCATACTCTTACTGGCTTGCTGTGTAGCTGGGTGGCTGGCCCCTGGAGTCCTCTTCCATCTCTGGCTATTTCTCTCTTCTCCCAGATTTCTCCTATATAGTCTCTCTGCCTGCCAGCCCCACCTATCCTTTCTCCTGCCTCACTATTGACCATTCAGCACTTTATTAGCCCATCAGGTGTTTTAGACAGGCATAGTAACACAGCTTCACAGAGTTAAACAAATGCAGCATAAACAAAAGTAAAACAGCTTAAAATAATATTCTACAACAAAAAATTAAAGATTTGATTAAAAATTAGATAGTTAATAACATGACAAATTATGAAAATAAGTGATTACATCTTTTAGATTTATATTTTGATTGTTGTTGACAAACCAATCAATTTTAGATTGCTGTAAAAGCTTCTACATACCTCTCAATTTCTATACTCATCTCTGATAAAACAGAGTATCAATTTGAACCAGGCAGTGGTGGTGACTGCCTTTAATTCCAGCACTTGGGAGGCAGACAGGTGGATCTCTGTGAGTTTGAGGCCAGCCTGGTCTACAGAGCGAGATCCAGGCAGCTAGGGCTACACAGAGAAACCCTGTTTTAAAAAAACAAAAAACAAAAAACAAAAAACAAAAACAAAACAACAAAAAGTACCAGTTTGAGAACATTTGTTCTGATATAAGGTATGCATGTGGTAGCGAAAGGAAGCAGTATTTTCTTTCATTTGTTATATAGAATAGAAATTTCTAACCTTTGGTGCAATTAAATCATAAGATTCTTTTGCTTTGCTTGGAGCTTGTTGTGTTGCTTGCCCACATATCTGTGTATGAAGATGTAATACTCAAGAAATATAAAAGGCTTTTAAGGCAATTTGAAGATGTTCCATTGTATTCCCATATGGATTGGAAAGACTTGCTTAAGGGCAGTGATTAAAGTTAGTGTCTGTCATATTGACTGGACAGAGAGCAACATTATACTAAGTACTTGCATTTCTATTTTTGTTTTTTAAGCGCTCCACTGTCTTCCCCTGAACGAGACCTGTTTAAGAACCTACTGTTACATTGTTAATAAATATTCATATATATCTGCATATGGTCTCTAACTCATCTACCTTATTGTGTCATTTTCCCACCTATGTTTTGTATTACTGAATTACTTTAGTTACTTTTATTGATCTTTGGAGTAAGAAATGGTCTGAAGGTGATATGGTCCAACTCTGTTTGCATCCATTCTATTTTTTTCAACATAGAGAAGATTTTGACAAGCTGTTGCCATCTGGCATGACACCTGCTTTTGTGAGTAAAGTTTTATTGTATGCCAGACACACCTATTTACTTACATGTTATCTATTTTTTTTTTATAGTGAGTAATTGCCACAGAGACTTGATCTGTAAAGGCAAAAAAAATTTTTTTCTTTTTTGAGACAGGGTTTGTCTCTGTAGCTTTGGAGCCTTTCCTGGAATTCACTCTGTAGACCAGGCTGGCCTCAAACTCACAGAGATCCACCTGCCTCTGCCTCCTGAGTGCTGGGATTAAAGGTGTGTGCCACCATCGCCTGGCTGTAAAGGCAAAAATCTTAACTGTCTAGTCTTTTGCAGAAACGTTGCCACAGCTGAATAAAGGTGTGGTAACTTCTAACACATTTCTTTAGGGAACTTGAAGACTTTTATGTTTGTTTCTTCTTTCTACTGATCTATACCCTGTTCCTAGTCTTCCCAGTCCCCAAATCAGTAGTTTATCCAGCTCTCTCTCCTATGAAACCTAGTTTAAAACTGTTCACATATTCTGTTGCCAGTCATTATTCCACAGGCATTGACATACAGAGCAGAGCAATATTCTTTTGGGTGTGATTGCCTCAAACTCTTCATGTTATTTTTTTTCCTGTCAAGTTTGACTGTTTTTCATGTAGAGTCACTCAGCTTATGGTATTACTGTTAATACAGTATTGCATTTTGATGACATTAGCGGCTACCAAGGTTACCCTGAAGGCACCGTGACTCTCACTTGTCTTGCTATTGAGTCACCCTGTTTTATATTGAACCTATAGCAGGACTTTTTCTCCTTTGAGATTCCACTGTGTTAAGCTTAGTCCATTATGCCAGTACTTTGAGAAGTTTTTGTATATCCTGATTCTGTCATTGGCGTATTTACTGTTCCTGTTTGCTTTCTGTCATGTGAGAATTTGATAGCAATGGGTTACTTCATCACACTTTACTGCCTTTGTGTGGTCATAGGGAACACAATGAACTTGTTCTGGAAATTTCCCACAGAATTTATTGTAAATAGAATTATTGCTCTACAAATATTCCCAGCTTTTCTCTTGAGATAAAAATCCGTGCCTGACTGACTTTGGACTTGGGCTGATAGAGATGGTGGTAACAGTAGGCCATATCTCAAATGAGCTTTAAGAGGTACTGCAATTTTTTTTAGTACTCTTGAACTATTATTTCTGTTAGAAGAATTGCCCCAGATAACTATTCCTCTTCAGAGTGGGTCCTGGGATGAAAGATGTATAAAGTAGATCTGGACTTGAAGCAGAGGCGTTTTATAGACTAGCTGGCTCATGAGCAGAAAATTAGTAATGATTGTTGTAACTAGTGGATTTTGGAGTTGTTATATAGCATTAATTTAGCAACATCTGCCCATTCACAGCAAAACAAATCACCTTGTTTTTGGAGAATTATTTCTCAAATGCCTACGTCCTATAAATAACAAATTAAGCCACTACCAGATCATCAGTAGTAGAGTGCTTTTCTGGCATGTATAAGACCCTAGATTCAGTTACCATACCCTCCCCCAAAGAGGGTAATGTTCAGATTCATTCTGTATCCATTCTTATTAAACAGTATTTTTAACATTGATATTTTTCCCCAAACACAAAGACTTCAGTCAGCATCAACTTCAAAATGAGGTATAAGTTACTCAACATTTATATCCATATTTTGTTGATTTAAATTATTTCAAAGAATACAACAACAAACATTTGTCATGTTACAATTGTACTTTCACTTTAGTAATCAGAAAATGGCATCCTTTCGAGCAAGACATACCTGTTTTAAATTTTGGTGAACACTAATAGGTTAATTTAAAAGGATTAAAATATTTATTTTTATTTTATGGATATGGATGTTTCGTCTGCATGTATGTAAGTGTTCAACTTACCTGCCTGGTCCCCAAAAATGTCAGAAGAGGGCACTGGATCTCCCTAGAACTGCAGTTATAGACCCATTGTGAGCTACAATGCTGGGAACTGAATCCAGCCTCTTCAAGAGCAGCCAATGGTCTTAAGCCTGAGCTATCTCTAGTGGCTTAAAAACTTCTAATAGATAAAAATTAGAACTATTTTGCCAGTTTATTACTAATAAGCTATAAGGGTCTGGTATATATGATCTTTATTGGGAGTAAATGTTGCTACTCATTAAGTCTTAGGTCAAAGTGTGACAAAATGATATCTAATTTTAAATTTCATGTCTCTGAATACTGGGGTTTGTGCATCTTCTCATTTTTGTAGTTGTTTGGATAACTAGCTGTATTGACTGTATCCCTTTTTGTTTGTTTCATTTTGATGGATTGTTCACTTTTGAGACAGTTTCACCAAGTATCCTAGGCTGGCCTTGAATTCAAGGGCAGTCTTCCTGCCTCAGACTCCTAGCACTGAGATCATGGGTTTGTAAGTCTTATATATGCTTCCCATTTTTATCCTTTTAAAATCAAATGTTGTTCTCCGTCTAACATCACTTCAGAGACCTTTTGAAAGTACTTGCAGGAATTCAGGCAGGAAATCTTTTACACCCCCCCCCCCCCCATTGAGGTATTTCTGTGTGTGTTTACAGTCCTCTTAGAAGAATCCCAGGCCTTCCCCTCCTGTGTTTTCATCTTGCTTCTTCATGATCTGTGATGCTTGGAGAAGCAGTAAGCAGGTTTTTCTGATATTTTTATAGGACTTTGAATTATATCTCAAACTGGGCTGATCACTCTATACTTGTTTAACTTGCTTGTGAAGTATACAGCAGATTTCCTAACCCCGTGGTCATCAGTGATTTCAGATTAGCCAGTGCAGAACCATATTTCACCATCTACGGTCAGGAGCTAGAGGATGGTAACAGATCCTTTGACTTCATTCTAGCTTTTTATAAACAGATTAAAGAATGATCATTTTATATATATACTATGAGCCTAGTTTATTTTATATGTACTATTTTACTCACAAATCACCTAATTAGTGTATCTATTTCTAATTTACTTTTCTTTTGGCAGTCCATAGGGGATTGTTGTTTGGCAAGCTCCTTGATACTGAGTTATATTCCCAGCTCTCTTCTTACTTTTTTAAATTTTTGAGATGGGGTCTCACCAGATTGTCCAGGCTGACCTTGAACTCACCACTGTGTATCACAGGTAGGTCTTGAGTTCTTTGTGATTTTCCTTCCTCAGCGCCGCCCCCCCAAGTCCTTGGTTTTATAAGCCTGGCTTGTCTGCCTAATTTTAATATAATACTGCTAACACACACACACACACACACACACACACACACACACACACAAAATCTCTGATAATTTGAATCCTGTTTAAATAGATTAGTAGAATCATAGAATTAGTATTTTTAATGGATTTTAGGAATATTGTTTCTTAAGTTCTTATGCATCTGTTTATTTTATTGTGTTTGTGTGTGAATATTTATGTGGAAGTCAGGATAATTTGTAGGATTCAGTTTTCATCTTCTGCCTCATGAGATCTGGGGATTTAACTCAGCTTGTTAGGTTTTGTGACAAATGCCTTTTAAAAAATTATTTTTAGCTGGGCAGTGGTGGCGCACACCTGTAATCCCAGCACTCGGGAAGCAGAGGCAGGTGGATCTCTGTGAGTTAGAGGCCAGCCTGGTCTACAGAGCTAGTCCAGGACAGGCTCCAAAGCTACAGAGAAACCGTGTCTCGAAAAACAAACAAAAAAATTATTTTTATTACATTTACTTGTGTGTATGCATGTATGCATACACATGAGCCATGATACTAATGCGGAGGTCTAAGGATGGCTTACAGGAATCTGTTCTTTCCTTCTCCATGAGAGTAAGGAAACTGAACTCAGGTTGTCAGGCTTTGCAGCAAGCAACTTTACCCATTGAACCATTTGCCAGCCCATAAGCCATTTCACCATAATAGATAGTGTAGTAATGGAATTTTACACTGGAACCTAAGAGTGGAATGCTTTCAATATTTGCTGTGTTCCAGTCAATGTGGTACAAACACTTTATAGTCTCATTTGGTCTCCTAGAACAACAGTAATGCTCAAGGAAGTAGAGTTGAAGACACTTGTAACCATGCAGACTAAAGATTATCTTTACAAGTCTTTTTCCATTCAGCTGAGCAGCCTTCATTGCTAAGAACTCCTTCTTGAGCAAATAGTGCTGCAGCCCAGATTATAACAAGAAATCCACAGTCTGCTTAAAGGGTAAAGGTATTTATTAGGGAGGGAGACTCATTACAGCATGGGAGATTTATCGTAGGCTTCTGGAAGTCCAAGGTATAGCCCCATGTTGTTCTTCCATTTGTCCTAGCATCAAAGCCCACGAGGGAGAGAAGAGGGCCAGGCATGTGCATCTCAAGTCTTAAGGGTAACCCCCAGCCATGCCCCAGAGGCTGGTACTTCAAGGTCATACCTGTTACATCTGTAGGGGGCAGTGCTTCAGATTCATAGAACAGGTATCCACTACATCAGATAGTGTGACCAGGCAGGGATTCTCTCATCATCATTCATAGTAGTCATCTTAGCTTTGACTTCTACAAAGTCAGGAGGTTCAAGGTAGTTTTAAATTAGTGACAGGGAAAAGTGTGTACTTTTTGGGCAGTGAATAAGAAACCTTTTTTTTTTTTTTTAAGTCTGGATTTCTTTTTGAAATTTGTTGTTATAAAACATAATGTCATTATATAATAAGTAAAGTGGAGTAGATTTTGTTTTGTTCTTGTTTTTTCTTTTTAGTGTTCTAGGTTTCAAACCCAAAGCATTATGCACATTAGTCAAGCACTCTACCACAGCCCCAAAGAAGACTTTTTCCTTTTCTATCTTTTTTTTTTTTTAAACAGAATCTCATGTAGCCCATTCTAGCCTTGAACTTGTTATGCAGCTAAGAATGATTTTTAACTTCTGACCTTCCTATCTCCACCTCCTGATCCCTGGGATTGCAAGCTTATGCCGACATACCTGGCTTATGGGGTGCTTGGGATGGAACCCAGGGCTTCATATGTGCTAGGCAAGCATAAATACTCAGTCTACTAAGCATAGGTATATGTGAATAATATTTTTTGTGATTCTGCACTTAAAAGTTTGCTTTGTGTGTATATGCAGAAAAGTAGTATGTGTTTTATGATGATTGGCACATGAAATGTCACAGCTAAGAAAATAGAAATTTAAGAAACCAAAACCAGACTTGTTTTACCAGACTTGTTTTACCTTATCATGTTGAGTGTCCACTCTATACATAGTTTTCTAAAACAAAACAAAACAAAAAGATGGGGGAGGGGAGGGTACTTTTTTTCTTCACACAGAAGTATGGTTCCATTATTACTGTGGAGTTGTATCCTTCCATAGGTGGCAGGCTCTGAATATATTCATAGTAACAAATCTTGAAACAATTGTAGATATACTCTTATTGGTAAATGTTCTTTGTTCATAAAGGTAGATTAATTGCTTTAACCAATAACTACCACATCATTGAAGTTTAGCAAAAAGTCTTCTGGCCCATTAACAGCTTATTGGCAGATTTAAAAAAAATCTTGTATTTGTTTTATTATTTTGTGTGTGTATCAGTGTGCCACAGTGCATTTGTAGAGGTTGAGGTCAGTTTTTGGGGGTTGATTTTCTCCTTCCATCTATACTTGGGTTCCAGAGGTTGAACTCAGGTCCTGCAAGCTTCTTTTCCCACTGAGCCATCTCTCTGGTCTTTTACAGGATTTCCATGTAATGATTTAGTGATATAGACAGCTATGGGGCTTAAGTCTTGGGCTCCCTCACCTCCGAATTTTTTGTATCTAGTTAACCAAAGAATAACCAGGGGACCGATTATAGAAAAGAAGTTCTGATAGAGTGCTAAAAGCAGCACACACCAAGTCTCCTCACATCCCATTGGCTAAAAATCACATGATCACATCTAATTTTAGAGGTGACTGAGATCTTACATGTGTGCACCTTGAAGAAGAGGAGAGTCGGAATTTGAGTGAAGCTAGCTGTCTCTTTCTGACATACTTGGTTAGAAAGTGTAGAAGTGCTACAGAAATGGATACTAATGAACACACTATTGAATTACGTGGGTCACTGGAGAAATCAAAATGGAAATTAAAAGATTCCCAGAATTTAATGAAAATGTAAACATAATAATATATCCAAATCTGTGAGACACAATGAAGGCAACTCTAAGAGGAGTTTATAATGTTAAGTGCCTACATCAAAAGATGCCCCCCCCTTTTGTTGTTTTTTTGAGACAGGGTTTCTCTGTGTAGTTTTGATGCCTGTCCTGGATCTCGCTCTGTAGACCAGGCTGGCCTTGAACTCACAGAGATCCATCTGGCTCTGCCTGTCGAGTACTAGGATTAAAGATGTGCAATACCACTGCCTGGCCCCAATTTTTTTTTTATCTGGAAATATTAAATATTATTTTATCTATATTGTGTACATGGGCAAGCTTTAAAGGAAACAGTAAAGATTCAACTAGTTAGTAGTAATTCAACTAGTTAATTTCTTCAGTTTCACAAATGGTTGGTATATCTCTTAACTAAGATGGGAAAGAATGGTTAAATGAAATAGAAAATTTAAATTAGTAGTGGCTCATGCCATGAACCTCAGCACTTTCGAGGCAGAGGCAGGTGAGTTTTTGTTGAGTCTGAGGCTAGCCTGGTCTGTATGAGTCTAGGCCATCTCTTTGGCCTACATATCTGGGGGAAAAATTTGAAAAATAAAATTTAAATTGACTACAGCTTGGCAGGTTGCTGGAGATGGCGATGGACAGAATGATGACTACCTGATTTTGAAAGTATTTATATATATATATAAAATCACTGTACATGGTGGTACATGTCTTTAATTCCAGCACTCCAGAGACAGAGAAAGACAGGGTTTTTGTTTGTTTGTTTGTTTTTTCCGAGACAGAGTTTCTCTGTAGCTTTGGAGTCTGTCCTGGACTAGCTCTGTAGACCAGGCTGGCCTCGAACTCACAGAGATCCACCTGCCTCTGCCTCCCAAGTGCTGGGATTACAGGCGTGCGCCACCACTGCCTGGCAAGACAGATCTTTTAAGTTAGAGGCCGGCCTGGTCTACATAATGAGCTCAAAGCCAGCTAGAACCACATAGTGAGACCCTGTCTCAAATAAAACAATAAATAAAT
Organism: Onychomys torridus; assembly: GCF_903995425.1. Classification (NCBI taxonomy): domain Eukaryota; kingdom Metazoa; phylum Chordata; class Mammalia; order Rodentia; family Cricetidae; genus Onychomys; species Onychomys torridus. Next base: position 80,370,896 of record NC_050443.1, read on the forward strand.
GAAAACTAGTATTTATATTTACTGTGCAATAGAACCTTTTAGTGTTCTAATCTATGATTCATATAAGTAAAACTTAAAATATTAAATAATTTGCTATACTCAGTTTTAAGCACTGTACTTCTCTAGTAATAAGGTAATTCTTTTTTAGTAAGTCATGTGATCTGGTACTATTGTATTAGTTATCTTCTGAGTTTTCTCTCCTCCCCCTTAATTAAAGTTTAGTAAATACCTACAATCATATAGCACTATGGGAAAGTGGAAAATAGAATTTGAGCTCCTCTAATTTAGCATAACAGTATAAAATGTATATAGACACCTTAATAAACTCCATCTAACCTTGAATAATTTTGATGGTCCAGTTTTTGAGATAAATATTTTAATTATGAAAAGTCAGAGAAATAAATAAAATGCCATTAATGAAAATGTACATTGAATAGATAATCACCATGCAAATCCTTATCTATTGTCTATGTAAAAAAAAGTCTTAATTTTGGGAATGCTCAATCATACCACAAGGGCATTTGCTCAGCTATGTTCATATTAGCATTGTTTGTAATAGCCAGAACATGGAAACAATCTAGATGCCCTTCAACTGAAGAATGGATAAAGAAAATATGGTACATATACACAATGGAGTACTACTCAGCAGAGAAATACAATGACATCATGAGGTTTGCAGGCAAATGGGTGGATCTAGAAAAAAATCATCCTGAGTGAGGTAACCCAGACTCAGAAAGACAAATATGGTATGTACTCACTCACAGTAGGATACTAGATGTAAAACAAAGATGACTAGACTGCTACACAACTCCAGGGAGGCTACCTAAAAAATAGGACCCTAAGAAAGACACAGGGATCGCCCATTGACAGAGAAATAGATGAGATCTACATGAACAACCTGGGCATGAGTGGGGAGTAATGAAGGGCAAGGTTTGAGGGAAAGAGAGCTTAGGGGAGCAGGAGATCCCAGTTGGATCAAGAACAGAAAGGGAGAACAAGGAATAACAGACCATGATAAATGAAGACCACATGAGAACAGGAAGAAGCAAAGTGCTAGAAAGGTCCCCAGAAATCCACAATGATACATCCTCTGTAGACTGCTGGCATTGGTGGAGAGAAAGCCTGATCTGACCTAGTCTGGTGATCAGATGGCCAAACATCCTAACTGTCGTGCTAGAACTCTCATCCAAAAACTGATGGAAGTGGATGCAGAGATCCTCAGCCAGGCCCCAGGTGGAGCTCCAGGAATCCAATTGTCGAGAAAGAGGAGGGACTGTAAGAGTGTGAATTGTTGAGACCAAGATTGGATAAAGCACAAGGACAAATAGCCAAACTAATAGAAACACATGAATTATGAACCAAAAGCTGTGGAGCCCCCAACTGGATCAGGCCCTCTGGATAAGTGAGACAATTGAATAACTTGAACTGTTTGGGAGGCACCCAGGCAGTGGGACCCAGACCTGTCCTTAGTGCATGAGCTAGCTGTTTGGAACCTTGAGCTTATGCAGAGACACTTTGCTCAGCCTGGAAGGAGGGGACCGGACCTGCCTGTACTGAATCCACCAGGTTGAATTGAATCCCCAGGGGAGTCTTTGCCCTGGAGGAGATGGGAGCAGAGGGGAGGGGCTGGAGGGAAGGTGGGGCTGGGGGCGGGAGGAGGGAGGACAGGGGAACCCATGGCTGATACGTAAAATTAGAATACAAATATAATTTAAAAAACCAGTAAAATGCCACATTAAAAAATAAGTAAACCTTTAAAAATGGTACTAAAATAGGCAAAATATTAAAATTTAATAAAACAAACAAACAAGTCCAACAATGCTTTTCTTCAACCAGTGTACATCCTTAAGGAATTTTCTTTCTTTATTTCTATTTTTAAACTTTACATAAATAAAATAACATTAAATGTTTTCTTTTAGATTTATTAATTTATATTCATAAAATTCAACCTATATTATATCATTGTAATTTGTTTTTATTGCATTATAGTTTTATAAGTGATAAATATACATTATAATCTTTCTACTCTTGGTAGACAATTGTTTTTCCATTTATTTGGCTTTTTATAAAAAGTACTGCTCTTATCATTGATTTGTATGTATATGGTGCACATGTATATGAGTTTCTTGATGTCCTGAGTCACAGGATTAAACATGTTTTCACCTGTAGTAGAGAATTTCTCAGAGTAGTTGTTGAACGGAAAAAAAAAAGAAAAAAAGGAAGGACATGACTGCTCCTAGGTGTGGTGGAGGAGAAGGTTATTGTAGATAAAAGAGAGAGCATAGTCAGAGGCAGGGACATCTGGGAGAGACCAGAATGAACATGATCATGAGCCAGGCCATTTGAGGAGATGGGAGAGGGGAGTGGTGACCAAAATAGCTGGATTATAGTGTACGGTAACCGGGGAAGAGCAGCCCAGTCCTTGGGCTGGAGAGGTTTAGTGTGGGGTGGGGGTTTGGGGGTGGGTGTAGGGTATGCCAGTCATACCTTCTAACATGTAGAGACTGAAAGATGCTTGGAGAACCTGGAAACCAGCTTTGCTTTGATGTGTTAAATAGGCACCTCAGTTAGCCATTTGTCCCAGATTTGAGACCTAATAGTTGTAGCAATTCATAGTCTACTGGGAATGTATGAAAGTTACCAGATTGTCAACTGTAGTTGGACTTTCCTTGGGCCACTTGCCAACAAATAATGACTTATTAATTATGAAAGCTTGGCCTTTGCTTAGGTTTATCCCAACTAGCTCTTACAACTTAAATTAACCTGTTTCTATTAATTATGTTCTTCCATGTAGCTCAGTTACCTCTACTCTGTATCAAATGTCTGAATTCTTCAGTGTCTCCTTGGCATCTTGCTGCCTCTCTTCTTCCCAGAGTTCTCTCTTTCCCTGGAAATCCTGCCTAGCTATTGGCCACTCAGCTCTTTATTAAACCAGTCACAATGACACATCTTCACACAGTGTAAACAAATATTCTGCAACAGTCAACACATTTAACTATTGTCAGATTCAACATTTACTTATCTGGTATTTATGAAATAGCACCTTATTTGCTTTTAATTTTCATTCTTTATGTCATAAATGAGACTGAAAAGCATTTTAATGTTTTAATTAGTTGACTAATTTCTTTTTGAGACAGGGTTTCACTATGCACACCAGGCTACCCTTGAACTTCTGATCCTTCTGCCTTCATCTCTTGAGTGCTGGGATTACAGCCCTGAATCAGTGCTGCACTTTCATGTACAAGTTTTTGTTTGTTTTTGTTTTGGAGACAGGGTCTCTACATAGTTCTAGTTCTCCTGGAGCTCATTATGTAAACTCATGATGTAGGTAGGCCTTGAACTCACAGAGATATTCTATCCTTTGCCTCCTGAGTTCTGGATTAAAGGCATGTGCCACCATGTCCAGTAAGTTTGTTTTTTGATACACTTACTTGTTTGTGCCATGTCTGGAAGTCAGAACTTGCAGGAGTTAGTTCCTTCCGTCTACCAAATGAGTCCTGGATATCAAACTCAGTTTGATAGGCTTGATAGCCAGTACCTTTACCCACTGAGACATTGTACTGGCCCATCATGTACAGGTTTTTAAGTGGACATAAGCTTTTAGTTTTCTTGGGGATATAGCTAGGATTGGACCATCTGGTAACTTTAATTGTTGGTATTTTCAGGATCTTCCTAACTGACTTTCGAAGTGGTTCCACCATTTTGCATTTTCAGCAGCAATGGATAAGGCTTCAGGTTTTTCTGCATCTTTGCTTACATGTGCTATGGTCTTTTAAATTTTTAAACAAGAAATAGAATGTATTACACTTGCCTTTATACTGCATACCTATGTTAGAATATACCAAAAATCTTCCTTTCTTTCTGTCTTAAACCAGATACTTTTCTTACCAGGGTGTGTGCTCTTTTTAAGCTGTTATTGTGACTCATGAATCTGTTTGAATTTAGAACCAACAAATGAATGCATGAATGACATATTAAACACACTGTCATGCAATAAGAGACATAATTAAATTTTTTTGTTCCCATAAGGAACAATCATTTTAAAGCTGGAACCAAATCATTTTGGAAAGAGCTCTTAATCTGTTCCATTAATAGTGGGATATATGTACTCAATTTTTAAGTCTTGTCTTAAAGTAATGTATTTATATATTATATACTTTAAATATATATATTTAAGATGGTATGTTTGACAAATATCATACTTTTTGCTTGTAAGCATTTGAGTAAAATCTTTAAGTACATTTATAGCAGAACTTTGTGATATTTTGCAGCATAAGAGTTCTGGAAACCTTCGAGTTTTATCACAGTAATGAAGGGAATTGCATTTTAGGAGTTTAACCAAAATAAGCAGTGTCCCTGTTTAATACAGACGAGAGAGGGGAAGATTGAGTAGGTCAAGAGGGAGAAAATGCATATACATTGTTTTTGAATATTGTAGAATCCACAAGTCACACTGTAAGAAAATGTGAAAGAATATTAATATTTTTTTAGAGGGTCTAAGTTGGTGGTAGCGGCATACACCTTTAATCCCAGCACTCAGGAGGCAGAAGCCGGAGGATCTCTGAGTTTGAGGCCAGCCTGGTCTAGAGTGAATTCCAGGACAGCCAGGGCTACACAGAGGAACTCTGTCTTGATAAACCAAGAAGAAGAAAGAAAGAAAGAAAGAAAGGATCTCACTATGTAGGTCTGGCTGGCCTAGAGCTCTCTTTGTAGATTAGGCTGGCCTTCAACTCACAGAGACCTACCTATCTCTGTCTTCCCAGAAGTTAAAGGCATGTGCTACCACACCCAGCCCATTTCATTCTAGAGAGACTTTTAATCAGATGGCAGAAGTGGGCTGCCCCATTTAGAAACTGAAGACCCTGATGACTTTACATCAAGAAATACCCCCCGAAATGTTAATAGCATGCTATTAAGCAATAGCGTTCACTTGTCAGTGTTGTATTTATGGGTTTCATGTGTTACATTGATTGTGTCCCTGATGAGAAAGAAAATATTTCACATATATAAAGAATGTTTTAAAAGTAAAACAAAAGTGCAAGTGCTCAAGGGCTTCTAAATTCCTGTTTCTTAGTGGCAGTGGAGCAGGTATCTAGCAGATGAAATGGACATTGATTAGAGGGAGAGTGTTCATCCAGGGCACCTTGGCGATGAGAATGGGATAAACTGTTCCTGGATTTTGAGAAATGTACATCAAATAAATACACACGTGTGTATGTGTAAGTGTTTATATATCTCATACATACTGAAGTAGTGCCCTTAATGAAAACACTCTGCCTCCAGCAATTAGGGAGGGAGAAAAAAAAAAGCCCCAACACAACTCTGCTTGTTTTTCCACATGACTGCTGAACAATTGCAGCTTCTACTAAGAACCCTTCTCCTGTTCCTGGGAAAATACCCTGTCGCTGGCATTTGCATAATCGTCTTTAGAGCTATTGTGGGTGGGTTGGAACTGCTAACCCAGAGCTCTAGACTAACCACCTGTCTGAATCAAATGAACTCAGCCTTTGTACACTATTATCTGGTTCTCCCAAGTGTTACTTCTCAGTAATGAACAATTTGGTTAAAATATTATGAAATTGTTATTTAGGAAACATTTCCATTGAACCTAATTTCTTCATTTTAAGGCAAGAGAAATTTCCTTTTCTTCCACTGGCATAGCTATATTTAGCTATGTTCCTCTGCCTTAGTTTTGTAACTGTGTTTGTGAAATTATCCTCATGAATAGTAACTAGGGATATGATAATTTTAAAAGAAACTTTGAAAATGATTTATGTTCTTCCTTCTATAAATTTCAAGTGTTGGCTAATGTTTTCTAACAGCAGCCTACTGCACTTATGTGAGGAACTTAAACACCTACGTAAGGAAAGAAAGAAGAAACATCTAAGGCCCTGAAATGGTAACGAGTTAATTTTCCTTGGTAAAATTCGTACATGAATTTAGGAGGTTTTTCCTTACTAGAGCACATATTGCTAGTAAGAAGTTTCTGTTACTCATCTACATTCAGCCTGTGATAAATATATACATGCAAATTGAGTTTACTTTGATTTACTTTTGTGTGTGTGCACCTATGTATGCAATATATATGCATGAACATGAAGGCCAGAGGTTGATGTTGGGTGCTTCTCTAGTGTTCTCCATCTTATTTCTTGATGCAGAGTCCCTCATTGACCCTGGGACTCACTGACTGACCAGACTGGTGATGCGGTCCACCGATCTGCCTGTTCAGTATCTTCCCTTCCCAGTGCTGGGGTTATAGATGTGTACCACCATGCCTGCTTTTATGTGGATGCTAGGGATCTATGTGAGTGCAAGTTCTCATTCTTATGTGATAGGCACTTTACAGACAATACCATCTCCCCAGGCTCCCATTCATTTTTTTTTTTTTTTTTTAGTATATGTGACAAACTCTCATATTTCTTGTACATAATAACCACTGAATTGAATTTATTGTTAACATCAACTTGTAATTGATAGATTCTGTAATCATATATGACAAGCCTCATTTTGAAATAAGTAAATGATGAATTAATAAACTCCTTTAAAAACAGTTTACCAAAATTTTGTCTGCTCATGATAGTAATAATTTCTCAGCTTTATTAAATATCTATTAAATAAGTGAGAGATTGAATACTGCTGAGACATTATCAAATACCTTTAGCAGAATGTACTTTAGGTACTTTATATTCATTATTTGACGTGAGAATCAAACAGCTTTTTAAGATATATCAGTATTCTTTTTAAAGATTTATTTTTGTTTTTACTTAATGTCACATGTGTGTGAATATTCAAGGAGGCCTCCTCAAGGAGAGGATGTGTCGTCTCGCAAATCTGGAGTCACAGTCCATTGTGGGCCACCAGATGAACTCTGGTCCTTGGGCAGAGCAGCAAGAGTTTTTAGCCACTGAGCTGTCTTTCCAGCTCCGTTTTATTTTTTTTTTAGTAGACTTAAATTTTAGAGTACTTTTAGGATCATAGTCAAATTGAACAGGATGTACAGAAGAGTTCTCATATATCCCTTGTCTCACATGTACAGTGATCTCTCCTATTACATCCTGTCCCTAAGTGGTACATTTGCTACCTGGTGAATCTGTCACATCGTAACTGTTCAGTGTTTGATACACTAGGGTTTACTCTTGGTATTGTACATCCTGTGGATTTTGATAAATATCTAATGATATGCACATTACATTGTAGTGACTGACAATATATAGTATCATAATAATACTTTTGCTTCCCTTAAAATACTCTGTGCTGTTTGTCCTTCTCTACTCCCCCATCTCTTCAACTATTGATCATTTTATTGTTACCATAGTTTCTCCTTTTCCAGAATGTCGTATAATTGGAATTATATAAAATGTAGTCATTGCAGGTTATTTTGTTTATTCATTTTACAATTACTGATCTTCTATATCATTTAATGACTCGTTACATGGTTTCTTTCTCATGGCAGATAGTTTACTGTCTGCATATTCCATAGTTTATCCTTTTGCCAACTGAAAAGTATTAACCTTATTTTGTAGATAATGAAATTAAAGCTGAGATCAAGTTAATGGCCCAGGTTCACATTTAGTATACATACCAACTTTGAGAGTAAACTCTGTAACCTTAATCAGTGGTCTCTAATATAGGGTGCTCATACTTGTTGAATGTGTACAAAGGTGATTATATATATGGATAAGTTTTCGTGGCACCTATGCTGTGGATTGCTTTTATATATTGTGATGTACCACTGTTTTCTTGTGACCAAGTAAAATAGTTTTATAGATGATATTTTCTAATAAATTAAGTTTCATTGCAACTTAACAGTTTAAAATTATAACTGAGGACATAAAAATTCATATTGAAAGCAGTTCTAATAATGCATGCTCAAGCAAACACAAAGAGCAGAGAGAATACTGACTTTAGTAAGTTGGTTATCACCCTAATTATAATGTGAAGATAATGATGCCAGTCAGTCAGTCTGTCTATCTGTCTGTCTGTCTGTCTTCCTCTCCTCTTCTCTCTCTTCTCCTTTCTGGAACTCACTGTGTAGTCTATGTTGGACTTGAAATGGTTATCTTGCACATGGTAGGCAAGTCCTCCACCACTAAGGTATACTCTTGGCCTTTAGTTTTTGATACAGGGTCTCACTTTGTAGCTCAGAGTACCCTTCAAGTAGCTTTGTAGTCCAGGCTGGCCTTGACTTTGAAATCCTCCTGCTCTAGTCTCCAAGTATTGGGATTATGGATATGCACAAAACATGCTGAGCATGTTTCTGAATTTCTTATGGAAACTTACGTAATGATGGAAAGAATTAAGGAAGTGCTTTGGGGATTTGGTAAATTAACATTACTTGGTAGAAATTACATATGCTGCCTGGTCAGTAGAGAAATCAAGCCAAATATATATACACTGGAAAAGGAACACTAAAGTAGGAATTGTGAGGGTTGGGGTTTAGCTCAGTGGTAGAGCCCTTGCCTAGCAAGCACAAGGCCCTGGGTTCGGTCCTCAGCTCCACAAAAAAAAAAAAAAAAAAAAAAAAGTAGGACTTGTGGCATACTGTACATAGGCATTGTCTTTTGCTTAATGAAGGATCATGTTTAAGTGTTAGTTTTTTTGGTCTAAGGGAGTTCAACTAGTTAAATTCTGAAGTTTCTTAGAATTTGTTAGTGGTAGGTTGTATTGTATATATGTCAGTTGGGAAGCATATTTTTAATTTAGCAGATCTGTGTGAAAAACATGATTTGGTGAATCTTTGTTAGAGTAATGTCTATTTTGGAATGGCTATTTTGCATTAAAATAGAATAAATTATGTTTCCTACTCTTCAGTGTAGAATTTGGTGAAGAATTGAATACAATTGTTAAATACTGTGCTAGTCTAGACAACTGTCATTCTCTGTTTGGTGTATAAAAGTATGTTAGCTTTTGTAGAAGGAAATGAGAACTCATGTATGGAATGTAAAATCTAATTGGCAAAATAAGACAGCTATGCATGAAAAGTTATAAAATACACAGTGTAACTTTGATTAAGTCATGTATAATTATTACATGCCATACTCATGGGCTGGAAAATGTTTACCATGAAATTGTAAAGACATAAGTTTGATATGCAGAACTCATTAAAAATTCAGGCATGGCAGGAAAGTAGTGGCACACACCTTTAATCTCAGCACTCAGGAGGCCTAGGCAGTCAGATCTCTGAGTTTAAGGCTAACTTGGTCTACTGAGTGAGTTCTAGGATAGCCAGGGCTAGCAGAAAAGCCCTATCTTGAGCCCCTGACCTCACCCCTCAAAAAAAGAAAAGAAAAGAAAAGAAAAGAAAAGGAAAGGAAGGAAGGAAGGAAGGAAGGAAGGAAGGAAGGAAGGAAGGAAGGAAGAGGGAAGTCAGGCATGGTAATATGAGCTGTATTTTGAATTTCACCATTGTGGTAGTTTGAATAAGAATGCCCCCCCACCACAGGCTTATATATTTGAATGCTTCATCACCAGGGAGTGGAACTGTTTGAAAGGATTACAAGGATTAGGAGGTGTGGCCTTGTTGGAGGAAGTGTGTCACTGGGGGTGGGCTTTGAGGCTTCAAAAGTCTATACCAGGCCCAGAGTCTGTCTGTCTGTCTGTCTGTCTGTCTGTCTCTCTCTCTCTCTCTCTCTCTCTCTCTCTCTGTGTGTGTGTGTGTCAGTGGATCAGGATATAGAACTCTGAGCTACTTCTCTAGTATCATGTTTGCCTGAGTGCTGCTGTGCTTCTCACCATGGTGATAATGGAGTAAGCCTCTGAAACTTTAAGCAAACCGCCAATTAAATGTTTTCTTTTATAAGCGTGTTTTGGTTGTGGTATCTCTTCACAGCAATAGAACAGTGACTAAGACAGCATTTAAAATGTGTGGAGTTTTCTGTACAAGTATCTTTTTACAATACTTTATTCTTTTGAAATTAGAATATCATTTTTCTTCTTCCTTTTCTTGCCTCCAACCTTTCCTATTTACTCGATTCCTTGCTTTCTCTCAAATTCATGGCCTTTATTTCTTTAATTGTTGCAATATGTAACCCTGAGTATATAAATGCAACTTGCTCAGTTACTTGTTTGTGTATGATTTCAGCATTCATCATGCAGACCGGACTGACCTCAAACTGAGCACATACAAGCCTGCCTTGCTTTGCTTTTGTGCCTCCCTTCCTCACCACAACTCATTTAATTGTAGTCAAAAGTTTCTGTCCCTCAAGCTGCTTCCAAGTAATCACACAGAGACTTAATACTAATTATAAATACTTGACCAATAGCTCAGGCTTGTTTCTGGGTAACTCTTACATTTAAATTAACCCATATTTCTTATTATCTATGCCATGTGGCTTGGCACCTTTTTTCAGTTTGGCATGCCCATCTTATTTCTCTCTGTGTTTGCCTGCAACTCCTCTGACTGTACCCTTCTTCTCAGCATTCTCTCTTTGGTTCTCCCCTAGCCTTATCCTTTATTAAACCAATCACAGTGACATATATTCACTCAGTGTAAAGGAATATTCCACATTTAAGTATCTCAGCAGGATTGAAGTTGGTCTATTACTATTTTTATTTTTGAGATAAGGAAATGCAAGATCAAAGACAAGTAGATGAACTTAAAGTTCAACTCATGTATGTGTGTCTTTGCTTTTCACCAGTGTGTCAGAGATTCTCAATAATAGCTACTCAGGGGAATTACTTGTCAACTTTGTTAAATTGTCAGCGTCTTATTCCTACTGCAATAGACTAATCAACAAGTAACATTTACTTCAGGTACATATGGAGTGTCCTTGTACATTTTGCTTTAAAATTTCTGGTGGTACTTTGTACCCAGAACATTTTCATTTGTAGCTGGGCACTGTGGTGCTAGAGCACTGGGGCTCTAGCAGCAGGAGGATCTTAAGTTTGACAGTTTTAATGTCTCCCTCCACACTGTCTCTAAAATCCAAGGGCTGGTCAGGTAAGATGACTCAGGGGGTAAGGGATTTGCCACTAAGCTTGAGAACGTGAGTTTGGTCCCTGGGACCCACATGACAGGAGGAGAGAACCAACTCTGAAAGGTGTCATTTCACCTCCATATCTGCACTGTGGTGTACTTCCACATCAAATAAATAAGAAGAATAATCTTTTTAAAGCTACAAAGGGCTGGTGATGGAGCAAGTACAACTTAAAAAAAGAGTGACTTTCATTTGTTGTTCACTACTACCTAGTTTGTCAGAATTTACTTGATTGTCCATAAATAAAATGTGTAATGTTTTGTGATTCATTTATCAAAGTTGAAAAACAATGAAAAGCTATACTTTCAAAAAGGTTGATGCTTTGGTGACTTTCTCTTTTTACTCTTGAGTTTTGAGATATTATGTTTTATTGATGTGGTTTCTAACTTGAGATGTTTCTGTAAAACTAGGAACTTTGATCCTTGTTAGTATAAGCTCAGACTTTGACACTTGCTTTTAATATTAATAAAGTATTTTTGTGAGTCGTTTGTTTGTATGTTGTAAATTTAAACAGTTAGAAATTGCTTCTTTAAGGATGAGTAATATTTTAAACACACACACACACACACACACACACACACAAAAGGCTGCTGCTGGTGGTACACGCCTTTAATCTTAGCACTCACAGACAAGTGGATCTCAATAAGTTCAAGACCAGCCTGGTCTATAGAGCTAGTTCCAGGACAGCCAGAGTGGTTACATAGAGAAACCCTGTCTCAAAACAAACAAACAAAAAAAGATTAGTAATATTTACATTTTTACCAATAAAATCCAATTAGATATTCTACTTGACAGTTTTAATGTCTCCCTCTACTCCCAGGCAGGGTCTCACTATGTATATATCCCTGGCTGGCCTGAAACGCGATATTTAGACTAGGCTTGCCTCAGAGATTCACTTGCCTCTGCTTCTTGAGTGCTGAGATTTAAAGTAGTTATTCATGTTTATTTTATTTTGTTTTTTGAGACAGGATCTCTGCTAACCATGGCTGTCCTGGAACTCATTATGTGGATTAAGCTAATCTTGAACTCACAGAGATCCACTTGCTTCTGCCTCCAAGTTCTAGGATCTATAGGCATGTGCTACCATGGGCTGGTTTTTCTTAAAAGATGTTTTTAAAATTCAGCTTTAACCCTTATGTAAATGCAGTTTAAAATTTTGTAGGAAAAATGAACTTTTTTAAAGGGTCTTTAAAATTTTTTATTTACTAATAAAATGCCCCTGACATTTTCATTTCTATTTGCAGTAGTTATATGATAAGTGGTTTTTCTTTAAAACAAGTAACACTAAAGTGTTTCTGTTTCATAAGCATTTTCGTTATCTTAGATCAATGTGATTTTGGGGTCCTAAAGACTCCTTCACTAGTTAATAAGAACTCAGTGTTAAAAATAGACATTAAGTGATAGCTGCTATGCAAGTGACATTGTTAAAAGAAAAAACACATAACTGGGAGAAAATATTTGCAAGAAAATTATATTAGTAATATGAGAAGAACTATTAAAACTGAATAATAATAATAATAATAATAATAATAATAATAATAATAATAAAGTATCCTGTGCTGGCTAGTTTTATGCCACCTTGACACAAGTTATAGTCATCTGGGAGAAGGTAGCCTCAGTTGAGTATATAACTCTATAAGAATGTGAGCTGGCTGTTTGGAACCTTGGGCTTACACAGGGACACTTTGCTCAGCCTGGAAGGAGGGGACTGGATCTGCTTGTACTGAATCCACCAGGTTGAATTGAATCCCCAGGGGAGTCTTGACTCTAGAGGAGATGGGAATGGAGGGGAGGGGCTGGGGGGGAGGTGGGGGCGGGAGTGGGGAAGACAGGGGAACCCATGGCTGATGTGTAAAATTAAAACACAAATATAATAAATAAAAAAATGGAGGAAAAAAAAACAAGAATGTGCTATAAGCAGGTCTATAGAGCATTTTCTTAATTAGTGACTGATGGAGGAGGGCCCAGCTCATTGTGGGTGGTGCCATTGTTGGCTGGTGGTGCTGGGTTCTGTAAGAAAGCAGACTGAGCAAGCCATGAGGATCCAGCCAGTCAGTAGTACTCCTCCATGGCCTCTGCATCAGCTTCTGTCTCCAGGTTCCTGCCCTGCTTGAGTTCTTGTCCTCACACTTTTTTTGATGATGAACTGTGATGTGGAACTGTGAATGAAATAAACCTTTTCCTCCAAGTTGTCTTTAGTCAGGGTGTTACATCAAAGCAATAGTAACCCTAACTAAGGCACATCCCATCTTAAAAGTGGGCAAAAGACTGGAACAAACACCTCTGCTAAAAAAAAAATTTAAAGATGGCAAATGAGCAAGCAAAGATGCTTCAGCATTGTGTCACTAGGAAATTACTAATGAGACAGTTACATTCCCAAATTGTGAGAATGCCAAATACTGCCTAGGGTATGGAGAGATAGGGGTGCTTTGTTGCCAGTAGGAATACAAGATGGCACTGCCACTTTGGAAACAAAACTTTGTTATATGATCAGCAGTTATGAGCCTTTACATTTAAGCCAAATGTGATGAAAACATATATTCACTCAAAAATCTTGCAATGAATGTTTATACCCTTTTTGTTTATAATTTCCAAAATTTATAAACAGCTTAGACATCCTTCCATAGGTGAATGGATAAGGAAACTGAGGTAAATCAGACAGTGAGCAGTTAAGCCACTGAAAGACATGGAGGAATTATGTAATCATATTATCAAGTGAAGGATCCTAATAGGAAAAAAAAAACCCTGTATGCTATGTGATTACAAATACATGCTGATAAGGCAAAACTACATAGATAGTAAAGGTCAGAGATTGGAAGTGATTATGGGGACGAGGCAGGAGTGGAGGCACCAGAAGATTTCAGAGTAGTGAAACCAACGAAGTAGTGGTAGACACATGATGTTGTCCATCTATCAAAACTAGTAAAGTGGTATTTCTTAGATAGTAAATAGTAATGCAAGCCATAAGCTTTAGTTAACAATGTGCTAGTATTTCATTAATTGTAACAAATGCATCATACTAAAGAAAAATTTTAATAAAAACTGGTGAGCTGGAGAGATGGCTCAGAGTTAAGAGCACCAATTGCTCTCCCAGAGGTCCTGAGTTCAGTTCCCAGCAACCACATGGTGGCTCACAACCATCTGTAATGAGATCTGACGCCCTCTTCTGTATACATAATAAATAAATAAATCTTTTTAAAAAAATTGGTATGAACAGCTGAGTGGGAACCTTGTACTTCCTGTTCAATTTCTTTGCTCTGAAAAATAAAGGCTACTTTTTTTGGGGGGGGGGCAGGGTTTCTCCATGTAGCTTTGGTGCCTGTCCTGGATCTTGCTCTGTAGACCAGACTGGCCTCCAACTCAGAGAGATACACCTGGCTCTGCCTCCCAAGTGATGGGATTAAAGGTGTGCACCACCCACTCAGGAGGCAGAAGCAGGCAGATCTCTATGAGTTTGAGGCCAGCCTGGTCTACAAAGTGAGTTCCAGGAAAGGCTCAAAACTTCACAGAGAAACCCTGTCTTGGAAAGAAAAAAAAAAAAAAGATTTGTGCTGGGCGGTGGTGCACACCTTTAATCCCAGCATGTGGGAGGCAGAGGCAGGAGGATCTCTGTGAGTTTGAGGCCAGCCTGGGCTACAGAGTGAGTTCCAGGAAAGGCACAAAGCTACACAGAGAAACCTTGTCAGGAAAAACAAACAAACAAAAAAAAAAGATGTGCGCTACTGCCACCTGGCCTACACTACTAATTTTATAGTTGTTCACCAAAGTGAGGAATGAATTAGCTCATTAATTATTTACTGAGCAAAGATTGTGAACTATGCCAGTTTTTTATTGTTCTGTTCTTTAAAGAACTCATTTACAGCTGTCAATCAAAATGTATAGTGATTTGAAATAGCATGTGTGATTTTTATCTGATTGAATTGAGTAGTCTGGAAGTATTATAAACTTTGTAAAATGACCTGGATTTGAGCATATATTAACTAGCTGGGTGATCTTATGTAAATTAATTAACTTTTAAAAACTTCTGTTTGCTACATTAGATGATGTTTATAAAAGTTCACAAAGAAGTGTGAACATCTCAAAATGAGTAAACTCTCAGATATTAGCTCCAGTGATTAGTGTGTATGTGTCCATCCAATAAGGAAGAGGAAAAAGAATGGCTCTCTGCTGCTTTAACTGTTCAGACACATTTGAGTTACTTCTCCTGATGTTCCCAAATGGCTGTGGTGAAGCACACGAGATACCATTTGCTTGCTGATTAATACATTCCAGCTTCTGCTTTCAAGAAGGAACTGCTTTTACAGCTGTCTTTGACATCAGTGGGTAGCTCAGTCATGCTGACTAGTGTAACACTTTTTATTGCTTGAAAACAACAGAGACCAAATCATTTCTCCCTCAATAAAAACCTTATGACGGGGCCTTTTAAATAGTTACCTGTTACTGTTTACCCTGAAAATAGGATGTTAAATTTAGGAGACATTTTAAATGATACTGTTTTGAGGATGTTTGCTGACTTTTAATATTCTGAAAAAGCTAAAATTTTGGACATTTTATTCTAAAAGTTTTGAAGTTATAGTTTGTGTTTTTCCAATTAATTTTTTTTCCTGATGCTAAGGTTAGAACCTAGGACCTCAAGCATTCTAAACAAGTACTAATCCTAGTTTTTGTAATGTTATAATAAACTGGGTCCTAGACCACATAAAAACTGGGCATGATAGCATATGCGTATAATCCCAACATGTGGAGGCGGGAGGAGTTCAAGGCCATCATTAGCTCTGGTGAATTTGAGGCCAGCCTGGGCTACATGGGACCTGTCTTAGTTACTGTTCTGTTGCTGTGAAGAGACACCATGACAGTGTATGAAAGTAACATTATAATTGAGGGCTTGCTTACAGTTCCAGAACAGAGGGTTAGGCCGTGATCATCATGGCAGGGAGCAAAGCTATAGGCAGGCAGATGTGATGCCAGAGCTGTAGTTTGAAACTCACATCTGATCTGTAAGTTGCAGGGAGAGGGAGGGGGAGGGGGAGGGAGGAAGAAATTGGGCCTAGCATGGGCTTTTGAAAGTGTTAGCCTACCCTCAGTGACGTGTGCCTCCTCCAGCAAGGCCACACCCCTAATCCTTCCTAAACAGTCCACTAACTGGGGACCAGCCTGTGGGGCCATTCTCATTCAAACCAGCATGGGACCCTATCTTAAAAACTGGAAAGAAAAGAATAAGGCAAAAATCCTATCGAACCCATTGAGCTATCTTAAACTTTCTAAAAATATTAGAACTATATTGCATTCAGTTTGGGTTTTAACTTGGTACCAGTAAATCTGTACATGTCCATACATATAAACTGAAGACAAATACTCTCTAATAGCATTCTATAATTGTTTCACTGGTTGAAAAGAACATTAAAACAGACAAACAAAAAACCCAAAGGAGCAAGTCTTTGATGTGGAAAATCCAGAAATCCTATAATGCTCCAAAGCTATTTCTTTTAGAGCAATTTTGAATTTACTAGAAAAAATACAAAGGTAATACAGGTATCTTCCCCAGATTTCTGTATTATATGTTAACATTGATATGATACATTTCTCACAATCAACATTAGTGCATTACCACAAATAAAGACTTTACACACTTAGATAACACCAAATTTTCCCCCTATATCCTTTGCGTCTATCAACATTACAGTTAGTTCTTGGTCTCTTTATTGGTCTGTTAATGTTTCATTTTATATATATATATGCTATGTTGGTGCTGGGAATCAAACCTAGGTCCTCTGGAAGACCAATCAGTGCTCTTAACCACTGAACCATCTCTCTAGCCCCAAATTCTGCATTCTTGGCCAAAGGGAAGCTTGTTGACTCCTGGACCCTGTTGACATGTCTCCTCTGGTATGTGTGTGTCCCGTCCCCTTGCCTTATGGTACTAAAAGATGGTTCAGGAGCACCTGGTATATTTCCTACCCTAGCTCTAGAAGTCAGCCTTTTTGTAAGGAACCCTGATTCTTGGAAAAATGTATTGGAAACCAAGATCTTGGCACTGAACATATAGTTACTGCTTTGCTGTCATTGCTTCTAGAACTTTTCTGTGGACAGAGCTAGGAAACATGCTTTTTACTACTCACATATGTACATCTATCTATGTAATTTTGATTTAGATCCCCTGTACTCTAATTTATCTCCCTAAGTTACTTATTCCATAGTCCCCTTTTGTTTATTGTAACTTTCTCTTTCTAACATCAGGCAACATGCCTTTTATCATCTGTGTTCTGTATATTTGTTTAATTCTGGTATCTGTATAACACATTGCAGAATTATAAAAATATAACTATTGAGCAAAAACTTGATCAAATAGGGTAGTGTGTGTGTATGTTTTCCCTTTTATCTTTTGTTGTATAATTTCTAGTAGAGATATTAATCTCCAAAATCATTTGAATTGGTTTGTAAAAATATTGTTTTAAAGAGTTATAGATTTTTTTTGCCTCTTAATTCTTTATACTTACTGGTGAACTTATGCCTATTTTAGTAATGTACTTAAATTCAATTGTTATTGTCTTTAAAAAAACAACAACAAGCATTTCAAACCTTTTCTTAAGAAGAGTGGGATTAGGGTTGCTGTTGTGATGGATTAGGGTTGCTGTTGTGGTAGAGTGCTTTAATCCCAGCACTCTGGCAGAGGCAGGCTAATCTCTGTATGTTTGAGCTCAGCCTGGTCCACAGAGAGTTATAGGCTTTCCAGGGCTACACAGTGAGACAGTGCTTTTAAAAACAAAACATTGAAAAAAGAATTGTGGGCTAGAGAGATGGCTTAGTAGTTAAGAACATTTGCTGCTCTAACAGAGGATCTGGGTTCAGTTCCTAGCACTCACAAAAGTAAATAAATTTAAAAGAGAGGGATAAAGTTCATTATTACTATTAAAATGATGTGCGAGTATGGTAAAAGCTGTCATCACACCTTCCATCCAGCTTATGCGATGTACTTACTTTTAAAAAATCATTTCTGTAAAACTGGGGATTTTGTGATATGAAGGCATAGCATTCAAAGAATGTCTTTCCCAGTACTCCCTCCCTCCATCCTCCCCCACACCTGATCCCTCCTCTTCTCATGCCTACCCCCTATCCAGACCCCTCCACCTGTGATGTCTAGTCTATTTCCCCTTCACAGTGAGATTCATGTGTCCCCCCTTGAGTCTTCCTTGTTATGTAACGTCTTTGGGTCTGTGGATTGTAGTATGGTTATCCTTTCACTTTACAGCTAATATTCACTTATGAATGAGTATATACCATGTTTGTCTTTCTGGGTCTGGGTTACCCCACTCAGGATGATCTTTTCTAGTTCATCCATTTGCCAGCAAATTTCATGATTTCATTGTTTTTAACAGATGAGTAGTACTCCATTATATAAATTTACCACATTTCCTTTATCCATTCTTTGGGTCCAGCTTAAGACCTACTTTTGACACTGCCTAGAAGGCCAAGACCAGAGGCTAAACAACCCAGAGACCTTGGATGGAATCAAACATGACTGGGGAAAAAAATTAGTGAAATGAATTTTAATGATCTTCTGCTATGCTCAAAGGTCATTGCCTAGCACAGTTGTCATGAGAGAGGCTTCACCTAGAAATTGATGGAAACAGATGCAGAGACCCACAACCAAACATTAGGCATACCTCAGGGAATCCTGTGGAAGAGGGGGAACCAGAGGAGCCAAGAACACCAAAAGAAAACCCTCAGAATCAACTAATCTGGGCTCTTAGGGACTCCCAGAAACTGAACCACTAACCAAAGGGCTTGCATAAGACTGACTAGGCCCTCCGCACATATATTACAGTTGTGTAGCTTTGTCTTCTTGTAGAACCATAACAGAGGGAGCTGGGGTGTCTCTGACTCCATTACCTGTTTTTGGGACCATTTTCTTCTACCACATTGCTTCATCCAGCCTTAATAGGAAAGGAGGTGCCTAGTCTCACTGCATATGCCATGGCTGGCTGATATCCATGGGGAGGTCTACCCTTTTCTGAAAAGAAAAGAGGAATGGGTAAGGGGGGAGCCTGGGGGAAGGGACTGGGAGGAACTGATGGAGGGGAAACTGTGATGGAGTTGGGAAAAAATTAATATTAATAAAAATTTTAAAATGTTGTTTCCTAATACTTAAAAAAGCCGCCTAATGCCAATCTCCTAGTAATATTTAAGTTTTAACTTTATTCTATGCTGTGGAAAGAATGGCTACATGCAGAGTGGCTCTGAGAGAAGCCAGGAGCACATCCCTGCTCATCTTGCTGCTTGAATGGGTCAAAGGTTAAATCATCAGTCCATTTCCCAATGTCTACTTAACAGTGACTTTCTTTGTATTTTTTTACTTGTTAGGGAAATACAGCAAGTGTTATTGAATGGTAAAACAAAGCAAGTCTTATATCAGACACTGACAGCTTTTTAAAAAGTTGGAATAGGATGTCATTGATAGTACCACATTTTTATGGAAGTCACTCCTTCAGTGTGAATTATATTGCTAGTCAAAGGAACTTTTTGTATCTGGTGTTCAAGTCAATGTAAATAAATATATGCCTAGTGGGCCAGTTTTAGAGAGGAACTCCCCATGGGCCAGGGGAGTGATTGAAGAAAAATCTTTTAAAGATAGCCAACTATAACTTTATTTTCCTTAGCAAACTAATTAGTGTGGATAATTTTCTTTGTAAACAGACCATTCATGTAGCTGATACAGCTTTAAGCATAATTTAGAAAGTGAAGTAGTTAATAAGTATATAAAATGCCCTCAGAGGCATGAAATGTTATTTAGGTCCTTACTGATAATGGCTATGGAGCATTTCTGAGTATCTATGCAGATTAGATCTTGAACAGCTGCATAGAGCACATAGAAGTCATGATTCCCGTCTCTGTGAACTAACTTGAATACAGTCTTTCATCTAGAGATCTCACTGTTTGTCCAGTTTATGAATCCCTCAACTCCTCTATGAAAGGTCCATTCAGTTTAATACAGTCCAGCTTTGTGGTTTAGAACTCTAGAAACTGCTTTTGTTTTAGAATGCACAAAAAGTTAACAAATTAATGTGACAATTTTTTAGAATTAGATAAAATCTACTTGAAAGGATTTCTTTCAATAAAACTTTTGAGAATTTTAGATTCTAGTTCAAATTTAACTTGTCATTTTGATACTGGCCTGGAACTGCCTGTGTAGACCAGGCTACTCTTAAACTTGTGGTGATTCTTCTTACCTGTTTCCCAAGTACTGGCATTACAGGCATTTGCCACCATGCCTGGCCTGAATTTAACTGTCTGTGAACTATATCACCTTAAGAAAAATCTGAATATTATGAAGTTTCCCCTTTTTGTGGTTTTAACAGGTCTTAACAGCATTAAGACAAAGTGTAACTGTTCTTGTTAAACAGCTTATCTCTTCTGCATAAAGAGGGCTGTCTTTCTGTCCTTTTCCTTCTCTTCAGAGGCTCATTTCTTAGACTGTGTTCTATGTGAAGTGTTCTGCAAACACTTTAGAGTTAATTAAGCTGAAAGTCAAATCATGATCATAAAATTTCTATGTCATATCATCTGTTCCATATTTGGCATTTATATTTCCCCCCCCCCCCCCCCCCGAGTAACTTGTATGTTGCTTGGCATTTTATGTTGTATACTTCTTATTTCTTTGTACAGATAGTGAGGTCTTTTAATTCAGGGATCTTGACTTAGTTCAACTTTTACAAAAATTAATGTGCAATATGAAATAGGCATGAAATAAGTTTCAGGGGATTCTTTTTTTTTTTTTTTTTTAGCTGAGGATCGAACCCAGGGCCTTGCACTTGCTAGGCAAGCACTCTACCACTGAGCTAAATCCCCCAATTTTTTTGTTGCTTCGGAACACAAAGAATCTCAGTCATGACAGTAGACAAATTTGACTAATTTTACTGAGGAATTTATTTGTAGTTAACACTTACAGTTGTAATACCATTTTTTCATCAGTAAAAATTAAGGACCATAGAAATTTTGATCCAACCATTTCAAATCTATAATGACAAAAACACAAAAGATTGGTATACATTAGGATCCAAGTAATATGAATGAAATTTATTCATGCAGTCAGTGGATATTTTAGTATCAACCAAATGCTAACCACTCTTATAGCTGTGGATAAAGTACTTTATTAATAAAAATAAATAAGTAAACATGATCCCTACCTAATGGAACTTATAGTTAATAAACAGAAAAAAATTTAAACGAAAAAAAATTTAAACGAGATAGCAACAGGATATGAGGATTATGAATAAATATGATTATGTGACAGAGCAACTGAATGGAGGTATAGACAGTGGTTAAAGAGAGAGAAAAAAGATAAGGACACACCTAACTTATGCACTCTAAATAGTTTCTCAAGAGTCCATGGAAAACTAACCTCTTTTGGGTCTCAGCCAGGAACTGGAAAAGAAAACAAAGAGTAAGTCACAGTCTGTTGGCGTCATGATAATGCAGCCAGTTTGGAGGACCTCCTACAGACCGTATATGTGACTGCAATTAATTAGAACACACCCATTACGTAAAATATGAGTTTATAATGGGCCAGAGCTGAACAATCAAATATCCTGTTTTTCCCTTAAGAACTGTATCTCAGGAGAACCAAATAGTTCAGAAAGATAGTTTATTCATGTAGAATTCCAAGCCATAAATAAAGAATAACAAATTATTTCAATAGAATGAAATGAAATACCTGTGCATTAAAATTGTTCATGTTTTTCTGCTTGTACTTATGAGTGTTTTATTTAGTAAATATAAGTCTTTAAAAGAAATGGAAGTAAGAATTTGGCAGGTGTGATTGTGAGATGGTAGGAAGATATTTCATGTATGGAAACATAAGCAAGGTACAGAAGTGAGAAAAATGCTGTTATATAGCCAGTGAAGACTTACCAGTTGGGTTCCCCAGAGTACAAGTGATGTTAAGTGGAAGTATTGGAGATTGTAGTTAAGATGAGTTCTCAGAATACATAGTACTGGAAATAGTGAAACCCAACTATTGCCAAGTTCAGGAAGAACTTGTGATCCAAAGGAGCTTTAGTTCTTGCTATGCACTGGATGATATATGAGTAGATACATTTTCCTCTTCTGGTATACAAGAGTTTGGCTGCTGGATTTAGAAGTGTGGCCCATGCCTCAGACAAATTACAGTGGGATCCTGAGATGCCAGCTGTGTGGTCAGTTAATAGTTTGGTGATATAAAATGGATATCCCTTAAGTCCCACTTTTCTCATCTTTATATGTTTTTAACAGGGTATCCAGAAATTGGCTAGTCAATATCTGAAGAGAGATTGGCCTGGAATAAAAAGTGATGATCGGAATGATTACAGGTAACTTTCTCTGTCTCTGTTTCTGTCTTTCTGTCTGTCTCTGTGTGTGTGTGTGTGTTTGTGTGTGTGTGTGTGTGTGTGTGTGTGTGGTTTCAGAGGTCAACCTCAGATGTCATTTCTCTGATACCATCAACTTATTTTTTAATACAGTGTCTTTTACTGAGCCCTGGAGTTTGCCAATTAGGCTAGGTTGGTTGGCAAGCAAGCTCTAGGGAACATCTTTTCTCCACCTTCCCAGCACTGGCATAACAAGCACATGCCATTATACCGAGTTTTTTTATGTAGGTACTGGGTATTGAACTCAGTCCTCATGCTTGCATGGCATGTACTTTGTACAGACTGAGTCATGACTAGTTCCTTTCTTTTTCTTTTTTTTTTTTTTTTTTAAATGGTTTTACTCAGAGGCCTATTACAATTAGATAATGTAACACTCCAGTTTTTAAAAGTATTACTTCTTTCTTTGCCTATGTTTTTAAGACAATTATTTTAAAATTTATATTCTATAACATATGAATAGCTTTGTGAATTAGATTAGTTCAACACATCTTAATCAAAAATTATATTAATCAGTACACACATATGGAATTGAAAGGACAGAGAAACAGATTGTTTTCTTTTTTTGTTTTGTTTTTTCAAGACAGAGTTTCTTTTTTGTTGTTTTTGTTTTTTTCGAGACAGGTTTTCTCTGTATAGCTTTTGAAGTTTATCTTGGAACTTGCTCTGTAGTCCAGGCTGGCCTCAAACTCACAGAGATCCGCCTGCCTCTGCCTCCCAAGTGCTGGGATTAAAGGCGTGTGCTGCTGCTGCCACCACCACCACCACCTGGCTAGGTTTTTTTCTTATGAATCTATGATATTAGAACATTGTTGCAATAGTAATGAAACAAGATTACACTGCTATCATGCTCATCGACTTGTTTAAAGTAAATCTTAAATTTTGAAAGTTGAGATCTTTGTGGGTTTTTAATAATGAGTGAGAAGTACTTTTATGTAATATGATACTTAATTATATATATGTGTGTGTGTGTGTGTGTGTGTGTGTGTGTGTGCAAAAGCTTACCAGTTCATGTTCCAACATGAAACTTTTAAAGAAGGCCAGTGACAGCAAGTTCTCAGTAACCTCCAGTGTAGTTAGAGTTTTCCTGCCTGGCCCAGTCAGGACAAATCTCTCTTACCCGCCAGTCCCACAGTCGCTCAGACCCAACCAAGAAAGCACACAGAAACTTACATTGTTTAGAAACTGTATGGCTGTGGCAGGCTTCTTGTTATCTACTTCTTCTGTCTTAAATTAACCCATTTTTGTTAGTCTATACTTTGCCACATGGCTTGTGGCTTACCAGTGTCTTTACATGTTGCTTTTCATGGAGGCGGCTGGCGGTGTCTCTCCCCAGCTTTCTACTTCCCAGCATTCTCTTCTCTCTTGTCCCACCTATACTTCCTGCCTGGCCACTGGCCAATCAGAACTTTATTTACACAGAGCAATATCCACAGCACTCCAGTATCTTCTGATTTGTGTAGACTTTGATGCATTCTAGTGCATCAGAATTTACTAATATTTATTGGTTTTATGCTTAGAGATATCCTTAGTTTGGGAGGTAGACAAGTCAACTCAGTATTTACCATCTTTTTGGAATTAAGACCAATTCCAACAAACAGTAGTAAAAAAAAATTGAGTATTTAAGACCTTGGTATGAAGTGGCCAGTTTAAAGCCTGAGTCAGAAAGCATGCAACTGAAATGTCGGTGAAGACTGACATTATCACAGCATTTCTTAAAGAATGGGGCTAGAGCCGGGCGGTGGTGAAGCACAACTTTAATCCTAGTATGATCTCTGTGAGTTCGAGGCCAGCCTGGTGTACAGTGAGTTCCAAGACAGCCAGAGCTGTTAGACAGAGAAACCCTGTCTCGAACCGCCACCTTCCAAAGAATGGGGCTAGAAAGTGGAATATTAGAAGAAATCCCAAAAGTTATTCACATTGGCAGACCTCAACTTCTATAGCTACAAAGTAATAGATGTTACAATTTTAATATTAAAGTTAAATAGGAAATAAAAATAGAGATTTTCCTATGAAATTACCAGTATGTGAACAATTCAGCTGAAGAGAAAGAGCTAGAAGGATCAAATTCTAAATAGAAGAAATAGGTAAAATAAAGCCCAGTGGTTAGTAAAGAGGCTCTATATTACTGATGTGAATCAGCCCTCCAGAAGAGACTTTGTTGCTGATACAGGATTGCAAGTGATGGATGAGGTGTATTCTAGTTTGTTTGAAATTCATGAGTCAGGTTAATAAAGAAAGAAGAATAGGGGCTGGAGAGATGGCTCAGGTTGAGAGCACTGACTGCTCTTCCAAAAGTCCTGAGTTCAATTCCCAGCAACCACATGGTGGCTCACAACCATCTGTAATGAGATCTGGTGCCCTCTTCTGGTCTGCAGTCATTCATGCTGTATACATAATAAATAAATAAATCTTAAAAAAAGAAAGAAAGAAAGAAAGAAAGGAAGGAAGAAGAGTAATGGCTATGCTCCCAGGCAAGCTTATAAAACCTAATTGTAAGAGGTGTTTTAACCCAACAGTTACTGAATATTTACTAAGTGCCAACACCTTGTAAGAACTTTATTCATGTTTGTGATTCTTAAAACAACCCAGGGAGGAAAATATAATTTTATTCTATATAATAAGTTAGCTGTTAAAGTAGACTTTAAGATTAGAGACCTTGAAAGATACGGTATCTGTTTTTCAGGAACTTACAGAAAGTAGCCACTATAAACAGTTGCCAGATTGGGAAGTAGTAGAGGTGCATATGATAGAAAAAATCTCAGCTTATATAGCACTTAGTCTTAAGGGGTGTGCAAGACTTTGCCAGGCAGACAGCTTGGTGAAAGGAATCTGAGCAGAAGTAACATCTTGAAGGTGTGGAGCATATGAAAGACCGGTATTGGGTAACAGTAAAAGTTCAGGATGGCTAGTGTAAAATGCATAGGTTGGAGGGTGAACCTGGCAATGGGTGTGGAGAATATATAAGTAAACATCATAAAGGGCTTTGATGATCATGCTCAGCATTTATATTTTTATTCAGAAGGTAACAGAGGCATTGAAGAATTGTCAGTAGAAAGCCTGTGACTAATTCCAGTCATAGTCCAAGGTAAAGTAGAGTAGCACAAAAATGCCTAAAGTGTAAAACTTCATAATTCTTCATTTATCTTCATTTGAACCATGATAATTATAGTAAAAATGAGATTGTGGGGGAGATTTCAGAGGTTTCTAAGAGTGAAGCCAGAGGACTTACAGTTGATTTGGTTTGGGGGTTTGTGAAATTTATTCTGAGGCAAAGTATAGACAGCTTCCTCTGTATCTAAAATAGTTCTTGGCACAGAAGACACTTGATAAATATTTACTGACTGACTTGAAAAAAAAGTGGGAAGGGAGGGAGGATTATACAGTGACTCCCAGGAGGTTTTTTTTTTTCTCGGTCTTTCATATTATTTTATTTTCTTCCTTTAATCTAGTGATATGATACCCAATTTTTGTGGTAACTGGCAGGTCTCTAAACAGACTTACCCGATTTATAGGCAAGGAAGATGCTGCTTCTTGAAATAGTCCCACCATGGAGCCTCTGGTCATCCAGCCGTCACTCCCTCACCTGACTTCATCTTCACTCTATTCAGTGGCCACTTCACTGAAAGTTTCCACACTTGACCTTTGCATGGCTTCCATGATTTTGCCACATTTTTCATGCAGAATGTATCTGACCTTACTGCATGTGCGCCACCTTTGGGCTCTGCCAGCACTGTTACTCCCAGGGCCTGGACTGTCTTTCCTCCCTTTTCCAGAGCCGCTTCCCCTTCCGCAGCATCTTCTAAGCTTGCTCCTGAGCTCCCAGCAGTTCTGGTGGCAGCAAAAGGTCTACTCCCACAGAATCTAATGTAGGCAGTTTGAGGGGATGGTGAAGGTTTCTGGAGAAGACAATAGCGAGATCAGAATTGAGGGTAAGAGTGGCAGTTGCCAATTTAAGAAACTTAATTGCTTTTATTCAGGGGGATTGGAATACAATTATATCATTTCTTTCCTTCCCTTACATCTCTCCAAACCTTTTCATATACCCTTCCATTATCTTTTAAATTCATGGCTTTTTTTCATTAATTATTGCTACATATGTATGTGTATAAACATACATATACTCCTAAATATATAAATAGAGCTGGTTCAGAAGTATAATGTTACTTTATGGTTATTTTCAGGGATGATCATTTGTTATTGGATAACCAGTTGGTATGCCCTTCCCTGGGGAAGATTATTTTTATTACCCTCAGCATGCCTTAGTTGTCTGAAATTCTTTGTAGGGTGGAGGTGTCATGGGCTTTCCCTCCATCCATTTGTCTGTTGGTGTTGTCCTTGTTCAGCTCATGTTTAGACAGTCATGTTGGTGAGACTTTATGGGTGTAGCTTCTGACATTCTTAGGAGACATAATCTCACAGAAAACTCCATGATCTTCTTATCTTTTAAAAGTCTTCCACCCCCTCTTCTGAGCCTTAGATGTCTGAGTGTCTTGTAGAGGTATATGTTGAGAATGAAATTTTTATTTATTTATTTGAAACTTATTTGGTTTTAGTAATTTCAGTTTCCTGTTTAGTTAATTTATAGTTGGGTTTAGTTTAAAAATTCTTATCAAAGTAATATATGATTATCATTAGTTAAATAGTTTAGAAGAGTATAAACAGTACAAAGTCTAGCCTCTTCTTTCCCAGGTATCACCCACTCACATTCTGTTCCCTGGAGCAATTGCTGTAAGAGGCACGTGGTCTCTTCTTTTACCTTTTTTTCCCTATGTGATTTATTCATGACCATAATATTTACAGCTTTGTTCTTTTTAACAGGACTAGAGTTACTATATACATATGTTCCTATAAATGTCTCTCTGCCAGCAAATGTGCATATGCCTGCACACATGCACAAAATCTACTTTAAACAGACATTCACAGCAGTGTTCATTCTTTTTAATGGTTGTTTTAATGTCAGAGTATGGATGACTCATGTCTGTTATTCATATCCCTGTTGGTAGTTAATTTCTATTATAAATAATGCTCTATCTCCTATGCTCACAAATATATCTTTGTACACTGTGGAAGTGTGGCTATATCTGTGGGGTAAATTCTCAGAGAAGGAAATTCTGGGTAAAGGTTTAGTATATTCAAAATGGTGATGTTAGAAATTGTCTACCATAAATTCTTTATTGATATATTTATACTTCTTCAAATGATATTTAAAATTACTCTTTTCTATTAATTGAGTCATACATTATTATTAGCATGCCTGAATGGTCTTTTATTTTATTTGCCAGTCTGATGATGCATGTACCATTACTTTAATGCTGTGAAACTACCCCACTGACTGAAAACTAGACTTTTGTAATACTATCTCTGGAGGTGTTTTTTTGTAATCTTTGCAGGTAGGTTTTGTATGTTTTCACTATCAGTACTCCTCAAAGTTCCCTCCTCAGCTTTCTAGATATTTCCCTCATCAGTCCTGGTTTAAATGTGTGTGTGTGTGTGTGTGTGTGTGTGTGTGTGTGTGTGTGTGTGTATTTTGTGGTTTGTGTGTGTATGTGGTTTTTTTTTGGGGGGGGGGCGGTTCGAGACAGGTTTCTCTGTGTAGCTTTGCGCCTTTCCTGGAACTCACTCTATAGCCAGGGTTGGCCTCAAATTCACAGAGATCCACCCGCCTCTGCCTCACATTTTTTTTGTAGGGGCTGGAGAGATGGCTTAGCGGTTATAAGCACTGGCTTCTCTTCCAGTGATACTGGGTTCAATTCCTGGCTCCCATGTCAGTTCACAGCTGTCTACCTACAATTGAAGTCCCTTGGGATCCAGTGCCCTTTTCTGATGTACAGACAGACATGCAGACAAAACACCCATAAAATAAATAAATATTGTCTGCAAACTGGTACTAACAATCTTATTAGAAAATATGTTTCAGCCTAGAAAACAAAAACTCAGATATCTTCCACATCTAGATTTCATCTTCTCTTTTTTGGAATGTTAAGTAGCTGCTCCTCTCTGCCCATGATTGCTCCCTTTCACAATTCCATTTTCTACAGTGCAACAAACTGTCTTTACCTTTCATTATGACTGTCTTCATGTCATTGTAAAATAGGCCTTCCACTACTCAGCTGCTTTAAAATCTTTTGTTTTTATCCTTGCCAGCAGAAGGAATTTAAATTTCTATTTACTGTATTCAAAGCCATGAAGAGGCCTGATTGCAAATTACCTGTGTCTTATCTGCAGCAGCTTTCCCTTTTGTCTAACCCTGGAATGCCTTAGCTTCAGTTTTACTGCAGTTCTTTTTTTTATATTAACATAATTTTTTATTGATTCTTTGGGAATTTCGCATCATGCACCCCCGCCCCCAATCTCACTCATCTCTCCGTTTTTTTCGTATCCACCCTTCACCCTTTACTGTCCCCTCCAAGAAAAGCTAAAAAAGAAATAATGAAAATAAGATAAAAATTAAAAAATACAAATAAGAATATTAATTAAGGGCTGTGGTGGCGCACGCCTGTAATCCTAGCACTTGGGAGGCAGAGGCAGGTGGATCTCTGTGAGTTCAAGGCCAGCCTGGTCTACAGAGCTCCAGGACAGACTCCAAAGCTACAGAGAACCCCAGTCTGGGGGGGGTGGGGGAGAATTTAATTAAAAAACAAAACCACTTCGCTCCTATTGCTTTATCATTCGTCTTAGTGGCATTGGAAGCTGCTGTGTGTCATGCAGTATACACTTTTCTCCAAACAGCTTTACTTGCAAACATTGTTTGTGTAGCGTGTTGTTGGTCAGGTACACTGTCAATACTGGACCCTTACGGAAACTCCTCTCATATCCTGCTGTTGCCCTGAGTCATGGAGATCCTATCCTATGACCGTGGTTCCATAAGACCAGTTCTTTACTCCAGCATGCTACAGATGGGGCAGATGTTGGGGCAGATGTTGGGGAGTGCCAACTTAAAGCCCTGGATGTGTGTCTAGGTGGTAGCTGAGTTATAGTCCAGGCTGCAAGTTGTCTTCTTTCCTCCTGTGGGGTATTAATGAATGGGCTTCTAAGAGAGAGCGGCCAAGCATGACAAAATACAATATAACAAGATAAAGGGAAAACTCTCATATCAAAGTTGGACACGGCAACCCATCAGGAGTAAGAGTCCCAAGAGCCAGCTACAAGAATCAGAGACATGCTCATTCTTGCAGTTAGGAGTCCCTTAAAACCTAAGCTAACAGCTATAGTGTATATACAAAGGACCTGGTTGCAGACCCATGTAGAACCTGTGCTTGCTACTTCAGTCTCTGAGTTTTTTATGTGTGTTGCTTAGTTTTTCTAGAGGACCTTGTTTTCCTGGTGTCCTCCATCCCCTCTGACTCTCATAATCTTTCTCCCTCCTCCTCTGTGTAGTTCCCTGAGCTCTGAAGTGAGGAATTTGATGGAACTCTCCCATTTAGACTCTCTCTCTACATAATGTCTGCCTGTGGGTCTCTGCATCTGTTCCCATCTACTGCCAGAGGAAGCTCTCTGATATTTGTAATATGAATCTTCAAAGGTCTTATTAAATAAAAATCCTGGAGCCAGATATCGGGATTAAAACCTGAGAGATCAGAGGAATGAAAAATCCACAGCTAACCTCACCTCACCAACTCTGCAGCTTCCAAAGAGACCTACTTCTTGTATACCCATGCCTGTATGGCTTTCTGTTCTGCCAACTCATTTCCTCTCTACCCAGCTACATCCCTTCCTCTTTCAGTCCAGCTCTGTCACTTCCTGTCTGTCTTATGGACCTCCAGACCTTTATGGTTAACTAGTGTTGGAATTTAAGGCATGTGCCACCAGGACTGGCTCTGCAGAGTACCTTCCCAAACCAAACAGACTAGAACATAGGGATGAGGGCTCCATGTAGGCACCAGCTTGATGTCTCCATCTTCAATGAATTGTGTGGGTGTTATCTTTGGTAATGGGGCCCCACTGTCAGTTTGTGGAGAGCAACCTTTTGTCTTACCAACATCCTGGATTGTTTGGGGATTTCCGTGGAACCCGCTCAACCAACAACTCAGGTGAATGCAACCTAGTTCCACTACTGGAAAGCCTCACCTGGCTACAAGAGATGGCCAGTTGAGACTCCATATCCCCCATTACTAGGAGTCCATCTCTCCAGCCCAAGTTATAAAATATAATAGAAGAAAATTCTAGACCTGACTGAAACTTTTGGTAAGTTAGAAAAAAATGGTTTGAAAAGGAAGTTGGCTAGAAAAAGTAAAAGATGAATAATGCTTTGACTTCCTCAAGAGGTTCGCATCATGGTACCAGGCAAGGTGTGGGGTTTGCCTGGAGTACCTCCAGAGCACACTGTGATGCTGGCCAGGCATGTTACAGCAGGGACAGATGTAGAGCACCACCACTGTTTTCTTCTTCAGACAAAATAGGCATCTCAAGCACATAGTGATTTTGTTTTCGAAATCGTTTTCCAACTGAGTAGGTTTACATAAGACCTACTTATGTAGTTGAAAGAGAATGTGCTATAGAAGTATATAGCCTTCATCTTTATTTCTGTACTATGGTATTCTTGAATGACCTACTTATTCTCTTAAGTCTGAGCCTTATTCACCTTATCTGTAAAACAGATAAGTAATACAAATTGATCATAACATTTAAAGTCCACATTACTCATTTATTTTACAGTTTCATTTTGTCTCAAGTTATGGTTGTGTTCTTTTTATTTCATTATTAATAATAAAATTCCCTACTCATGAGCTATATAGAAATAGAATATTCAGTGCACATGTGCTAAAATAGTACATAGAAGACAACATAAGGTAAATGTATTGTAAGTTCTGGGGTAGTCATTCTTTCACTTCTGGTGACCAAAGCCTAGCCAGTTTTTCCCCTTACTTTCCCTGCCTAACACTTTTCTGTCCTTCCTTGAATTTAGGAGTATGTATCCTGTTTGGAAATCTTTTCTTGAGGGGACAATGCAGGTAGCCCAGTCTCGGATCAATATATGTGAAAACTATAAAAACTTCATTTCTGAACCTGCAAGGACAGTAAGAAGCTTAAAAGAACAGCAACTAAAACGGGTATTGTTTCTGTTTTCTGTCTTTTGTTATGTGTGTTTTAATACTTATAATCTGTAAGATTTTGTTATAATTGCTTTTAAAACTTAGAGGTATTAAAAAAAATGTGTTCACAAATGTTCCTGGATAGCATTTTTACCAGGATTTTTCAACATGAGTCTTCTTGTTTGTTTTGTTTTCTCTGTGTAGCCCTGGCTGTCCTGGAACTTGCTCTGTAGACTAGTCTGGCCTTGAACTCAGAGATTCACCTGCCTCTGCTTCCCAAATGCTGCAATTAAAGGCATGAGCCACTACTGCTCAGTATCGTGTGCTCTTTAACAAATATTTTTTTATCTGATAAGGTGAGTATAATTTAAATTTATAGATATTGGGAAAGCTCAATAAATACTTATTAGGAATATCACTTATGCCAGGTGCCACTTATGTCAGGGTTGGTGGTGCACACTTTTAATTCCAGCGCTTGGAAGGTAGAGACAAAACAGATTTCTATGTGTTCAAGGCCAACCTGGTCTACATAGCAAATTCTAGACCAGCCAGAGCTATAGTGAGACCACTTAAATAGTTCAAGTAAATATAGCTACATAGTTATACAATATTGGTTTGATGTGTGTTAAAGTACTTACATTCTTAATCCCATTAAGTCTTGGAAAAGTTTGCATTAATCAGTCTTAATTTCATTTGGGCCATTTGGTGAAACTTAAAAGAAAGAAATTGACACATTTTGCCAAATATACTAGTAACTTTAATTTTTAAAAGCCTAGTGAGGTAGCCAGGAGTGGTGGTGCACACCTTTAATCGCAGCACTCAGGAGACCCAGGCACATGGATCTTTATGTTTGAGGCTATCTTGGTATACATAATGAGTTGCAGGCCAGCCAAGGCCACAGAGTGAGATTCTGTCTGTCCCCTCACCTCCCCCCTCCAAAGGACTAGTGATTAGTTTAAGAATAACTGGATGTGGTGATGCATACCTAGAGTCCTAGCTATTCAGAAGGCCAAGGAAGAAACAATGTAAATTTGAGGACTGCCAGTTTAAAGCCAACCTAGCAAATACAAAAAAAAAAAAAAACAACTTTGTCTCCAAAAAAAAAAAGATTAATTATATACACAAGTAAACATTTTCAAGGGACTTGTTTCTTCGATCTCATTTTAAAATGATGGGAAAATGTTACTGTTGAATATCATTTGTAGGAAAGGTTTACTATTAAAGGAAGATGTTTAATAAATACATAGCTGCTGCTGTGTGTCAGAGCTGTGCTTTGTTGCTCTTAACTTGGTTTGGAAGTGTCACCTGTTGAGGCAGGTATATTATTTTAACCTCTCTTATTGACGAGAAACTAAGACTAATGGGATTAAAAGCTCCATGTCATGTAACTGACAGCTGGAAATATGGAGATGTAAACCCAGGTTGACCTCCCACAAAGCCCAAGTTCTTGATGCGTTGTGGGAGCTCAGGTCTGTTTCCCTGGGATGTCAGAGCCTCTCACATTTTCTCACTCTGGCTAGTTTAATTTCTCTTTAGCCTGAAATTAAACTGCATTGAGTCCTAGTAGGAAAAATTAGATGTTTAAATTATGTCCTCTTTTGACAAATTAAGTTACCATGATACATGATAAAATTCTTTATTAGAAATTACTCATACTTAAGGAAATAGTAAAGTAATTACTTTAGGAGACAGCATTTCAGGGTCATACAATGTTTGGTTTTAATTTTATTTCAGAAATTTAAAAAAAAAACCTCATTCTGTAGGCCAACTATGATTTCAGTAGTCCAGAGTTAATATTAAATAATTATATGTGTACATATAAATTTTTTTATTTTTCTAGAATACTCATCTAATATCATTTGGCTTAAACACATTGGTGTAAGAATGTGTGTAGCTTATCTTTGCCAAAGATGATCACTTTCAAAGGAAACATGGTGAACAAAGTATACAACCACTCCAGTGGTTTCTTTCCTTTTTTCTTTTTGGGTTTTTTGGACAGGGTTTTTCTGTTTAACAGTCATGACTAACCTGGAACTCACTCTATAGACCAGGCTGGCCTTGAACTCACAGAGATCCAACTGCCTCTGCCTTCCTGAGTGCTAGGATTAAAGGCATATGCCACCACCATACAGGTCTGCCAATGATTTCTAGTTAGAGGAGAATAGAGTATATGAGTTTTGTGTCTGAGGTTTGAGGGGAGAAAATGTGTAATTTTATAGAAGGAGGAGTAGAAAGTGAAACAGACAATTTATTCTAATGTCCTATCCTAATAGCAAATATACTAATTTCCAGTTGTCAATACATTTGCCAAATCTTATTTGGTTACTGAAAAGTTCTGTCTTTTTTCAATAACACAATGTTTTGAAAGAATATAACTTTGATGTTTTTTCTCTTCCATTATTGGAGTAGTCCCAGGCATAAATCTAACCAACATTCTTGGGCAAGAAATACTTGATGAGATTTAACAATTCTTTTTCCTGTGAATGACCTTGTTTTATATTATAGTTGATAATGTATTTATATTTCATCTAGAAAGTTACTGAACTTTACGTACCTATTTGCGTACTTGTCAAAACTGAATCTCCTTTAAACCGCCTTAAGCCAAGAAGAGACTATGTTAGTTTATATATCTAAAATTTCTGGGATTTCAAGTATGGACAAATACAGGGTCTCAAATACTTGTATTTAGAACTCACATTAAAAAAAAAAATCAATCATCAGCACTGCTTTTACCAATGTCTTCCTTTTGAAAAATGCTATTTAATAGTAGTGTTATAAGTGTGTATGGTGTGTGTGATTAAGTGCGGGCATGCATGTGTGGAGGTTGGAGGACAACATTCTGGAGTTGATTCTCTCTTTACAATGGGATCCCAGCATCTGACTGAGCTAGGTAAGCCTGTGCAGCAAGGATTTTTACCTGATGAGCCACCTCTTTGGCTTAATGGCCTCTTATTTTCTTTTTTCATAATTCTTCTCTCACTAGGTTATAGGTAGGCAACCTTAGATTTTTTTTCTCTTTCCTAGAAGTTTCAATGAACCTACCAGAGTTGATTTCCATACTGACTGAATCTTTTTGTTGGTATTTAAATAAATCTTCTGTTTATTTTTTGAGACAGATTGTTTTTTTTTTTGTTTTTGTTTTTTTTGAGACAGGGTTTCTCTGTGTATCAGTCCTAGCTGTCCTGGAACTCACTCTGTAGACCAGGCTGGCCTCAAACTCACAGAGACCCACCTGCTTCTGCCTCCCCAGTGCTGGAATTAAAGGCATGTTCCATCACTGCATGGCTTTAAATAAATCTTAATGTAGTTTTTAGTTTTAGAATTTTTGATTTACTTAAAAAAATAGGTTGAATTGAATCCCCAGGGGAGTCTTGGCCCTGGAGGAGATGGGAATGGAGGGGATGGGGTGGGAGCAAGGTGGGGGTAGGAGCAGGAGGGGGGAGGACAGGGGGAACCCATGGCTGATGTGTAAAATTAAAACACAAATATAATAAATTTAAAAAGGAGAAAAAATAGATTCTATGTTTCAGGTATAATTTTTTTTTTTTTTTTTCCGAGACAGGGTTTCTCTCTGTAGGTTTTTTTGTTTGTTTGTTTGGTTGGTTTTTGGTGCAGGTATAATTTTTTATGTTTTTCTTTTATTCTATGTTTTCTTTAAATATTTCTTTTTTTTCCCCATAATACTACAGGTTGAACACAGGGCCTTACGTGTGCTAGGAAAGCTTTACCATCGAGCCATATCCTAAACCTTTTTTTAATCCTGTTAAACATACTAATCATAATTCTCCTATATGAGTGATACTGGTCACTTTTTATTATTGAACATCTTTTCTTGGTTTCCATCATGTGGGTCCCAGGAATCAAACTCAGTAATTTGGGCCTACTGTGTACTGGATACTATGGATAAAAACTTTGGAGGGTATGGAATATCTCTGCCAAAGAGAATGGGCTTTGACAAGCTGGCAGAATTCTAGCTCTTGTCCCATTGGTGTCTGGTTTGGGACTTTTTCAGGCTTTTTTTATTTTACTTATTCCTGTGGACCTAATGGAATCTGTGGGGTACTTACCTGCTTTCTCTGCTGACAAGACTTAAACTGTACCCTTTGTCTTCTCAGAGCATGTGGCTGCTCTGACCCTCTGATCTCGCTGAACACTTCCTTCAGCTACTGTTTACTAGATTTCTTGTTGTTTCATTCCACACATACTTTTTAGAAGTCAGCAGATGACTCGGGGAAATTGTATTTGGTTTGGGTTTTTTTGGACTTGCTTGCTCCTCTGCAGTAGCTTTCTTTCTAGGTCTTTGCTTTATAAGTTCCTGCTCTTTGGGCAAGCTTTCCCTACAGAGTAGAGGACTAATACCAATTTCTGTTTATAGCTTTTTAAAAATTTTGAAATATATACTATATGTGTGTGTGTGTGTGTGTGTGTGTGTGTGTGTGTGTGTGTATATATATATATATATATATATATATATATATATATATATATATTATTATATTCATATGGAAGTTCATTCTCTCCTTCCATCATGTGGGTCCCAGGAGTCAAACTCAGGCCATCAGCTTGGCTTACCCACTGAGCTTCCTTACCAGCCCTAATTATAGTGTCATGACTATAATTATTGGTGCCATGGATCGAAAGTGTATGGAAAAGCCAAGTGGAAAGTTATCTGGGTATGCTTCCTTTTTCCTGGGTCTCCCAGTCATGTGGTCTGTATGTTCTGTAGCAACTTACATACTTACCTGAATGTGAGAAGGTAGACTGATCCAGGTTATTCTCTCACTATCAGAACTAATTTTTACTCAAAACACTCTCTCTGCAACTTTCTAAATTTTATTTTTATCTATTGTGATAAGAGCTCCCTTTATACTTCTAGCTAACTTGGAACTTACTATTGACTAGGCTAGCCTTGATTTTTTTTTGTGGCAATTGTCCCACCTCTGCCTCCAATTGCAGAGATTCCAAGCATGCAACAACATGTCTGGCTACTCTGTGACATTTTAACGTTCATGTTCTGGGGGCTAGAGAGTTTGCTCAGTGATTAAGAGCACTTGTTATTCTTGTAGAGGATCTGGGTTTGATTCCCACTCCCCACATAGTGATTCACAACCATCTGTAACTTCTTGTTCCAGGGATCTGATGTCCTCTTCTGACCTCCACAGGCCAGTAAGCATGCACAAGATGCACATACACACAGGCACACATAAAATGAATAAATCTAATTAAAAAACTTAAGTTCATGTTCTTATTAAAATTTTCTCTATTTTGTCTGGTAGTACTTAGAGATAAATATAGACACATTGCAGTTATTAAGTGTCTATGATAACAGAAATTATAGCCAGGCAGTGGTGGCACACACCTTTAATCTCAGCACTTGAGAGGCAGAGGCAGACAGATCTCTGAGTTTGAGGCCAGAGAAACCCTGTCTCAAAAAAAAAAACCAATAAACAAACAAACAAACAAACAAATAAATTGTGTGTGTATATAGTTATTATCATGACTTCAGGTGTCTAAGTTATTGTTGTTGCTGTTGTTTTTGTTGAGATAGTCCAGGCTGAAAATCCCCACAATGGAGTTTTTGGACAGTTGTATCAGGACATAATATCATGAATGTGATAAGTCAATGCAATTAATGTAATTAATAAATATCAAATAAAATTATTGAATGAATACTGCGAATGTAATCAATGAATACCACAAATGTAATTAATATCATGAATGTAATTTAAAAAATAAATTAAAATAAAAAAATTCAAGTTTAATATTTAAACAGATTTCTATAAAAATGTGTACAAGTCCTTTATATAGTAAACTTTTATTTTAAATTATGTATGTGTGTGTCAGGATGTGCACATGAGTGCAGCAGGTGCCTGCAGAGGCCTGA
Source organism: Onychomys torridus (assembly GCF_903995425.1). NCBI lineage: Eukaryota > Metazoa > Chordata > Mammalia > Rodentia > Cricetidae > Onychomys > Onychomys torridus. The sequence continues at coordinate 80,408,190 of NC_050443.1, forward strand.
AGAGGGTGTTGGGTTCCGTAGAGCTGGAGTTATAGGTTGTTGTGAGCTGTGCAGTTTGGTGCTGGAAATCAAACTAGGGTCCTGTGCAAAAGTAGTACACGTTTTTAACCGCTGAGCCATCTCCATAGCTTCCATAGTAGATTTCGTAGTTATCTTAATGCCTTTAATCTTTTTTTTTTTGTGTGTGTGTGTGTGTGGGGGTGTGTTTCAAGACAGGGTTTCTCTGTGTAGTTTTGGTGCCTGTCCTGAATCTCACTCTGTAGACCAAACTGGTCTCGAACTCAGAGATCCACCTGGCTCTGCCTCCTGAGTGCTGGGATTAAAGACGTGTGCCACTATTGCCCAGCTTAACTCCTTTAATCTTAATACTTAAAATTGACATTATTTTTTATTTATTATTTTTTTCGGAGCTGAGGTCCGAAACCAGGGCTTTGTGCTTGCTAGGCAAGCGCTCTACCACTGAGCTAAATCCCCAACCCTAGACTTTATTAAGATTATGAAAAATACATGCTTAATTCTTTTGATTTTTATTGTCAAGATATTTGCAACAGCACGAGTCTTTTCATAGTGTTTTTCCTAGCCTTACCTTAATATCAGTCAGCATTGGGGTTATTTCCAAAGAATGATGGGTAGGCAAACTGTGACACTATTTGCTACAGTACTTGAGATGGAAGTACCAGCTGTTCTCCAGATTTTAATTTGCCACTCAAGGACAATAAGTTGCTGATTTTTCTCCCGAGTTGCCAACCTGAAGGCATATTGCACAGTCCTTAGGATGAACTCATTTTCTGTAAACCTAAAAACTAAAATTTTAATAATTGCATTTTTGTATTTTACAGTGTGTGGACCAGTTGACAAAGATCCAAACAGAATTACAAGAAACTGTGAAAGATTTAGCAAAAGGCAAAAAGAAGTACTTTGAGACTGAACAGATGGCTCATGCAGTCAGAGAGAAAGCTGACATTGAAGCAAAGTAGGTATTTTAGCATTTCTAAGAAAACAGCTATGTCCAATAAATTTTATCTCTGCCAGTGCTTTGTTCTCTCTTAATAGAAGGTCTAGACTTGCTCTTGGGTCATGCTGGATTTGTTTGACCTCCATGTATTTTGTGCTGTAGATCACATTTTTCCCTTCTATTGGCTAGTTTTATCTATTTTAATATGGCAAAATAGGGATATTTGGTAATTAAATTGAGTTTTTAAAAAGAAAGAAAATAAATAAACATTATATTTACAGACTTCAAAACTTACCAACAGTTTAAAGTTGCTATGCTCTCTGACATCAGGGTTTAAGAGCCTGGTGTTGATCATATTGGCTCTAATTGTTGAAAACCTTTGTGAATCTCACATGTCATTGAAGGATCTTGGGCTAGATGTGAAGTGAACAAGGGCTAGACCCATGTAAATGCTTTTCTGGATCACTGGTTTTATTTTTTATTTTATTTTTTTACATAAAATTTAGTAATATACGTTTACATCTTGCTTTAGCAGTTGGTTAATTTTACTTTCAGGTATATGCAGTAACAGGGAAAAGAAGGTACTCTAATTAGTTATAAGATATATAAATCACAGAAAGTAGAGATTTTTTTCAATGACAACTTGATAGCATCTATGCTTGGAAGAGGAAACACGTCAAGACAGGAAGTACATTTGGTTTTTAGTCTAACTCAGGTGGTGGTGGTGTCCTTTTCCCATTGGCTGGGGTCCAGCCTTGCAATTTTCTTCAGGTGGCAGAAAACGATACAGCTCCAGGCCTCTAACTCCTAGGATAGAGGAGTGGGCCTTTGTATAAACAGAAATTTTACTGGGTGAGGACAATTAAAACATTTGCATAAAAGTCTTACAAGGTAAAGTGTAGCTGGAAGTTTTTCTGTGTCCCACCTGGTCCACAGCCGCTCAGACCCAAGTAAACACACAGAGGCTTATATTAATTAAAACTGCTCAGCCATTAGCTCAGGCTTACTACTGACTAGCTCTTACACTTAAACTCAGCCCATTTCTGCTCATCTATATGTCACTACATTTTCTGTGGCTTTACCTGTGTGCCATTACATACTGCTCCCTGGACAGCAGGCTGGCATCTCCTGATTAAGTCTTCCTCCTCCCCGAATTCTCCTTGTCTACTTATTCCACCTATACTTCTTTCCTGGCTACTGGCCAATCAGCCTTTTATTAAACCAGTGTACAAAAGCATTATCACATAGCAGTGAAGAGATGAAAGGATTTTAATTCCTTGTCCTAAACACAAGTTTTAGAGTATCTGTCAGAAAAAAAAATCATATTTGATATTTCTTGCATTGGTGAGAAAAGTCCACCAATACCACCATTATCTGTGCTACAGAGCTGGATTCTGAAGACTTCTGTGAGCAAGAGAGCTAAGACTCATGTTCACTGTGCTTGCTTGTGCAAAATCTGGAAATGTGAATTTTTTGACATGAATTCAAACAGCCTTGCACTCTTCCTGTACATCCTGGCACCAGGCACGGTTATCTAGCATTTCCTTCCTTCCTTCCTTTCTTCCTTCCTTCCTTTCCTTCTTTCCTTCCTTCCTTCCTTCCTTCCTTCCTTCCTTCCTTTTTTCCTCAGCATATTTTTATATGCAAGAAATTTTGAATGTAATATTTTCATTCTTCTAGAATTTTATAAATGTGTACAATGTATTTTTATTGTATTCATTCCCTCTCTTACTCCTAACTCTTCCCACATTCATGTCAACCTCCTATCCCCTCACAACTTTATGTCCTTTTAGTTGTTGTTACTAATCCAGAGTCCAGTGTACTGCCAATATACTGATGGGTGTATTTACTGGAGTGTTGTCAACTACCAGGGGCCATACTCTAAAAGAAAACTGACTTTCCCATCCCAGAAGCTCATGAGCTTGGTTTGGGGTCACTTGAGACTCTTCCTCCTCCACAGTAGAATTGTGACTTGCTCTTATGCAGCTCTTAAGCAGGCACCCACAGCTTCTCTGAGTTCATGAGTGCAGCTGCTCTATCATGTCAGTCCTCTGTCTGCAAGAAATTTAAACAACTTCACCTCATAAAAAATTAATAGGCACCTAAAATTGAATTTAGGTAAAAATAATGGTACATGAATTCTCATCACAGTTTTTAATTACAGGAAAACATTTAACATTTTCCTAATTACATTTTTTGGTTTTATTGTTCTATTTTTTTAAGTGTATAATTATTTTATGTACTTCACTGAGTCCATGTTCTCCCTAAAAGGTTTTTTATTTAATTCATTATTATTGTTGTTGTTGTTATTACTGTTTTGTATGTAGATGTAAAAGAGACAGAGCAAGATTACAAATAGTTGTCAGCTGTCATGTGGTTGCTGGGAACTGAATCCAGGTTACCTGCAAGAACAAGTGCTCTTACCTGCTGATCCATCTCTGTAGTCTTGACCTGAAACTTTTAAATTGGGAAAATCTCCTCAGACATAGTGGGCTTTATGAACTTATTTTTTAATCTTTCATGGAGTCTAGACCTGAGAATTCTTAGATTTGAGAGCTTATGTAAATACCTCAGGTAGCCATGATGTGAAAGGTGAAATGAAACATTGACTGGCTTCCTGAGAGGTCTGGCTGACTTCCTCGTAGAGCTTAGGTGACAGCTGAGTACCCAGAGCTGCCGTCATGGCTCAAATGCAAAGCAAGACATTTTAGGTCAGTTTGCAACTTCTCTAGAAATTAAGTTAACTAAAAAGTAATCCAGTTTCTTCATTCATTCACTCACTGCTCATTGAATTAGTACTTTATTTTGGGTATTGTGAGTATAGAGATCAGTATAATAAAGTAAGCTTTGTGCCCTCAAATTTGGATTCTAGAATAAGAGCATTTATTTAAACATAACTTTATGAGTGATTTGTTTATTCACAGTAAACTCAAAGGAAATAAAGTGCCTAAAATCACTCATTTAGTAACTATTTATAGAAATAATATGAAAACACTAACAAAAGCATAGAAGATGAGGAATAATATTTCATAATGATAAGGGAAGCCTTTATAGAAACAGTAATGTCTGAGCAGGATCTTAAAGATTAGCATGATTTTTCTAAGTAGAGAAGGGAGTATCAGGAAGGGGGCATGAAGACTGAACTACAATATTGAGAGACAATTTGACAGATGGTGATAGTCACTGTAGGAGAGGGATACAGTTGAAGGAGACAGTGAACTCCATTTTAGAGGTATAGATTCTGAAGAGCCAGTTAGACACAATGGCATGTGTGTGTTTGGTAGGTAGTCAGATGTTTGCTCCTGCATGGCATTTTTTTTTTTTTTTGAGACAGGATTTCTTTTTGTAGCTTTGGAGCCTGTTGTGGAACTCACTCTGTAGCCCAGGCTGGCCTTGAACTCACAGAGAGCCGCCTGCCTCTTCCTCCCGAGTGCTGGGATTAAAGGCATGTGCCACCACCACCCAGCTCCTGCATGGCAATTTAGGACCAGTGATCTTCCTTTGAGGGTCATTTGCTCATCAGATGGCAGTTAATAAGGATATGAGCTTATATATGATTAGATATGAACTTGAGTTTGGAAACCTCAATAACATGAATTTTTGAAAGGTAGATGGTAAGGAATAGTGAACAGCATAGTTTATTTTATAGTGTATGTTTATAAAAATCTTGTCTACTTTTTGTAAGACCTGTCTTTGAGGATAAGTACTGTTTTTCTTTATATGTATGTGTGTACATGTGTATGCAAGTACACATGCATATCTGTGTATGTCTGTGAGAGGACCAGAAGAGAGTTTTCAGGTGTCCTCCTCGCTTGTTCTCCACCTTAATTTTTTTAGACAGAGCCTCTCCTTGAACCTGGGGCTCACTGATTTCAGCCAAGCACTTAACTAACTATGCCATCTCCCAAGCCCCAGATAATGCCTTCAAAAATTATATTTATGTATTTAATTATCTTGTGTGTGGGTACACACAGGCATGCCGTAGTGTGCATGTGGAGGTCAGAGTACAATTCAAAAGAGTGTGTTCTCTGCTTTCACTACATGGGTCCTGGAGGTGGAATATCAGACTTGGCAGCAAGCACTTTTACCCACTAAGCCATCTGAATAGCACCTTGCCATGTAGTGCCTTATTTTGTCACTAGTATTATTTTAATACTACTCGAGGAATATGTGCAGATTAGCAAATAAAGCAGAAGTCAGAAACTTAAAACCTTGTATTGGAAGATCTAGGTACAGCCTGTTTGGATAATGTCCACAGAAAAAGGAGAACTGAAAATATTTTAAACCAGTCTTTCTTATTCTAACCAGGTACTTCCTTAGCTTAAATTCTTTGACCTTTGTTTTCTGAATCAAATTAATAGAAATTTGATTAGTAAAAACAAGCCCCATGAAATATAAACATGATAAGGTTGGAAATAACCATAGTCAAGAATATCTTAAGTTTTGTTTGTTTTAATGCTGTTGATTGATCCTAGGACTTTGTACTGCTAGGCAAGTGCTCTAGCCATAAACTTAAGTCACCTACAAGAGACCCTTTTTTAAAAATAAGCAAACGAACAGTGGAGAAGGGTTAGGGAAAGTGCATGTTTGTCCCTGGATATCTTCTCTCTTTTAAGAGTTGCCTTTGCTACTCTTTGAGACTGACTACTTTGTTTTCCAATCCCAAGTGGTCTGAGACTACTTAATATTGAGGCATAGCTGCCAGCACATGTGTTGAATTCTCCCATGGCAATCACCATGACACTGAAGTCAAGACAAACTTTGCAACTTCAGAAAAATCAGTGGTCATGGGGTCTTACTTATTCACTTAGTATTTGGCTGTTGACTTTTTTCTGTGTGGTTATCTCTAGTCTTTAATACACACACACACACACACACACACACACACACACACACACACACACATATGCCAACACATTTTTATTACTAATAGTTATATTATGGTTTCTTTCGAAAAATTAAGGGTACCAATACTGAGTGAAACATGACTAAATAGAAAAATCAGAATCACAGAGGGCAAATTCCAAAGGACTTCTTAGTAATATCAGAATACCTTTAGAAGTGAAGGGGAGGGAACACAGATTGGAAAGCAAACTTGAATAACTTATTGGGACAGGATGTCCCAGAGCCTGTGGATTGCATTCTGCTATTGTCCCAGCTTGTTAAATACAGATAAAGGCAAATAATTATCACTCTTGGTTTTCTACCCTTTTTTAATTTAATTTAATTTATTTTTTATTTTTTGGTTTTTCAAGACAGGGTTTCTCTGTGTGGCTTTGGTGGCTGTCCTGAAACTTGCTCTGTAGATCAGGCTGGCCTTGAACTCACAGATATCTGCCTGCCTCTGCCTCTGGAGTGCTGGGATTAAAGTTGTGCACCACTACTACCTGGCTGGTTTTCTACTTTTAACATAGTTTTAGAACAGTGTCTTGGGTGTCTTGAAAAAGTCATTTAAAATTAAGTAATTATAAGGTAATTTTACTATATAGTCTACAATCTTTTTAAATATGCTTTTCTGTTTTTATTATAGGTCTAAACTTAGTCTTTTTCAATCAAGAATCAGTTTACAGAAAGCAAGTGTGAAGGTGAGTTTTTGAACAATATATGTCACAAATGAGAAGCTTCTTGACTCCTAAATTAAACAATTGAATCTATCAAGGGTTGAGGTGGGTTATTACCTTGGAAAAGCATTTCAAGGTCAATAACCCAAGCATGAGCTCTCTTTCCCAAATCTTGGGATTTCCACTTGGCTGTCAACACTTTGAGCACAGCTTGGTTTTCAAGACTACTTTAGGGATAGGTTTCTATCCTTATGTGCATGTATATCCTTGTCTCTTAATTCAGAGATACAATACAAAGACTTTAGGAAGTACTCAGAATCTATTTCTCTTTGTCAGAGACCCTTAGCAGGCCTCTGGACCAGATGCTAGTAAGTTTTCCTTATGGGCCTTCAAATTGTAGAATACCTATAAGTAAGGTGGTAAGTTGGCTTTCCTGTGAGGCTCTCCAACAGATGGCAGTTTTCCTGGCACATTAGGAATTTTTAAACAGCTTTTAGACAGTGAGTTAGCTCAGCAGGTAAAGACTTCTTCAGCCAAGGCTGATGATCTGAGTTCAGTTCCCAGATCCTACATAATGGAAGGCAAGAGCTTACTTCCCCTGTGTTGTCCTCTAATAAGTGTGCACATACTGCCAACACATAAAGTATTTAAATAGTTATTAAAAACTATTTTCTAACTCTACTAGGTTTACCAGTGCTTTGGGTGGTAATGTATTTAATTTCAAACACATTTATTTTCATACCTGAATAAAAGCTTCAGAAGCATGTTAAATATAATTAAAATACTTTAACTGTTATATAGTGTTCTCTATATATGAATATGTACCCATAAGCTTTCAACCATATGTTTTCCTGAACAAGACCAACACATAATGACAACATCAGTTGACATCAACACAGACAAGGGAAATTTCACACAGTCTCAGGTCTTCAGTGGCTACTAAGAGAGAGTGAATCCTTTATACATAAGATTTTTTTCTACTTGGTTCTTTATTTGTGGTGAGATATCATTCATTAATTACCAGTCCCCGTATCATTCTTCCTTGTCAGGGTCTTGTTTATGTAGTCTAGTTTAGTCTCAAAGTCAAGGTCTTCCTGCTTCAGCCTGCCAAGAGCTGGGTTTACAAACATGTGCTTCCATGCCCCTAAGAGTAGTAGTCATACATGTTTTGCAGTGTAATGTCAGTTTGCATTAATTTTTTGTTTTTGTTTTTTACTGTGTTGTAGTTAAAAGCCCGGCGATCTGAGTGTAATTCCAAAGCCACCCATGCAAGGAATGATTACCTTCTTACACTAGCAGCAGCAAATGCACATCAGGACCGCTACTATCAAACAGATTTAGTTAACATTATGAAGGTAATGCATTTGTATTTGTGGTAATTTTGCTTCATTAAGAATAAAACCAGCGGGGCTGGGGATTTAGCTCAGTGGTAGAGCGCTCACCTAGCAAGCGGAAGGCTCTGGGTTTGATCCTCAGCTCAAAAAAACAAAAAAAAACCAAAAAATTAAAACAAACAAACAAACAAAAAAGAATAAAACCAGCTCATGAACTAGGTATTGAGCATGAGAGATTGAGTTATAGTATTATAGTTATTATTACTATTTGTTTTTGTTTTTGTTTTTGTTTTTTCGAGACAGGGTTTCTCTGTGTAGCTTTGCGCCTTTCCTGGAACTCGATTTGGAAACCAGGCTGGCCTCGAACTCACAGAAATCTGCCTGCCTCTGTCTCTCAAGTGCTGGGATTAAAGGCGTGCGCCGCCACCGCCGCCGCCGCCGCCACCACCACCACCACCACCACCACCACCTGGTGTATTATAGTTATTTTATATTTTATTGGAATGTACTTGCTGTTGTTTGGTTGATTTAGTTAGTAACTTTGAACTGATTTTTAGTGCAAGAAACTGTTTAGGGCTGGCATTAAAGTTTAGCTGTTTACCTGGCATGTGTGTGAGGCCTAAGTTTGATCCATAACACCACAAAATGAAAGAAAAAACAAAAATGTTTAAACTCAAATAACAGTAAAAGATAATTATATTGTTTTTAGCCACTATTGATGTACAAGATAGAAGATGGGTATATAAGATGAAGTAATAACTCTTGACTTGGGGAACTGCTTCTGACCAATTTCCTGAGACTAGAGTCAGTGGAATCAATAAAATATTGAAGATGTGTAGAACTTCCAAGTATCTTCTCAACCACCAGAGATGGTTCAGGATAGGTGCTTGTTTGTTTGTTTGGTTGGTTATATTCTTATTTTCTGAAAAATATTTTAATAAAAGTAAATTTTATAAAGTATACTTTTATAAATAATTGTTTTCATGAAAAGATATATTTTATAGGGTATTTGTTATGTAAATTGAATTTCTTTTTGTTTGGTTTTGGGTTTTTTATTGATTTTCTTTTAATTTTTAAAAATTAAGTTTATTTTAGAAAACTAATACTTTAGGGCTGAGTATGTGATTCAGTGGTGGAACACTTGCCTAGCATGTGGGAGTCCCTGGGTTCAGTTATCAGAATATTAAAGAAAAGACATGCCTGTTATTGGTAGTGCCCACTGTATTCGTGTATGGTAGTTGGCCTCTGAGAAGCAGCAGACCTGATGCAGAGATCTGCAGATGCTGTGTTTACCAGGACTACTGTAGTAGTAGCACCGCCTGGATGAGGACAAGGTGTGTCTCTATGGAACAGTTTTGGCTGTCCTGGAATTCGCTGTGTAGACCAGGCTGGCCTCAAACTCACAGAGATTCGCTTGCCTCTGCCTCTCAAGTGCGGGGATTAAAGGCATGTTAAAGGCATGCATCACAACCACCCGCCTTGGTTGGGTTTTTGAGACAGGGTATTGCTTCATAGCCACTGGCTGTCCTGCAACTCACTCTGTAGACCAGGCTGGCCTCAAACTCAAAGATTTACCTGCCTCTGCCTCCCAAGTGCTGGGATTAAAGATGTGTGCCATCATGACAACAAACAGAATTCTTTATTATAATTTTAACTATCAACTGTGCTTTTAATTTTTTTTAAATTTAGATATAAAATTTTTAAATTTTATCTTAAAATTGTACATTAATATGTGATTTTGAAGTATTGGACAAACAAAAGAAAATATCTCATGGTTATATAAAGATATGTTGGGTTGGGGATTTAGCTCAGTAATAGAACACTTGCCTAGCAAGCACAAGGCCCTGGGTTCGATCCTCAGCTCAAAAAAAAAAAAAAAAGATGTCTACTCTGAGTATGAGTGTGAAATGTAGCTAGAATGGACTACAGATGTGTCCCCAGACTACATTTTGGTCATTCTCCAGCTATACTACCTGTATTTTTTACTTCTGCTGTAAAGGACAGGGGGTAGAAGAGGAGAAAAGCATTTTTTTAAAGATTTATTTATTTACCACGTGTATAGTATGACTGCACACCAGAGAAGGCACCAGATCTCATTACAGATGGTTGTGAGCCATCATGTGGGTGCTGGGAATTGAACTCAGGACCTCTGGAAGAGCAGCCAGTGCTCTTAACCTCTGAGCCATCTCTCCAACCCTAGCTCTGATTTTTAAAAAAGGTAAATAGTAATTATCTTAGGGTTTCCATTGCTGTGAAGAGATACCATGGCCATGGCAACTCCTATAAATGAAAATATTTAATTGAGATGGTAGCTTACAGTTTCATAGGTTCAGTCCATTATCATTGTGGGGAGCATGACAGTGTGCAGGCAGACATGGTGCTAGAGAAGGAACTGCTACATATTAATATGCAGGCCACAGAAGTAGATTGTCTAACTGGGAGTAGATTGAGCATAGGAGACCTCAAAGCCCACCCTGCTCCAGTGACACTTCCTCCAAGGCCACACCTACTCCAACAAAGCCACATCTTCTAATAGTGCCACTCCCTTTGGGGGCCATTTTCTTTAACTGCCTCAGAAATCATACCTTATATATTAAAAATTGAAGCTACATCAAAAAACATGATCTTGGGGCTGGAGAGATGGCTCAAAGGTTAAGAGTACTGGCTGCTCTTCCAGAGGTCCTGAGTTCAATTCCCAGCAACCACTTGGTGGCTCACAACCATCTATAATGAGGTCTGGTGCCCTCTTCTGGCCATGCAGACACAGCACTGTATACATAGTAAATAAATAAATAAATCTTTAAAAAACAAAAACAAAAAAACAGAAACAAAAACAACCATGATCTTAGTAAACCAGGAAAAGTACAACATGTTGGGGGCGGTTGGCTTTGCTCTATCACAAACAAAGGGGGAATTAATGGGCTTGATCAGCTGTCCAGTGATTGGTATCTTTGAGCTTAACTTTGAAGTCTCCATGTATGTATTTTATCAACATTAAGTAGATTGTTCACTAGGGCACCAAATTGCTTTGAATGAAGATGGGCTTCCTTTTTTGTTCTTTTTAAATACTATGAATAAATACATTTTTGTCAGGCACGGTGGTGCATGCCTTTAATCCCAGTACTTGGTAGACATAGCAATTTCCAGAATATCTAGGCCTGTGTAAGGAGATTCTGTTTCAGTGAAAAAGAAAAAAAAAATCCTCATTTTCTTCCTCATGCTAATTGTGTGACCTGCAGGATTGGAAAACTCAAACTAATCATGCTTTTAGCTACCTAGTAAATTTTTATCACTGAATTCACAGTAGTGATTATACACTTTTTTGAAGGAAATCTCTCTTTTTTATAAATAGATGTTATGATGATATGGCCCCATTTAGGATCTTTGGTGTATACATGTGTGTTTCAGGGGTGTGGGTAGTAAGATGAGTGCTGTTGCATAACTAAATTCCTAGCACATGGGAGGCTGCGTCAGGAGGACCCTAAGTTTGAAGCCATCCTTGTATATATAACCTGGGCTATATATTGAATCTCACAAAATTATATCTAAACAAACACGCATGTATATGCAGATTCCTTAGAAACAGGATTTATTTAGTTAGTTAACCATATGCAATTAATAGTCACAGTATGGTAGCTACTGAGGTAGGTTGTGAACAGAGGCAAAGACAAGTAGAACACTTTTCAGACTTAAAGATCTTAATCTGGAGCTAGAAAAGGGCTCAACAGTTAAGGGCGCTTGCTTCTCTTCCAAAGGGTCTGGGTTCATTTCTGCAATTCTATTGCTAGCTCACGACTGCCTATAACCCCAATCGCAGAGGGTCCAATGCATTCTTCTGGTACGTGCAAGCCCATGCATGCACTCTGTACATGAACAAACAGGAGCATACACACATATACGTAAATAAAATAATTTTTAAAAAAAGATCTCGACCCTACTGGTGTGGTGGCACACGCCTTTAATCCTAGTACTCTGGAGGCAGAGGGAGGTGGATCTCTGTGAGTTTAAATCCGACCTGATCTACAAAGTGAGTTCTAAGACAGCCAAGGCTACACAGAAACCCTGTATCAAAAAAAAAAAAATTCTATGAAAGATGTGTATATAAAAGTGATATATATGGGGTGTATATGTTCATTTGCATATGTGCACATATGCATGCAGGGGCTCATGCCTATATGTGCATGAATATGAAGGCCAGAGGTCAACATTGGGTGCCTTCCCAGCTCCTCTGGATCTTTCTTTTTGAGATATGGTCTTTCACAGAACCTGGAGCTCATTGATTTTTCTAGGCTGGCTGGCCAGTGCACTCCAGGATCCATTTGTCATTCACCTTCCCAGTACTGGATTATAGAAGTACACTGCTGTACCTGGGTTTTTACATGGGTGTAGAGAATACAAACTCAGGTCCTCATGGTTATATTGCAGGCACTTTACCTACTGAACATTCTGTCCAGCCCTTCTAACTGGTTTTGTTAGAATAATAAAGTCATTTACTGCTAGAGGATCTTGGTCAATAATGTTTGTTATCTGTTATTGCTTAATATTGCCCTGAGGTTTTCTTGGTCACTTTATAACTGTCCTTTCTTATTAACTTTATTGTGAGTATAGTTCATAGTTCATTACTTATGTAACACTCTTAACCATCAAATAAAGTGAAATTTCAACTTAGTGAATTGAGATCATTTCTTTTTATCTATAGCTAAGGAATAAGCGGTCCTAAAGAAATTTTTCAGTAGCACATTCTCTATCATAAATAAGATGTAGAACTAGTCCAAAGGGGCACTCAACACTGCTCGGGTGTTCTTTCTGCATTTCTGTAGTTAACATTTCCTGTGAACTTTAACAATTATTTCAGAGTTTTTCTTCAGATTTACAGTGTTATACTTAAACAAGTGACCCCCCCACCCCCGTGAGTGTGCATTTGTATGTGTGTGTATGTGTGTGTGTGTGTGTGTGTGTGTACCTTATTACAGTGATCTTGATGTCTGTCCTTGAACTTGAGGTTCTCCTGCCTCAGGATTTTTGAGCCCAGGATTACAGGTGTACACCTCCATGTCTGGCTTTTTTTTTTTCTAAGTTTAATTTTTTTCTTTCTTTGACTGTGGACATAGTTCAGAGGTACATAATTTTTTCTTTGACTGTGGATATAGTTCAGAGGTACAGTGCTTGTCTAGCACAATGCCCTGGATTTGCTACCCAACATTGAGTAGCAGGGTGCTTTCTTCTCTTATCCCAACCCCAACTTCTTCTGTTTTTCTTGTTTATGTAGGTGTGTGTGTGTGTGTGTGTGTGTGTGTGTGTGTGTGTGTGTGTACACGTGCACCTGTGTACTCACATGGAGAATGCAGGAGAATGTTGAGGGTCTTCTGCCTTACTCACTTGGGGCAAGATGTCTCATGGAACCAGGAGCTAGGCTGGCAGCCAGTAAACCCTGTGATCTTCCCGTGATCCCTCCCTCCCTCCCCATGTGCTGGGGATTTGAACCCAGTTCCTTCTGCTTGTGCAACAAGTACTCTTACCTATGGAGCAGCTTCTTAGCCCTTTCTCACTTTCATTTCACCTTTAGCCCTTAGTAGCAGCAAGTGTTCTACCTTAGTAGAACAAGTCCAGAAAGGCCTAATTGCTGGGATTTTATAACCCTTCCTAGCAACCAGTGTTTTAGCTGCCAAGCTTGAGGTGTCTGAGACTACTAGCCCTAAAGACTTGACAGTTCTTGAAACTCCACAACCAGGGCCTGCAGTTTCTCTTCTTTGGTTGTTTTCTCCTTCTTGAGCCTCGGTGCTTCATTCTCTCTCTCTGTTTCTGCTGCTCCCCTAGTTCCAGCTGCTTCTCAAGCTGTTCTGCTGCTCTTAGACTATGATGGCCGGCACAGTTGCCACCCTGGGGGATGCAGCTACATTGTTACCTTTTCACTGCCTCTGTTGCTGTTGGCCACCAGCCTTGCAGTTTCACCTGTTTTTAAATTCTTTGTTTTATTTATTATTGTGTATGTGTGGAGGGAAAGAGAGAAAAAAAATGTGTGTGTGCATTTGTGTGCATGTCATAGCACACATGTAAACTTGTCGAAGACAGAGGATAACAACTTGTGATTATCCTGTCTCTGCCTTGTATAAAGTGGTAAGATTACAGATGTGCACTACCATATCCAGCTTTTAAAAGTGTGAATCTCACCGGGTGTGGTGGCACACGCCTTTAATCTCAGCACTCAGGAGGCAGAGGCAGGTCGATCTCTGTGAGTTCGAGGCCAGCCTGGTCTACAAAGTGAGTTCCAGGACAGCCTCTTGGCTGTCCCAAAGAGAAGCCCTGTCTTGAAAAATAAAATTAAAAATAAAGTGAATCTTCAGGATCAAACTCAGGTTATCAGGTTTGTGCCAGATTGTGCTGCAAGCATTTCTACCTGCTGGACCTACTCAGTGGCCCCTGTTTTGCCATTGCTGCAGCTCGCCTGCCACCTCTTCAGCTATCAGGGAGCCAGCTAGTCCATTATTCCCGCTGTTTGTTGTACTGGCTACACTTTGTCACTGCACCATGGCCTCTGCTGCTGCTTTCTTTGTGGTACCAGCTAACTAACTGCTGAGATAAGAAAAGATTACTCAAGAGCAGGCTTTTATTGGGCCTGATGTTGATAGCATCAGGGAAGACAGCATAGGAAAGTGTCTCCCAGTTTAGCCAAAGACTCCTTGTACAGCTAGAAAAGAATTGCTTATACCAATCCCAGCACACCTCTCAGACAGATGAAGGTTTTATTTACATCAATCATAGCATTGCCTTTTTTGCATTGGTGACTAGTATTGGTGCCTCTGTTAGTCAATCAAGGGGACTCCACCTTTGGGTTAGGTAGAAACAGTCATAGTGTCACCTAGAGTGCACTGAAACATGATAGGAAAATGTTCGGTGCAAACTGTCTGAAATAGTCTTGGCTGGAGCTGTGCCTTCAGGAGCCAGACTAAGCAGCTGCTGTTGTCATGTAGTTTCCTCAGAGCAACCATGGGAGTTGCAAGCACCTGGTGCTGGCTTAAAGGTAGTTGAACTGGCTGTTTGAGTGACAGGATCTTGGGGGGTGGGGTGTAGAATATTTTTGTTTGTTTAGCTCAGGGCAGCCATGGTAACAGTAAGCTTTGAGCTTCACTGTAGGATGATCCCATGGGTCAATTGTAAGACTCAATATCATTTATTGATCTTAGCTTGCTTCTTTTGAGAGTGATAAAAATTCATCCTGTACTCCATGTGTCTTGTTTTCAGATCTCTTCCCTTGGGTTCCTTTCTGAGAAAGACTTCCCTGACCTCCCTAACCTGTTGATACCTACCTCCCATGAAATGGCTTAGCTCATCTTGCTTGCACTGAGAGCCTTGGTTTTACATGTGTTTCCATGATAAGCACCTTTTCCCTCTCTTCTATGTATTCCCCAAGGACAGTAGTTATATTTGTTTTACTTTAGACTTGCTAGAGCGGTATATGAGTCCTACTCCATGTTAAATATTTGTAAATTAATACTTACTATACAAAGAAATGAGCAACCAATCTTATTTTAATCTTCAAAAGATAAATCATTCCCATTTTACAAATGAGGAAATTAGAGCCAAGGCTTGGGTCAGTGCTGTGATGTTTTTCTGACAGAAGGGGTGGTGTCATTAACTGAGCAGGCACAAGGTTCTGGTTTTGATCCCTAGCATGTGGGAAAAGTAAAAAGTTGTAAACATAAAACTTGCTGTTTGGACTTCATTTATTAAATATAGATAATTCTGAATTATCTTTCTTTTTTGGCTTCTGCAAAGAGCAAATGAGTGGGGTTTATCTATTTTTTGTTATTGTTATTCCTGAAATTCTAATACATTTTAACAAGTCTTGAAATTTTTTGAGGTGTGTGTGTGTGTGTGTGTGTGTGTGTGTGTGTGTGTGTGAGAATGTGAATAAAGAGTCTCAGCACCTGGGAGTGAGTGGAGCAACTATGTGGTACTCTAGTATTAGTACCTTACTTTAGTATAGTAAGTCTCACTATATTAGGTCTACTATTTACTTTTAAAAGGTTTTAATTTCTGTAATAGTTTCCAAATAGATGTCAATATGCTTGTTTAGTTTACCAAATATAAGAAGTTCAGTGAGGCCAGGTGGTGGTGGCGCACGCCTTTAATCCCAGCACTCAGGAGGCAAAGGCAGGCAGATACTTTGTGAGTTAAAGGCCAGCCTGGTCTACAGAGCAAGATCCAGGAAAGGCGCAAAGCTACATAGAGAAACCCTGTCTCGAAAAACAAACAAACAAACAAAAACAAAAAACAAAAAAAGTTCAGTGAGGTCTTGTTAGAATAACAGCAAGGAGGTAAATCAGTCTCCAACATCATAGCATGTGTTATTATCTAGTAACCTTCTATGTTTTTTCCCCATACTTTAGAACCTCCTTGATAGCAAAAAGTAATATAATAAATAGTATTAATATAATAAACAGTGGTATACTGTGAATGTCCTGGTTTCTAAGCAAATTGTAAACTAAAATTATCAAATACTCACTGCAAATTCTGTCATCTTAATTTCTCTGTAGAATAAGATCACATTGATAAATTAATATTTAGGTTGGGGATTTAGCTCATTGGTAGAGCGCTTGCCTAGCAAGCACAAGGCCCTGGGTTCGGTCCTCAGCCCTGTAAAAAACAAAAAACAAAAAACAAAACAAACAAAAAAAACCCCTGTGAGATATAAATATTTAGTTGTTTTTTCCAAGGTATACTTTTTATTCATTATGCCTGTGCTGATTAGACCAGCTACTGAATATCTTGCTCTGGGTCTGCAGGGGAATTTTTTTGTTTGTTTTATTTTGTTTTGTTTTTCTTTGTGTAGTTTTGGTGCCTGTCCTGGAACTCACTCTGTAGACCAGGCTGGCCTCGAACTCACAGAGATCCACCTGCCTCTGCCTCTGGGATTAAAGGCATGTGCCACCGACACCCGGCCTTTTATTTGTTTTTAACTTCAACTAAAGTAAGCAAAAACTATTGATAGAGTCTGGAAATAAGATCACTGATCCCATTTTATCTATAGAAAACAACTCAGCTAGCTGAAGTGAGGCAGCTTGTCCCCTTTCATGTTACTTTTCATAGCATGTTCTTATGTGCTGTATAAGCTCTTTTTTCCTTCCCCCACCCCAGAAACTTGTGTGATATTTCCTTTGTGTTTGGATGAAGAAGGAAGTAGGTGAGAGTAGAAAATATATCAAATATTGGTCTAATGAAAGACTTTAAAAGCTTAACAATCTTGAGGTTTTACTTATTTTTTTATTTATTTACTTTATTATGTATACAGTATTCTGCCTGCATGTTTGCCTACAGGCCAGATCTCATTACAGATGGTTCTGAGCCACCATGTGGTTGCTGGGAATTGAACTCAGGACCTCTGGAAGAGAATCCAGTGCCCTTAACCAGTGAGGCATCTCTCTAGCCCCTAGGTTTTATTTTTAAACCAAATTTGTCTTCAATAAAAGTTAAATAGGGGGTTGGGGATTTAGTTCAGTGTAGAGCGCATGCCTAGCAAGCGCAAGACCCTGGGTTTGGTCCTCAGCCCTGGAGGAAAAAAAAAGTTAAATAGAATTGTCCTGGTTGGTAATTGGGCAAAAGAATAAAAGATAAGCAACTTTTTTTTTTTTTTCTTTTTTGAGGCAGGGTCTCATGTAGTATAGCCTGGCCTCAGATTCACTGTTTAGCTAAGTCTGGCATTGAGCTCTGGATCCTCCTGCTTCCCCCTCCCAAGCTCTGGGATTACAGGTCTACATCACCACATCCTGCTGTAGACTGTGTTCTTGTTGTTTGTCAAATGAAGAAGAAAAGTATTGATGTACTTTTCTTTCTCTCTCTCTCTCTCTCTTTCTTTCTTTTTTCCTTTTTTGGTTTCTCAAGACAGGGTTTCTCTATATAGCTTTTGGAAGCTATCCTGGAACTCCCTTTGTAGACAAGGCTGTCCTCGAACTCACGGAAATCTGCCTGCCTCTGCCTCCCGAGTGTACTTTTCTCTTCTTGCTCACCATCAACCCAAAAGTCTTTCTCAGTTGCACATGGATTGTATAGCTCATCTATTTTACTTTAGTTACACCTCTTCTGATCTCAAATGAGGCTCCCTCAGGTGACTCTAGGCTGTGTCAGGTTGACAGCTGAAGCTAACCAGGACAGTCATCAACCTTGCTGACTATTTTTCAACAGCTTCCTTCATGATTATACTCAGTTACTTATGAGTTAGTTATACCTTCATTTGTGTTCTCGATTTTTTTAGTTGGACCCTATAATAAAATGACTTCTTTGTTATGGTATCACCATTGACAAATCATAAACAGATGACTGTAATAGTGGTAACAGAAAAAATTTTTATTACCAGAAATAGATGTTAGATTGCATTTGGCCTACAGGCCTTAGTTTGCCAGCTTTTGTATAGAAGTTTAAAAATTGTATGATGTTGGGATTGGGGATTTAGCTCAGTGGTAGAGCGCTTGCCTAGCAAGCTCAAGGCCCTGGGTTCGATGCTCAGCTCAAAAAAAAAAAAAAACAAACAAACAAACAAAAAAAACCCGAAATACTACTAGTACAATGAGAGCTTTCTATGTGATTCCTTCTAGACCGTCTCCTTCTTACCTACTTTGTAACTATTATTTTGACAGAATATGGTCTTTGATGGTATGATATCCTGTTACATTCACAAGTTGGTTTTTTTCTCCATTTTATATTGAGATTCATCCATTTGGACTTTAAATTTTTGCTTTGCTATATAGTATTTCATTGTGGATCTATCATAAGTAAATTGTTATACCCATGTCCATTGTGTGCCACAAGGAAGGAGAGAGACAGCACTCACAGGTTCCAAAGTATTTCATAAATCACCTCATAAGCAGAGTTGCTGATTGATCAGGGCTGCAGGACAAGGATTTGGGAGCCTTGCTTTTCTTGACAGCTTGGAGCAGGGGCAGGAGCATCGGGATTCAAAGATTAGGGGCTTCCGCTTTGTGTTTCACCATTGTCAACCAATGCAGAATGTAAACTTCTCAGTCCAACCAATCAGATTCATTTGTTCTTTCTGTTCCTAGAAACAGCTATAATGTTTTAGGCAACTAAAGGGGCATAACAAACTATTTCTATTGTTTAAGGAGGAGGTTGGTGAGCTCTTGGAAAGTTCTCAGCTCCTCTAAGGCTTGGGAATCTGAAACTTTGTTTCAGCCTACAGATAAAATGGAGTCTGGCCTGGCAGTGGTGGCACATGCCTTTAATCCCAGCACTGGGGAGGCAGAGCCAGGCAGATCTCTATAAGCCCGCCTGGGCTACCAAGTGAGTTCTAGGAAAGGTGCAAAGCTACCCCAGAGAAACCTTGTCTTGAAACCTCCCCCCAACCCCCCAAAAAAATGGAGTCTGAAGTCAAAATGGCAGTACTTAGGACAAGGTGCTTTTGCCTGTTCCTTTTATAACCCACTCATTTGCTTAATGGAAATTTAGTTGTTTATTGCTTTGCTTTTATAAACAATGCTGTCATCCTTGATCTTGATCATACCTCATGATAAACCTGTACAAGAGATTCTTGACAATATACCTAGAATTGGTGTGTGTTAGCAGCTTTACTGAAGAGTGCTAGATTCTGTTACTGAATTACAATACTTTTCCCTTACCGGTTAGCATTGTTTGTGTATTACTTTCAATGTAGCAAGTGATTGAGTCTGTACTAAGTGATAGACACTAAGTAATATGGAGATGAATTGGTCATAATCCATATCAATGTCTCTGGAGTATCCCCAATGGGGCTTATGGAATATAAATAGTTTTTTGGTTTTTTTTTTTTTTTTGGCTGTAGTGGTTATATTATGAGTAGCTCCTGTGACACAAAAAGAGAAAATGAAGATACTTCCTGCCATTTTTTTTTTAAATAAACATCTAAAGCAGTTGTCTTAAATTATTTTCTGAGCAAAACAGCTTTTTAACCTGTCTTACAGAGAATCTTTATATTTCAAGCAAATAAAAGGAAGATTATGTGGTTAAAAATTGTGATCCTCTCTCCTCTTGTGTTCCTCTGCTTTCTACAAATCCCAATATAGCCTTCCATTTCTTTTCCTGTTTTCCAAAGCATCTTGTGTAATTCCAGGGTTCCTTGAAATATAGTTTGAAAACAATTTGGTTTGGGGTATTTTTTTATTCATTCATTCATTTATTTATTTGAGGCAGAGTCTCTCTGTGTAGTTTTGGCTGACCTGGAGCTTGCTATACAGACCAACCTGGTCTCAAATTCACAGTGATCTGCCTGCTTTTGTCTCCCGAATACTGGGATTAAGACCATGCACCCTCACACCCATCTTGTTTTTAATTATGTGTGTGCACGTATATGTATTTTGTGTGGGGGTTTGTACACATGAGTGCAGATGCCCATGGAGAAAAGAAGATGGTATTGGATCTCTTGGAGCTAGAATTACATAAGATTGTCAATAGCCTTACATGGGTACTGGGAATCAAACTTGGGTCCTCTGCAAGAGTAGTACATGCTCTTAACTACTGAGACATCTCTCCAATTCTCTTGGTTTGCTTGGTTGGTTTTTTGTTTTGTTTTGGTTGTTTTTGTTTTTGAGGTAGAGTTTCTCTGTGTAACAGCCCTGGCTGTCCTGGAACACGCTTTGCAGATCATTGGTTTAATTTTTATTCCAAGTTCTCATGTAGCCCAGGCTGGACTCAAACTCACTATGTAGCCAGTTTGACTTTGAACTCCTGATCTTTATGCTTCTTACCTGCCAAGTACTGAGATTACTAGTATGTGTACCACACCTTGTTGAAAATAAATGCTTTCCAACTCATAAGTTTCTTATAGATTGTAAGTTTTACCTGGACAGTTTCTTCCAGAATTATTTGTTTGTTTGTTTATCTATTTATTTGAAACATCTTACTATATAGCTCTGACTGGCTTGGAACATGCTATATAGACTATTGGCTCATAACTCACAAAAGATTTGCCTACCCATGCTTTTTGAATGCTAGGACTATAGGGATATGTTATTACACCCCAGATATTTTTTAAAGTAGTATCTTAAAATACAAATCAGAACATGTAATCTGTTCATATCCTCAAGGAGTCTGAGTGAGGGGCACAGAGCGGAGAAAGTATAAAACTATGAGAGTAGTATGTAGAGTGGCAGGGGTATAGGGACAGTACTTGCCTAGAGGGTCCCAGGCTCTGGATTCCATCCCCAGTTTCCCAAACCCAAGGTGGAAAGGAAAAGCATTAGAAATGAATTTTAAAGAAATCAGTTCTTGGGGTTGGGAATTTAGCTCAGTGGTAGAGCGCTTTTTAAGGCCCTGGGTTAGATCCTCAGCTTACAAAAAAAAAGAAAAGAAAAAAAGAAATCAGTTCTTTATAAGATAAATTTTGAATATTTCTGTCTTCCTTTGTTATAATTGTTTCCTAGCATAATGTAGTACATTTTTACACTCCATCTTTTATCATCTCATAATTCCATAGTTTAGAAGTCCAGGTGGACTTAGCTGGATTTTATGCTTAGGGCCTCTCTAGAATTAAGGTGTTGCCTGAGCTGTGTTATCTGGATATTCTAGGAAATAATCTGCTTCCAAGGTCCTTCACAATGTCAGAGTTCTCTTCCCCATGGTTGGATTTGATTTTCTTGTTTTCTTGATCACTATAGGCTGGGATCATTCTCAGTTGTTAAAGTTTGGTGCTCTATCCTTTATATAGACTCCCTCCATTAATAAACCAGCAGTAGCATGATAGATCCCATTCATGAATTTCTGTTTGCTGCCAGCTGAAGAAAACTCTCTGGCCTCTGTTGTAACATTCATCAGCATCATCTATCGATGCTCACAGGGAGCCAATTTCAGAGTTGTTGCATGATTCTGCCGCCTACATTGGCAATCTTGCATATATTTTTTATTAAATTATTCCTAAGAAATGTCGTTCAATGTTACAACAGCTGTTATGTTTTAATCTTTCCTTTCAATATTTTTTGCTAATGTCTAGAAATAAAATTGGTGTTTTTAGTTATTGATCTGTTAATATGCTACTCTGTTAATGTAACAGATCACTGCACAGTTTAGTGGCCTGAAACATAACACCATTTATTTTCGTCATATCTGCACTTTGGTTAGAGTCCAATAGGAAGAACCTATCTCTGCACCACTCTGTATCAGCTAGTGTGGTTCAAAGGCTAGCAGCTGAACTGCTAGCCTGGGCTGGCTTTCACTGATATTTGATGGTTGGTGCTGCCTTGTGGCTAAAACTTTTCCATGGATGTAAAGTAGAGTCTTTGTTCATGGATGGCTTCCTTTTATCTCTTAGGTTTTCTCACAATATTGTGGTTGGTTTCCAAATACTAATCTGAGGGAGGGAGAGAGAGATTTGGAGCAGATGCAGATAAAGCCAAGATCACCTTTTATGAAAGTCAGAGAGTTCTTGCAGTTTCTCCAATACATTGCTTCTGTTGAAGCAGTTACAAAGTTTGGTGTTGAAGGAACATATTTTATTTTACTTTATTTTATTTTGGTTTTTCAAGACAGGGTTTCTCTGTGTAACAGCTCTAGTTGTCCTAGACAGTCTTGGAATGCTCTGTAGGCCAGGTTGGCCTTGAACTCACAGAAATCAAACTCACAGAGATCTACCTGTCTCTGCTTCCAGAGTGCTGGGACTAAAGGCATGTGCCACCACCACCCAGTTCAGATTTTACTTTTTAATGGAGTCTGGTGATGCTACAGAAGTACACATATAAACAGAATATTGTTTTAGCTACTTTTGACAAATATAGTCTGCCATATGACCTTGTATCCTGTAGACTTTCTAATTGTGCTTATGTGTTTAAGTAACTTTTTATGTGGGCTATACAGTTTTCAGTGACCATGTTCATGCTGAATTAAATAATGTAAAAGTAATTTTATAGCCAGTCAGTGGTGGCGCACGCCTGTAATCCCAGCACTCAAAGTCAGAGGCAGGTGGATCTCTGTGAGTTCGAGGCCAGCCTGGTCTACAGAGCTAGTCCAGGACAGGCTCCAAAGCTACAGAGAAACCCTGTGTCGAAAAACAAAATAAACAAAAACAAAACAAAACAAAACACAAAAATGATTTTATATTAAAGAAAATTTTGAGACTGGAGAGATGGCTCAGTGGTTAAGAACACTGGTTGCTCTTCCAGAGGACCTGAGTTCAATTCCCAGCAACCACATGGTGGCTCACAACCTTCTATCATGGGATCTGATATCCTCTTCTGGCATAAAGATGTACATGCAGATAGACCACTCACACACATAAAATAAATAAATAAATATTTTTAAAAAGACAATGTCTTTTTCCTAATCTGCATTTTTTTTTTTTTAGTTTTATTGCACTGGTTAGGATGCTCAGTATAATGCTAAATACAAGTAGTGAGTGAACATACTAATATAGGATGTTTTATGAAATCAAGAAAACTAACTTTTAAAAAATTGTAGTAAAATACACATGACATAAAACTTTGTGTTTAAACCAGTTAAGAAAATGATTGATTCATTGGTGTTAAGATCATGCTCATTGTTATGAAACTATTAGAGCCATCTACCCCATGACTTTTTCATTTTCCCTAACCTAAATTCTAGTCATTGGAGAGTAACTCCCCTTGCTCCAGCCTCTGCCTATTATTATTTTGTTTGGATAAATTTGACTACTTTAAGAATCTCATGTAAGTGGAATCATATGGTATATGTTCTTTTGTGTCTGGCTTAATTTGCTTAGCACAGTATCTTCAAAGTTTATCGATGAGTCTAGTGGCATGACTTAGTAGTCAAGTGCTTTCCTCAAGTGCTTCAGGCCCTGTGTTTGTTTAATCCTCTCACTGCCTCAAAAGAGAGAGACAGAGATTCCTTCATGCTGTAGTTTGTCTCAGTTTCTTTCTTTTTTAAAGCTAAATGATTTTCTGTTGTATTTACATATTACATTCTGTTTCACCTCTACACCCTTTGATGGATGGTACTTAAGTATTTGTTTGTTTTTAACCTTTGGGTTATTAGGTTTAATTATTTGAGAAACAACCATACTGTTTTTTGCCCAAGGGCTGTGCCATTTTACATTTCATTCAGTAAGTAAAGATAGCAGGTTTTCTGCATCTTTCTAGAATCTGTTATTTTATCTTTGACTTTCTTCTCACCTTCCTCTCCTCTAATTCCTTGTAAAAGCTTGACCATGAAAAATGTCATGACTGGAGTTGGAGCAAGGGCTCAGCTGTTAAGACAACCAGCTGCTCTTCCAGAGGGCCTGGATTCAATTTCCAGGACCCACATGCTAGCTAACAACTCCAGTTCCAGAAGATTTCATGCCCTCTCCTGCCTTCCTTGAGCACTGTGTGTATGTGGTGTATAGACACATGCCAAATACCCATACATAAAAATAAAACAATAAAATAAAATAGAGCTAAAATTAAAAACAAAAATAATATAGTGGCTAACAGTTTAGTTTTGTGCCACTACTTAGCTTCATGTCACTACTCCACCATTGCTTTTGACAAGAACTTTAAGTCCCTGAAAAAAGAAATTGAAGATGTCAGAAAATGGCAAGATCTCCCATGCTCGTGGATAGGCAGGATTAACATAGTAAAAATGGTGATCTTACCAAAAGCAGTCTACAGATTCAATGCAATCCTCATCAAATTACCAACACAATTCTTCACAGACCTGGAAAGAATAATACTTAACTTCATATGGAAAAACAAAAAACCCAGGATAGCCAAAAGAATTCTGTACAATAAAACAACCTCTGGAGGCATCATGATCCCCGACCTCAAGCTCTACTATAGAGCTACAGTAATAAAAACAGCTTGGTACTAGCATAAAAACCGACATGTGGACCAATGGAATCAAATTGAAGACCCTGACATTAACCCGCACACCTGTGAACATATAATTTTTGACAAAGAAGCCAAAACTGTACAATGGAAAAAAGAAAGCATCTTCAACAAATGGTGCTGGTATAACTGGATGTCAACGTGTAGAAGGCTGCAAATAGATCCATATCTGTCACCATGCACAAAACTTAAGTCCAAGTGGATCAAAGACCTCAACATAAATCCAGTTACTCTGAACCTAATAGAAGAGAAAGTAGGAAGTACTCTTGAACGCACTGGCACCAGAGATCACTTCCTAAATATAACACCAGTAGCACAGACACTGAGAGAAACAATCAATCAATGGGACCTGTTGAAACTGAGAAGCTTTTGTAGAGCAAAGGACACGGTCAACAAGACAAAGCGTCAGCCTACAGAATGGGAAAAAGGTCTTCACCAACCCCACATCTGACAGAGGGCTGATATCCAGAATACATAAAGAACTCAAGAAATTAGACATCAAAGTGCCCAACAGTCTAATTAAAAAATGGGCTATAGAACTAAACAGAGAATTCTCAACAGAGGAAGCTCAAATGGCTGAAAGACATTTAAGGAATTGCTCAACATTCTAATTATCTAGGAAATGCAAATCAAAATGACTCTGAGATACCACCTTACACCTGTCAGAATGGCTAAGATCAAAAACACTGAAGACAGTTTATGCTGGAGAGGATGTGGAGCAAGGGGAACTCTCCTCCACTGCTGGTGGGAATGCAAGCTTGTACAGCCACTTTGGAAATCATTATGGCGCTTCCTTAGAAAATTGGGAATCCATCTCCTACAAGACCCAGCTATAGCACTCTTGGGCATATACCCAAGGAATGCTCAATCATACCGCAAGGGCATTCGCTCAGCTATGTTCATAGCAGCTTTTGAAAAATTGATGTCAATGGAAACATCAGTAGAAAAGGAGATAAGCCTTAGTATTTGTTTTATAACAGTTTTGACCTAGTAGGCCTCCAAGAAGGGTTCAAAGATCTCCAGGAGCTTGTCAATTAATGTTGATAAACTTTTGTTTAATAAAAAGAACAGTTAATGGGTAAAAACATGCTATCAAAGGCTTGCTATTTTTATTTTCTATATAGCAAATACTGTAAGTACTTCTTTAACAAAGTAGTAAAATGAATGTTTAATGAATTCTTACCATGAGGATCTTAAAAATTAGAAGTAGACCTAAAGCATTAAAATCTGGGCCAGGTGGTGGTGGCACATGCCTTTAGTCCCAGCACCCAGGAGGCAGAGGCACATGGATCTCTGTGAGTTTAAGGCTAGCCTGGTCTACAGAGTGAGTTCCAGGACAGCCAAGGCTGTTACACAGAGAAACCCTGTCTCCAAAACAAAACAAAACAAAACAAATCTAAAAGCTTATAATAAGCCATCAATATTGAGATTTTTATTTTATTTAGGCTTTATTTTCTTATTTAATCCTCATAACAAGTCCATATGTACATAAATAATTCATTTCTATAAGTAAAGCTGCTAACTATCAGCTCTCTTTAGAATATAAGCTTCTTACTTAGATATTATGGCACATACCTATAATCATTGCACTCAAGAGGCTGAGACAGGAGAATAGTGAGTTCCAGGCTAGCTACTTGGCCCCCTAAATGAGAAGGGAGAGGAAGAGGAAGAGGAAAAGAATAGGGAAAGCTTTCTGTGAGACAGTTATTTTGTTTTATTTATTGTGTACCTAGTATCTAAAATTGGTGTAGAATAAATGGAATGGTGCTGGTTGCCTTCATAGAATTTGCCTTCATAGAGGAGTTAGCCTCTCAGCTTGACTTTGTATGATGAGTTAGATGTCAGCTGATGGACAAGGATGGGATCTCACAGAGTGGAGTCTTACGTGTAGGGAGTGAAAGTATACAAGAAAGTACTTGCTGACAGTGTTCACAGTAGTTTTTAAATTAAGTTCAGGGGCTGAGAGGCTGACTCATTGGGGAATATGCTTGGTACGCAAGCATGAGGATCCTACTTTGAATCTCTAGGACCCACTTAA
The DNA here is from genome assembly GCF_903995425.1 of Onychomys torridus. Taxonomy (NCBI): domain Eukaryota; kingdom Metazoa; phylum Chordata; class Mammalia; order Rodentia; family Cricetidae; genus Onychomys; species Onychomys torridus. The sequence continues at coordinate 80,434,898 of NC_050443.1, forward strand.
AAAAATTGTACCTGGCAGCCCACTCCTGATTGTCCATTGCTGAGCAGCCAAAACAGGCAGACCCTGGGGACTTACTAGCCAAAATGGTGAGCTCCAGGGTCAGTTAAAGACCCTTTCTCAAAAATGTGGTGAAGATATCCAGCATCAACCCCTAGCCACACATACACTTAGACACACAGACACAGACACACACACACATTGAAGAAATTATTTGACCTTAAGGAGCAAATTTGTTGTTTTTCAAGATAGTTTTTCTCTGTAGTTTTGGCTGTCCTGGAATTCACTCTGTAGACTAGGCTGGCCTCAAATTTAGAGATTTGCCTGCCTCTGCCTTCTGAGTGCTAAGATTAAAGGCGGTCACCACTACCTGGATATGGAACAAATTTTAAGATACCACTAAAGCATGTTTTTTTTTGTTTGTTTGTTTGTGTGTTTTTTGTTTTGTTTTGTTTGTTTTTTGAGACAGGGTTTCTCTGTGTAGCTTTGGAGCCTGTCCTGGAACTCACTCTGTAGCCCAGGCTGGCCTCGAACTCACAGAGATTCACCTGCCTCTGCCTCCCGAGTGCTGGGATTAAAGGCGTGTGCCACCACTGTCTGGCTTAATGTTGTTTTCTTTAGACTATGATATTTTTCCATTAGATTTTATTATTATGGAATAAAGCACATTTTATTATGTTTCTGTATATAAACCATTTTCATATATTTGAAATTTCAAATTTTTTTTTATCATTTTATTATAAACCATTCAGGCTTTTTGCTATTTTCCTAGATTCTATACCAATTTTCATTAGTTAAAAATTTGAGGGCCTGGAGTAACATTGGTGGTGCCAGGCGGTGGTGGCTTACACCTTTAATCCCAGCCAGGTGGATCTCTGCGAGTTCGAGGCCAGCCTAGTCTACAAAGTGAGATCCAGGACAGGCACCAAAAACTACACAATGAAAGTCTGTCTTGGAAAAATAAAAAGAAATAAAATGGTATATGAACAGACCAAAATCTTTAACATTCTTAGCCACTTCTGGTGTTAGCAAGTTTTCTTAGCTTATCAGTCAGTTGTTAGTGTATCTTCCTCTACTGATGTTCATTTCAGGTTGGCTTAAAGAGGAAAAATCACTCATTTTTTCTGTTCTGGGGGCTGTTGATTGTGGTCATCAGACTTATTCAATGATGTTACAAAATACAGAACTCACAAATATATTTAGCCAAGTTTAAAACAATCCCTAGCCACAGACAAGGCTTGCAGCTGAGCAAAAGGCTTTGTTCTTGTAGAAGGAATCAGACTTCACTAGGTAATGTTTTACTTAGCATGGCCAATGAATAGATTTAAATTTTGTTCAGTCAAGCATTTAGACCTAAGAATTTTGCTTATCTATTATAGATAAATGGAGTTTGTTGAGCTCCATTTCACACTTAATTTAATGTTAAGGAATTTCAAATGTTTTCTTATTAAGTTAACCAGCACATGTCAGATTTCCTTGATTCTAAGATTTGAGCTTTTACTATTTTTTTTTTTTTTAAAGACAGGGTCTCACTGTGTATTCCTGGCTGGAATTCTGAGATCAGTTTGCCTCTACTGCTAAGTGCATGGGATGCACTGCCACACTAGCTAGCTTTTTAATGTTTTTAAAAATTAATGACACTTTCTATATTCTATAGTGTCTTAAAGAAAATAGAGTGTAATTTTGTCTAAATTTCCACTTTATACAACCTAAAGAGGAAGAAGAAAAGAAATGTAATACTCTTTAGACTCAAAAAATAAGGCAAATTATTCCTCCTAATTTTCTTGCACTCTTTCAAACATACTTTGCAAATTCAACTGGCAACAGGTGGTGGTAAAGCCTCATCAGCTTTTCTACACAATTATTTTTTTCAAAATCTAAATATAAACTTTATTAATGTTTCATATATTTCTTACATGTAGCATTTAAAAATTAATTTTTTAAAGATTTATCTATTTATTTATTATGTATACGGTATTTTATTTGCATGTGTCCTTGCAGGCAAGAAGAGAGCACCAGATCTCATTACAGGTGGTTGTGAAACACCATGTGGTTGCTGGGAATTGAACTCAGGACCTCTGGAAGAACAGCCAGTGCTGTTTTTGTATTTTTAGCATATATTTTCTCTTGAGGTTAAATGTGTCTTGTTCTGTTTGTGACAGTTATGTCAGTGCTCAGTGTTTTCAGATTTTGGACTTTTTTGGAACTTTCTTTTTTTATTTTTTCCGGTTTTTTGAGACAGGGTTTCTCTGTGTGGCTTTGGTGGCTGTTCTGGATCTTGCTCTGTAGACCAGGCTGGCCTCAAACTCACAGAGATCCAATTGGCTCTGCCTCCCAAGTGCTGGGATTAAAGGCAACGCCTGGCTATTTTGGAACTTTTTTTTTTTTTGAATGCCGAATGCCTTTTATTGAAGGAGGGAGGAGGTCTTAAATACAGGCTTATAGCACAATGGGAGAACCCCGGAGGGCAGAAGTTCACTTCTGATGTTTTACAATCTTGCATCTAAGCTGCTAACTCCCAATATGCTGGATACACAGACAAGGAGCTTCCCTTAAGCATTCAGGAGGGTGGAATCTTGCAGGGAATTAGCATAGGGAAGATATCAAGGTCAAGGTCAGCAAGCAAGGCAACAGTTACCCAAAACGAGGGCCAGGGCCCTACAGGTTCCCCCCCCCCCTTTACTAAAAAATGAGCTTCTGACTTAGGTTGCGTGGGATATCAGCAGGTCACCTTACCCATCATGGAGACACCTGTCCAGGCCACACAGGTGTTCTGTCTTAGGTTGGTGAGCTCCCCCCAGGCATGACTCATCTCTGAATACTCGTTATCATACAGGCTCAATTGCTACACAATTACTAATCTAATTTTTGCTCCATTTGTAAATGATTCAAAGCCAAATTAGATTAAATGAAACCATTCTAACATAATCCAAGAAGGAGAAAGTCATAGATGAAGATAGTAAACATTGGGATACAGCTCATTCTGTCTTGGGGTTTTTGAAGATTGATTTAATATTGTCTTTTGGGGAGTCCAAATATTACCTTAGCTGTGACAATGAGAACAAAGCTTGAGGGATTTAAGAAAACCAACTGCCTAATTGATACCCTGGGTATACTACTTTAAGTTGATTTCAGAGAAAATCTATTTAAATATAGTTACATATGTACATAAATGTACATATACACATGTTAGTAATAGTTGTTTTTCATGTAAGATGAATCCTTGGATAAGTCTTGGTGTTGTCAGTTTTTAGATGAAAGAATAGCTGTGTTTTGTTTTGTTTACAAATGGCTTTTAATATTACTATAAACCACTGAAGTTCCAAGGGAAAGTGTTAATCAGAGAGTGCTTGACCTCTGAAGTAAGGATGATTGTCTGAAACATCCTGACTTCTGTGAGCACATCTTATGCTCATAGAGAGGTTCAGAATCTTGAATCATGCAAACAAAATGAAGCAAGTTCATAATTCTGGAATTTCATGTCAGCACTATCATTTCAGAAATCAAAACAACTCCCTATTTATGGAAATAATTTATCATACATGTATCCACATAATTAAAACATAAATATTACATGATAAGAAAGTTGCCACCCAGAGCTCTCTGCTGAATTACCTAGGCCACAGTTGTTCTAGTCCTGTCTTTTGCAATCTGTCCCTTTGTGATCTTCATGAATTACCTTTCTGTACACATCAAGGGGTTACTGTAGATCAAATTGCACATCTGATAGCTGACCTTCTGGAAGGGCATATACTTTTCAGAACAAAAACTTCAGGCTTACCTGAAGGGATTTTCTGAGAAGAAGAATTGTAAGTAATAACTTCAAGTAAAAAAAGACTCTCTGTGCTGTGAATTGAATTCTAGGTCATGGATCTGTAATATGTTTTTTATTTATGCAGAAAGTAGTTTTGGGACATCTGCATTGTACCCTGCCTAACCTCCAGCAGCTTCTGACTACTCTCAAGACAATATAGAAAACCTTGGGAAACCTTGAAAGGCCTATGTTCTCTACCAACGTCTTTTTAATATTCAGGTATCATGCACACACCCTAAAATTCACCATCTGAAAGGATACAGGTTGATAATTTTAGTATTTGTACAGGATTTTACAGCTTTCACCACTATTCTCTTCAGAATATTTCTCTCATCCCCAAAAGAAACACTGTGCTTCTGCTGCTGCTCTCTGTTCTCTGCACCTCCCAGTTGGCAGCCATTAGTATTTCTGTCTCTAGGTTTTTCCTCTTGTGTGGTAGTGACATTTGTGTTGGGTCTCAAAGACTGATGAGATGACATTCTCCCACTCAAAGAAATTTGGTAATAGCTTTAAAAAGAAGGAAGAATCAATACAAAGGCAAGAGCTGGAATGAATGTATGTCCTTCGTAGACAGTGGTTGAAGAAAAACTTGTTGGTTTTTCCAGACAGGTTTTCTCTGTGTAGCCCTGGCTGTCCTGGAACTCACTCTGTAGAGCAGGCTGGCCTCGAACTCTCAGATCTGCCACCTCTGCCTCCAAAGAGCTGGGATTAAAGGTGTGCACCACACTATGCCCAGGCTCAAAGAAAAACATTTTCTTTGTTTTTGGCTTTTAAATAAGTTTTTTTTGTTTTGTTTTGTTTGTTTGTTTGTTTTTGTATAGCCCTTGCTGTCTTGGAACTGCTCTGTACACCAGGCTGGCCACAAACTCACAGATATCCAACTGCCTCTGCCTCCAGGGTGCTGGGATTAAAGGTGTGTGCTACCACCTCCCGGTGAAGAAACCCTTTTTAAGTGGTCCCTTCATCCCTTATCTTACATAAACTACATATAAACATTTTTCTATTTTTTGTGTAGTTCCAGTGGTTCTCAAACTTTTTTTGTTTGTTTGTTTCAGAATCACTTTTTGCTCTTAAAAACTATTGGAACCCAAGAAGATTTTGTTAGTGTGGAATATAATTACTGTATTAGAAACTTAAACTGAGAAATTTTAAGACAATAGAATGTTTAAGAACAGATTTCTCTGACTACCAGAGTCATTGGGTCATCCATATTACCCATCCTCTGAAAGCTCTACAACATGCCTCTGGAGGAAATGAGAGTGGAAAAGATTAATTATGTCTCCATGTTCATAGGAAAATAATTGTGACCTCAAGGGCTTCGTAAATGAGTCTTCAAGATCTTTCCTGTGTTTCCTTAATCCTACCTTAAAACTTTTGCCATCTACTTAATAACTTTATTGCTGCCTTGAGTTGGAAGAATTCCAAGACTAAAATTGAAGACCTGATTATTTAAGTGGAGTTCTGGAGATTGGGGAACATGACCTTGTCAAGAGCTGCAGCTTCTTCCCAGAGCCTGGTCTTGGTAGGAGGAAGCTGTACTTATATATGGAGTACAAGTAAACTGGAAAAGGACAAATCACATGTTGTTCATTTCAGGCAGTGAACTCATTGGATTACCAATGAGCTGACCTTGGCAATTTATAACTTAAGTTGCATACTTCTATACAGTATGCTTGACTGCTTATGAGTCTCTCTTGACTTGTAATTAACTATAAGCAAAAATGATGTAATTTAGAGAGATTTTTATGTTTTACTTAGTGTTTTAGATTTAATAACTTGTTTGGAAAGGTTTGAGTAAATAGAGACCAATTATTGTTGCCTTCAATTTACTTAAGATTCAGTTCTCAAAAGTGTTTATTTCTCAGCTTACACATGTCCTATTTCCTTTACCCAGTAAAGACCTCAGAATTAACTGGAAACAACCGTTGAGCAACCAAAAAGAGAAAGGACCAAGACTGCATTTGAAAATTGCACATGAAAGTCCAAGCTCTAGTTATAGTATTGATGATGGAAAGCACATAGGCATGGTGCCTTCCATTCCCAGGTCACCTATTTTCTCCATGGTGGAACTGCTGCACGAATCCTAAATGGTCTTACAATAACAACCTGGAACCAGATATCAGGGTGAAAGCTGAAAGATCAGAGATGCAGAGCAAGCCACAGCCACCACCTCTTACCTCATCAACTCCTCAGCCTGAAAGAGCCAGTTCCTGTCCCCCCCACCCAATATTCCTTTCTCTACCCAGCCATCACTTCCTGTCTCAACCTTCCTAGTGCTGGGATTAAAGTTATGTGATCCCAAGTGCTGGAATTAAAGGTGTGTACTACCACTGCCTGACCTCTGTGGCTAACTCTGTGTCTGGCTTTGTCCTCTGATCTTCAGGCAAGTTTTTTTTTGTTTTGTTTTGTTTTGTTTTGTTTGTTTTTGTTTTTGTTGAGACAGGGTTTCTCTGTGTAGTTTTGGTGCCTGTCCTAGATCTCACTCTGTAGACCAGGCTGGCCTCGAACTCACAGAGATACGCCTGGCTCTGCCTCCTGAGTGCTGGGATTAAAGGTGTGTGCCACCACCACCCAGCTTTGGGCAAGTTTTATTTCTTAGGTTACAAGCAATATATCACCACAGGAACCAACTTAAAAGTATGTTAGGTCAACAAAAGTGAGTAAGGATGGTGAGAGATATCTATGCCCCACTCTTCCTGAGCACAGTTCACTGTCTATGCATTTATCCTCAGATTTCTAGTCAGCCTTCTGCAGCTTCAGAATTCTTATGAACCCCCCCCCCCCTTTTTTTTTTTGCCAGAGCTGAGGACCAAACCCAGGGCCTTGTGCTTGCTAGGCAAACACTCTACCACTGAGCTAATCCCCAACCCTGAAAGCCTTTTTAACCTGTATCCTTATCCAAGTATACTTCAACCCCCAGGGTTTCTTCATTAATACCTACTAATACCTAATATCTAATCTCCATATCTACCACCAACTTTACTATGATAGAGAGAACTTTTGGGCAGCTTACATAACAGATGATATTGTACTGAGAATTGTAACTTTAAAGAAAGGGAAATGTCAAATAGGTTTCATTCAAGGGTAATTTATAATAAGTGAACAACAGCTGGTTAGAGTGTGAAGTATTCTAAAACCTGCTAGGCCAACTCCTATAATACTCTAATAGGTATGCATCAAAACATTAAGTAGTACTCTGTTAATATTTATAATTTGTATACACTAGTTAAAATTTAAAATGATAAGTATTTTATTCAAATTTAATAATTTGGATGAAGTTTATTTGGTGATTTATTTTATTATTAATGGTGTACAGCATGGTAGATTTCACAATGACATTTATACACACAAACTCACTCTCTGTCTCTGTCTCTGTCTCTGTCTGTCTGTCTGTCTCTCTCTCTCAGACTTAGTTATTTGTCCTTTACCGACCTCTTCCAGTTTAGAACCTTTCCTCTGCTCTTGCAGTGTTCTTTCTCCTTCTGTATCATATATGGTAGGGAGTTCATGTGCACCCATGTAAATTTAATTTAGACTCTACAGATGAAAAAAATGTAGTGTTTGTTATTCAGAGTCTGGTTTATTTTACTTAACACTATGATCTTCAGTTCCATCCATTTTCTTGCAGAAGTCATCATTATAACTTAATAAAATCCCATTGTTCATATAAGTATTTGTTTTTATAGTTTTTTTAAAATCCATTCAGCCTTTTAGGATGGTTCCATATCTTGGCTCCATTTTGAATTTATTTTTGGTCAGGATATGGATCTGGTTTCATTCTTACATGTGGATATCTAGTTTTCGAAGATCCATGTGTTAAAGAGGCTTTTCCCACTGAATATTTATGATACTTTGTCACAGATGAGGTGGTCATATTTTGGGTCCTCTGTTCTGTTCCACTGTCTTATGTCTGGTTTGGGCCAGTGCCATGCTGCTTTGTTAAGATAGCACATTGTCTCTTGTAGCTATAAATGAAGTGTTTACTATTTACAGGAAGTTTAGTGTCACTTGTCAAAACTGATGTTATGAGAGGGGTTAGCTTTTTAAGTTCAAATGTTTCTACAGTTGAATTTGAGCTTGGTTTGGTGGCACACACCTTTAATTCCAGCCCTCTGGGAGGCAGAGGCAGGCTGATTTCTATGAGTTCAAGGCCAGCCTGGTCAACACAGTGACCAGGACAGCCAGGAGTTAAGTAGAGAGAACCTGTCTTAAAATGAAATTGAATTTGAAATTAGAGATCTTGAAACACAAGCTGTTAATGGAATTGAGAAGTGTCTGGAACACTAAGTCCTGGGGTTTGCCTTGGTGCTCTAGTTTCTGGTGCTTGTTAGGTCTTCTCTACACCATGTCTCAAAAGAATTTTCTTTTTATTAGCAATAGCCTTTCTGCCCTAGAACTGTCTTTTGTTTCTTTAATATCTGGTACTGCCTTTGTTTTGTTTCATCTTCTATTGGGACCCATACCTGTGTAAGTTCCTCTTGCCTTTTCCACTTTTAGTAACCCAACTTTTGAAAGACCGGGTATGTAAAACAAGCAGAAGAGCAGTTGTGTTTGCATCAGGACATCTGAGGTTTTAAAGAAGGTAAAGTCTTCACCATAGGAAGAAGTAGGTCATGCCAGGTGTGGCAGTTCAACCTTGCAATCTAAGCACGTGGAGTTTGGGGGGTGACGGAGGCAAGAGTCACCATGGTTTCAAGGCCAGCTTGGGTTATGGTGTGAGACCTTATTTCAAAAATCAAAATTGAAAGAAAGAAAGCATTTGTGCCCTGTTCTGCCAGGAAAGCCCTTCTCCAGAGTATACTGATTGCTTTACTATGCTTACTAACTGGTGAAATCTTGTTTGCTTAGCTACAGAACTGGGGCTAGCAATACCCTGTATATAAGTTGCAAAAGAAGGGATTCCTCAAGCCAGGGTTTCTCTGTGTAGCTGGAATTCACTTGGTAGCCCAGGCTGGCCTCGAACTCACAAAGATCCACCTGCCTCTGCCTCCTGAGTGCTGGAATTAAAGGCATGCGCCACCACCACCCGGCTATAAGTAAACTCTTACATGCATTAATTTCTTATTTTAAAGTGAAGATGAGAATATAAGTAAGGAACAAGAGAAGGCCAGAAAAATGGCTCAGGATTTAAGAGCTTTGTTCTTGCAGGGGACCAGGGTTCAATTCCCAGCACCCACATGACAGCTCACAACTATCTGTAACTCCAGTTCTAGAGGTTCTGACACCTTCTTCTGACTTCCACAGGCACCAGGAATATGTGGTACATAGATATACATGTGATAGAAACACTCATACATATAAAATAACTTAAATAAATCTTTTTAAAAAAGAGAAGATTACACCTGTTTCTGCTCTAATCTGATGAAGGCTAATATTAGTTTTCCTCTTAAAGGGCTTATGTATCTTTCTGACATTAAAATAGAGAGTGGTTGCTTCAGCTGAGTGACCAAGCAGTTACAGTTCATGGGGAGTTTCCAAAAGACATTTGGGTGCTCTTCCTCCTCCTAGCCTTTGTCTTCGTTTGGTAAAACAGGCAGATGTACCAGGAAACTGGGGAGTTTGTTGTTGTTGTTCTTGCTCCAAATAGAAATGTTCTAAAATGTACCTGTTGAGTGTGAATTCAGAAAGTTGTCTTTTAAGTGAAGAGAAAGCATATGGTTGTTTGTGATTTTTGTCAGCTAGGATTTTTTCCTCAGCCATATGGAAACAGGAATTTTATTTGTCTCATTTCCTCTTAAAGCATGATTGATTGCAGCTAGATATTTAGAACTTGTAACACTGAAAAAATCGACTCAAGTCAGTGGAAAAGCAGCAGATTATGAAAGATAGGGTTTTTTTGTTTGGTTTTGGTTTTTTTGTTTTGTTTTGTTTTTCGAGACAGAGTTTCTCTGTAGCTTTGGAGCCTGTCCTGGACTAGCTCTGTAGACCAGGCTGGCCTCGAACTCACAGAGATCCACCTGCCTCTGCCTCCCGAGTGCTGGGATTACAGGCGTGCGCCACCACCGCCCAGCCAGAAAGATAGGGTTTTTAGGCTCTTAAAAATTGTTTGTGGTTGGCCTGGAGAAATGGCTCAGAAGTTAAGAGCACTGACTGCTCTTCCAGCGGACCTGAGTTCAATTCCCAGCAACCACATGGTAGCTCACAACCATCTGTAATGAGATCTGATGCCCTCTTCTGGTCATACATGCTGTATACATAATAAATAAAATAAATCTTTTTTTTAAATTGTTTTTTTAACAGCATACCAGCCTAAAGTTGATGATATGTTTGTGAAAGATAAATAGACAAAAATATGAGTGAATAGTTATCCAGTCTTAGTGTTTTTAAACTATCAGTGGATTTTAAAGTATTCCAGCAAAGACAAAAGTACTACATTGGAAAATAGTAATTGATTTGACAATTCCAAATTTAACACACATACCCCGTGTGTGTGTGTGTGTGTGTGTGTGTGTGTGTGTGTGTGTGTGTTTGCACAATGCACATGTAGGTTCCAATAGAGGCCAGAGGGAATCAGATCCCCTGGAACTGGAGTCACAGGAGGTTGTGGGCTACCTGACATAGATGCTTGGAACTCAACTCTGGGTCCTCTGCAAGAGCAGCAAGCACTTAACCTCTGAGCCATCTCTTAGCCCCAACAATCCCACTTTTTAAAAATGCATGACAACAACAGCAGGTGACATTTATTGAGCTAAGTATCAAGCCTTGTGCTTTACATCTAGGTGAGAATCCTAGCAGGGAGGAGAGTTAGAAACGTTGCCCTAGAGCACACAATCTATACTCCTGGCTTGCTTCCTAGTCTTGGAGCACATTTCCTCGCTGTTTTCTATATATACCATCACTTAGCAGATACCACCTCTGTTAGTCTTCTGTTATAGCAGTATTCCACTGTAAGATACTAAGTCTATATTAATGAGGATAAAAACTAAATGACTACACTAGCAAGACCCTCAAATGATGATTCATACAAGATAAATCCTTACTACTTCTCATGAAGTAGTTAAAGGTTATTAAGTGGGTTCTGGCTGCTGAAGTTATTCAAGGACCCAGGTACCAGAGTAGCTACATTACTTAACTTTTATCATTGGCCTGACCAGTAGTCAGGTACTGACTTATTTAGATTCTAGCCAGTGGATAAGAATGTGAGAACATGGAGAAGACATACCTACATTTTACTGAGATCTAGTCTGAACAGTGGCATGCATTAATTACTTTGCTCATGTTAGAATAGAGAAAGCTTAGTGGCCTGGCCATACCTAGCTATAGTAGAGAAGGCAGCTAGGAAGTGCAATCTCACCGTATACAGATTTGGGTAGACAAACACAGTTTCTTCCACAACTACTGCTTCTAGACACCTGATAAGTTACTAGTCACATGATAACATCGAAGTTAATATGAAAAATAAAAGCACCTAACAGAATAAAAAGATAAATTCAGTTTTAAAAAGAGAAGTACAGAAGACTAGTTGGTAGTTGATTTTTGACAGAATACCAAAACTATTTAGTGGGAGAAAGAGTGCTCTATGAGCAGGTGGTACTGATCAAAGCTGAAGGTCCACATGCACAGAAAATGGTTAAACCACTACTGCCATGTATAAAAAAATAATTTAAAATGAACTAGAGACTTAAAGGTCAATGCTAAAACTATGAAACTCTTAGGGGATAAAGTATAAATCTATATGACCTTAGGCAATGCTTTCTTAAATATCACCAAAAGTATAATCAAGTGGGGGGGGGGATTTGCTGAATTGAAAGCTAGGAAGAAAATGAAAACATAACTACAGAATATGGGGGGGACTTCCAAAAAAATTATGTATCTGAAGCTGTGTATGTTGGTACATTTGGGAAACGAAGTCAGGAAGTTTAGGAGTTGAGCTGCCTAGGACTCTGTCTTCACACACACACACACACACACACACACACACACACACAGAGAGAGAGAGAGAGAGAGAGAGAGAGAGAGAGAGAGAGAGAGAGAGAGAGAACACACTGTTTTATTAAGAATTCAATACCATGATATAGAAAGAAATCTTACATCTAAATAATGAGCCTTGTATAATATCTCTGGTCCTCACAAAGCCCTGAAAAGCAAGTAATATTTTCATTTTACTGATCAGGAAACTGAATCTCAAACATAACACTGAGGGTCAGTTTCTTAGTTCAACTAAACACACTCACACACAAGACTACTGTGCTAGTGCTATTCCCAGTCAGTCAGCACTGGTCTACTCAGGACAATACAGAGCAAAAGTGAGAGTCTACCAGCAAAGCAGCACCCAGACTTCCTCTTTGTGGGGATAGTCTGTGCAGCAGCTCCTGCAGCTGCTGAGAGCTACCCCTCCCATTCCAGCCCACTTCCCCCAGTTTCCTAGGTGAGATTCACATCCAACAAAATGAGGTCAGTATGGGGTTGTTGTTGTTGTTTTTTATTCTTTTAGATACAATTTTATTTTTAATATAGCAAATTTTTAAAACTAAGAATGTTCAAAAATCAAATCCACTAACTCAAGACATTCTTACTTTCATCAGTAATCCCTTACTTCCTTCTCGCCCAGGCCTTCATCTGTCACTCTCCATTTCTTCCCTTTTCATTAAAACTGTTCATTGCTAACCCAGGATGATGGGAATGTCACCTCTGCTGCCTTCCCACAAATCCCTAATGATTGGTGAACTCACAGGGAGTCAAGAAGCAGGGGGCAGTTTTTCTGAAGACTCCAAAATCATGAACACATGAATCATGGTTGTGTCCTGCAGAATTGCTTGTCTCTCCCTAGGAATTGAACCTTCCTGATGACTTCTGCTTCCCAATTATCTGTAATTCCTGGTCCTCTTACATCTGTCTTCTGAAATGAGGTATCTTAGACTCATATTCAATAATAAACAAATTCCCTACTTTTTCAGCTTTAAAAATATATAGATGATGAAGGAAACGGGCTAAACCAAAAGTCCTATTTTATAAATTCAATTGATGATATATTTCCCCATGTTTACAGTTACTTGTACTTTATAAAACTTAACAGTTTTTGCCTCAGCCTCCTATGTACCTGGGGTTACTACTCAGCCTGAGTAGGCTTATACATAAATCCTTCCAGTAATGTTTAAATTTTCATCCCTATACTAGGAAATTACATTTTCCTTCTCTTTTGTTTTTGCTAGTTTTGAATGATTTCCCTTGCATTATATCTTACTTGTTTATATTGCTTATAAACACTACTGATATAATATTAGTATTTTTTAAAAAGCAGCTTTCTTAATCTTTTTTTTTAGAGAGTTGCTTATTTTTGCTTTATGTGGGTGCTGGGAATCAAACCCAGGTCTTCTACAAGTACAACAGTTGATGGCTCATAACCACTGAGCCATCTCTTCAGCTCTAGCTTTCTTAATCTTGATACCACAGAATTCATCCTTTATGAGAACAAAATTCAGTGATTTTCTTAGAAAATAAATATTTATACAACTTTTTCCACCACCCCCAAAGTTTTCTTGTAGCTGTATACAGTTAGTCCTTGCTCCTACCCTCTGCTCTAGTCTGCTTTCTGTCTGTGGATTCACCTTCTCTGGACATTTGTATGAATGGAATCAGATACTGTGTTGTGTCTGACTTCTTTCAGTTAGCACTTTTATTTTAAGCCTTCTTCATATTGTAGCATGTAGTTCACCTTTAGTTGCTGGATAGTACTGTAATTATTTTTGCAATGTCACGTTTTTGTTTATTAGCTTCTCAGTGGAAAGATACAAGGTTTTTTTCCCCCCTGGAGTTTGGCTATTATGAATAATTTTCTACAAATATCTATCTATGTATGTTGTGGATAGATACATGGTATACAGGAGAGGGCCTGTTGAATCATGGTGCATTTTTTAGTAATTTTTTTAAGAAACTGAAAACTATTTTTTAACTTACCAATATTTGCTGTTTGCTGCCTTTGGGTCATAGCCATTCTTGCTGGGGTGTTTCATTGTGGTTTGGTTTGGTTTGCTTGTTTTGTTTTTACATATTGTGTGTGGGGGGTGGTCATGAATGTGGAGGCCAGAAGACAACCTGTGGGAGTAGATTCTCTTTTACTCTGTGGATCCCAACTGTCCAACTCAAGACATCAGGCTTGCCAACAGGTGTCTTTACCTGATGAGCAATCTCTTAGGTACTTGCTTTCCTTTTTTTTTTTTTAAAACAATGCTTGGAAAAAATCCTAGGGCCCTATGCATGTAAAGCAAATGCACTGCTGCTGTGTTGTATCCCCAGCCCTCAGTACTGTTTTAATGTGCATATTTCTAATGATTAATGATGTTGTATCCCTTCAGGGGCTTAGCAATATGTCATTGGTGAAACGTTTACATAGATCCTTCGTCAATTTTTAAAATTATGTTGTGTTTCTTACTGAATTATGAGCTTTTATTTTCTATTTTTCCTTTTATTTTTTCTTATTTACTTATTTCAAGTCCTATGTATTTATTTGTCTGTGTAGCCCTGGCTGTCCTGGAACTCACTCTGTATACCACACTAGCCTCAAACTCAGAGATCCACCTGCCTCTGCCTCCCAAGTTCCGGTATTAAAGGTATGCACCCCATGGCCAGCTATGGTCTTACATATTCGAAACAAAAATTCTTTTTCAGAAACTCTGTTTGCAAGCATTTCACCCAGGCTGTAGATTCTTATTTTTATGGTTTTATCTATATTTTATATATGAGTACTTTGCCTGCATATACATAAGTGCACCATGTGCATGCAGTGGCCTGCGAGGCCAGAAGAGGGCGCCTGATTCCCTGAAACTGGAGTTCAGATGGTTGTAAGCTACCATATCGGTGCTGGGATCCAAACCTTCCTTCAGGTGCCAGATTCTTATTTTTAAGTTATATGTTTTGAAGTTTACAGTTTTTGTGTAATCTAATTTATTGGTGTCATGGTTTGGGTATCTGTGGGAGTTCCACTCCAACCTATTGAAGGATTGGTTCTTGTGTGGAGGAGAAAGGAATGAGGAAGTATTAGATAGACATATAGACGGAGATGACAAGAAAGAGACACAGGATTGCTTCGGGAGGGTCTTGGGTCAGTACCCAGTTGCCTTGAGGTTTATTCCAAAGGGCTTTTTATACAATGCCAAGGGGTTAGGCTAAAGACCTCCCCCTTTCGAGATCAAAGCACAACGTACAGCCAAATGTAGACCCTTCAAAATACTTGGTAACCATGCCCATGGCCAAATCATACCATTATACAGCTCTGCTGGGTAAAGCAAGCTGATTCTCTGACAGAGTAAGGTTTCACTAGAAAGCCTCCGTGGGCCTCCACAGGTATCATATCTGAGAGAAATGTTAACCTTTTCTAAGATCGTAGAACTTCTCTGATATTCCTTCTAGAAGTTTTATAGTTTTAACTCTTATATTTATGTCTGCTATTGATTTTTAATTGCATTTTATATATGACTTGAGTTAAGAGTCTAACTTAGGTTTTGTTGATTTGTTTCTTGTATATGATTATCCATTATCCCAGCACTGTTTGCTAAATACTTAATTTTCTTCCCCCAGGGCCT
Source organism: Onychomys torridus (assembly GCF_903995425.1). Lineage (NCBI taxonomy): Eukaryota > Metazoa > Chordata > Mammalia > Rodentia > Cricetidae > Onychomys > Onychomys torridus. Next base: position 80,450,231 of record NC_050443.1, read on the forward strand.
TGCACTTACAAGTGCTCTACTGTAGTTGGAGTTTTCCTGCCTGGCCCAGTCAGGACAAATCTCTCTCACCCGCCAGTCCCAGTCACTCAGACCCAACCAAGTAAACACACAGAAACTTATATTGCTTACAAACTGTATGGCCATGGCAGGCTTCTTGTTATCTACTTTTTCTATCTTAAATTAACCCATTTCTGTTAGTCTATACTTTGCCACATGGCTTGTGGCTTACCAGTATCTTTACATGTTGCTTCTCATGGCGGCGGCTGGCGGTGTCTGTTCCCAGCCTTCCTGTTCCCAGCCTTCTATTCTTCCTTGTCCCACCTACCCTATCCTTCCTGCCTGGCTACTGGCCAATCAGCACTTTATTTATTTTAACCAATCAGAGCAACACATTTGACATACAGAACACCCCACAGCACTTCCCCTTTTCTTTTTTTTTTTTTAAAGCAAGGTTTTAACTTTTATATAGTAAAATTTCAGATAATAAAACAATCATCAAGCAAGAATTACAGTTACAATATTGAAGAAGATATCCTATCTATCTTATATTTGTGAGTCTAAAGTTTTATATCTAACTTATCTTTTATCATAACTGAAGAAATTATAACTATCTAGTCTTCAACCATATCAAAGACCTCAGAAGGATATAATATTACCTGAGAACTGGGAAAAGGATGCAAGCAACTTTCGGGAGTCTTGCAGGGTAGACAGAGACAGCTGGCAGCCTGGACAGTCACCTAATGTTCCTTTGTAAAGTTGGGGCATTTGTCTTTAGCCCACAGGGCTAGAGTCTCTCGGTCACTTCTCTCAGTGTCCTGTAGAATGTCTGGTAGTTTCCTCTGTGAAGCAGGAACCTGAAGGACCATTTTGTCAAGCAAAGTTTAGTGGTCACCTTTCTATGGGTCCTGCATGTACAGGTGATCGAGCAGTCCAGGCAAGAACAGTTTCTTGCCTAAATGGCTATTTTTGTCAAGGTGAAGATAAACTCCATATGAAGTGTCTTCAGTGCCCATCCTCCTCTTTGAAGTAAATTGGTGCTGCCAGGAGCAGACATGTCTCACTGTCCAGAAAGTCTAAATTTTAAAAATATTTTAAATGCCATATTCTGTAGACCTTTGAAGTGTTTGAAGATTACCTGTCTATCTGAAATATCTCTGTGTATACCTATAAGACTTAACTAACATGGCTATGAGTATGATTATCATAGATGACCAGTTATTAATCTATTTTTAATTATCCATTACAATTTTAAATGAGCTGTACAAACATAATACCTTACATAAGAGTAGAAATATACACACAGTATAACAAAATTTACTTTAAGTTTGTATCAATAGACTAAAATCTATACCAATGTAAAACATTTTAAATGGGTTGTTGCTCTTTAGAAGTAAGTTCATTAATTTACCCTTTCATCCTATCATATCTATAGCATATCCCCTTTTTATCTTTAGAAAGAGTGATTTTTCTCTGTCCCACATCAAAGGGCTCTTCTGATTTGGGACACAAGAATTTCTTAACCTTTTTTTTTTTTTTTTTTTTTTTTTTTAAAACAATGTGCTTGGGTTTAGAGAAGGAGTGAGCCAGTTCCATCTCCAAAGCCAGTTGGGAATTTGGGCATAGTTTTTCTTACTACTTCCTGCTGGAGGGGGGCGCTGTATCTTAAGGGGACACAAAGAAAATTTTAGGATTATGGAGTAGTCCGTGAGGGTAAACCTCTGAGCCAGTTGCCTTGAAACTATTCTGGATATCTGATCATCTGGGCCATGGTGTCATCGGAGACCTTTCAGGTGGTCTTGGCTGATCAAACCTGATATATCTTAATCTGGAACAAATCCACAGCCTCTGGCTTTCTGTGGAAACAAAAGCAGAGACTCTTTTCCAAAGCAACATATCCTTATATCCAAATTTTGAAGTCAATGTACCTTTAAAATTTACATATTTGTTTAACTAAGCAGCTTTTACAATCAAATCTTTTCTGTAGTTAAAAATCCCAAAGAACAACACAACCCAGATTCTCTGTGTAATATCCATCTTTGTAAGGTTGAAACACTGCAGTGGCTGCTGGCTCCGCCCACCTCAGCTTCCCAACATGGTGGTGGTACAGTTTACCGCCAGCTCTGGGTCTGGAGCCATGTGTACCATCACTATCAGAAGCAGTTCTATCAAAGCAGTGCATAGCCCAGAAAAAATTTTTTTTAAACTAGCAAAGGCTAAATCTACCACTCAGCAGAGTAAAGTGCCACTTGTAGATTCCTCATTCCCGCCGCACTGCAGGTCAGAGGCACACTCCAGGAACCCGCCATAGTAGCTCAAACCAGCAGGCTGCCGCTAACTTGAGAGAGACAACTAGGAAGCTGGTTTTAGCTCCGTTTTAGAAGCTTTTTTTTTTTTTCAGGTTTTAGGTGGAAATTCTTGCCAACACGTTGGGTGCCACTCTACCACTGAGCTAAATCCCCAACCCGAGATTTTTTAAAAATACATTTATTTATTAAAATTTTTTTTCATTTTACATACCACCCCAGTTCCCCCTCCCTCCCCTTCTCCTCCATTCTCACCTCCCTCCCACTCTACCCCCATCCACTCCTCAGAGTGGGTAAGGCCTCCTATGGTAGTCAACAAAGTCTTTGCCTTGTTTTATGACCCACTAAGTTTAACCAGGGCCATCTCTGTGACCAAGGATGAGTCTGGTGGGCTTAACAGTGGGTGTACAACTGAAGATACTGATGCCCCTTTTCCCAGATTCTGTCAATAGTCCAGGAATTAGAGGTAGAATCCCATGAGTTCTTTCCCTATCCATAACTGATTGTTGATAGGCAGGTTTATGTAGTCCCAGCACAAGTACCCATAGCTGCTCTGATTTCATGATTGCAGTGTTTGCGTTATGCCCAGAGAATAGTATTCCACAACTCTTCTTCCTGTGTTTCAACTTTTGCATTCTTCTCACTGTCTTCTGTGGTGTTCTCTCAGTCTTAGAGGACGTGGTATAAATATCTCATTTAGGGCTGCACCCTTAGCCATCATTTATTTTCAGTGTCTTGGGCAGCCATGAGTCTCTACATTCACCATCATCCCTGTTGAGATAGGATTCTTTGGTTAAGGTTAAGAGTAGTTGTTGTCAGTGGGTATAGACAGATTCTTAGAAGTTAGTTTGACTCTATATCAATTTGGGTAAACCTCAGTAGTATGCATTCCTCCTATGGAGTGGGCCTGGAATCCAATTAGATGGTACTTAGCTGCCCTAATAGCCATCATGACACTCTCATGCTGGTGTGCATATCCTACCTGGCAGGTTGGTTTTGTAGTTCATAGGGTTCACAGTTAGGTAAGATTGCTGATGCTTTTTCTTCTCCAGCTGCCTACATTGTACTTTCCAGCAGTTAGCAAACACTAAGGAAGTTTCTATTTCTAGCTCAGTTCCAGCTTGCTTTCCCTGTGTCCTGCAACCAAAATATGTGGTATCTTCAACAATAAGGTCTTAGCCTCTAGTTCTTTGGGGCAACCAAGAAGACTGACAGGAGCCTCTGTTGTGTTAGGACCTCTGTGACCTCTCTGACCAATAGCTTTTACGGAGGTGTCCCATACCTGGCACAGGGAACTTTGCTTAGTAACTCAGTGCTTCTAGGAGTTATTAGCCTTGTAGACTGTCTCCTTTCAATCTGTCCATTGTATTTTTAAATTTGGTTTCATGGTCATTTCTATATTTTTTGTACTCCTTTTTTTAGTTAACATCTCCACTAAATTTGACTTTTGTCTAGGTCCAAGAATTTATGAAGTCTCTTCAGTTTTTAGTATATATAGACATCACCTGATAATTTACTAATTTTTCTGAGAGTCTTACAACTTTTAGCTCTGGCTAACTTCAGACTCAACAATGATTTGCCTGCTCTGCTTCTTGATTGCTAGTATTAAAGGCGTACATCACTATGCCTATCATTTTTATTACTAATTTTTATATTTCATTTCTTTTTTCCTAAATGTTACATTTAGTCATACCTCCACTACAACAGTACCTAATTTAATAACCTAAACTTGAAAGCCTTTAAGTGTATATTTACTCTAGAAGACAGCTCTTCACCAGCATTCATTGCTCTCATTTCCTGACTGTGGATGCAACCTGACCAGCTGCCTCATGCTCCTGTGCCATGGTTTCCTTGCCGTGATGGGCAGTACCTTTGAACAAGCTATAACAAAACCTTCACTTGATTGCAAAAAAGAAAAAATGAAGAAGAAGACAGCTCTTTGCCAGGCTTAAGAAGCTACCACTTACCCCAGTATTGCAAAGGAAATTGGTCATGGGAGCTTATATTCTGGATTTTGGTAGGGGTTTTTGTGGCATTTTTAGGAAGAGCACGTGAGTTTTATTTTTTATACCAAATGAGTGTGTGTGTGTGTGTGTGTGTGTGTGTGTGTGTGTGTGTGTTATTGTTTCAAGACAGGGTTTCTCTATGTAGCTTTGGAGGCTGTCCTGGATCTCGCTTTGTAGACCAGACTGGCCTTGAACTCACAGAAATCCACCTGCCTCTGCCTCCCAAGTGCTGGGATTAAAGGCGTGCACAACCACCACCCAGCTTCTGCTACTTGAAGTTAAACTCATTCTTTATTTCCTTCTTTGTAGTTTGGATTGTTTCAAAATAATGCTAATCCTAAAAACATGAGTTTGGAGTCCATACATTCCTGTTAGAATTATTTTTAGAGAATAGAATATTCTATAGACATATCTTTATAGAATGATCTCTTTGTTTCTTTGTCCTTGGTTGCTTTCCTATGTCTGTCTTTTGGGAGGTGTAACATTTATGTATACTTGAGATACCTTCCTTTCCAATGTATTTGCTTCTAAGATGACATTTTGTAGTTAGTTGTCTTAGACCTCTGTTCCCACCCACCATTCATCCTATTACAGACTGGCTTCCACTTCCACTGTGTCAATAAAGCCGTTCTCAGCAGTGTTAGTAGTAGCACCTTTGTTGTCCTTTGTCCTTATTACTCTTGACCTTACAGCACCATTGCTACCACTCCCTTTTTCTCAGTCCTTTTTCTCAGTCCTTCTCTTCTTCCTTTTTCCCCCCTCAGTTCAATAGTGTCTTTTATTTCTGGGTGGTCTTTCTCACTCACTAATGTAGTTGGAATAAAAATGAATAATATGAGATGGCATAACATTTTATAACAAAATAAAATTTTGTTATATTATTTTATTTTTTAAATATATTTTTATTTTATTTTATTTTTTTAAATATATTTCCGCTGGGTGGTGGTGGCACACACCTGTAATCCCAGCACTCGGGAGGCAGAGGCAGGTGGATCTCTATGAGTTCAAGGCCAGCCTGGTCTACAAAGCGAGTTCCAGGACAGCCTCCGAAGCTACAGAGAAACTCGAAAAACATATATATATATATATATATATATTTTTTTTTTTTTTTCATTTGATCACCAAAAGAAAATTTTTGAAGTGCAGGAAAAAAAAAAACAACAACCCATAGAATCGAAGTAAATCCCACTCTGTGGAAGTTCAGTAACCATTGTCACTTTGGTGAGTTCTTTATTTCTAGATGTGCATTTCATATATTATTTCAAAAATAACATCACTTCTTTTTCTTATAAGTGCTCTGAGTTATTTCTGACTTTAAGCATACTTGAAAATACTATTTTAAGTCAGGGATGGTGTTGCACAACTGTAATCACAGCACTCCCCAGACAGAGACAGGAGGATTGCTCTAAGTTCAAGGCCAGCATGGTTTACATAGTGAGTTCCAGACTAGCCATAGATGCACAAGACCCTGTCTCCAAAAAGATATTAAATATCTTTTCTTGATAACCACAAATTTTCTTAGCCCTTTCTGCTTTCATAAGTTTGTAGTGAACATCCTTTTCTAGAAATCTTATACATGATGCAGTCTAGGGGTCTTGGTCAGCTTTGTTTTCTCTGCCTGTTAAAGAATTAAAAGTCAGGAAAAATCTGAAGTGCAACAAGTGCAACTTAGAAATCTCAAACATGAAGACAGAATTGGCAGTTGGGAGTGAGGAAACACACAGAGCAAAGACCCTGTGCAAAGCAGAGGACCACCAGTTGCTGCTGGTAGCTATAAAGTCTTTGGAGAGCTTCCTCCCTAACTTAGGGTTGGTCAGTTGGAAGAAAGCTAGGATGGTTGATTTTCTCAGAACTGTTGTGTGGATGTCCTGAGCATGCCGTGAACTTGTTTTACCAGTCCATCAGCAGAGGGCCTGCAAGCCTTTGTTTTCTCCCTATCTGTCTACCTGCCAGGTCTAACTCCTAGTCTCTCATACACTTGGTTAGCAATTTTCTTTTTAAATCTTTTTTTTTTTTGTCTGAATGTATGTCTGATGCCAGAAGAGGGTGCCAGATCTCATTACAGATGGTCGTGAGCCACTATGTGGTTGCTGGGAATTGAACTCAGGTCTTCTGGAAGACCAGCCAGTGCTCTTAACCTCTGAGCCATCTCTACAGCCCACATTATCAATTTTTTTTAAAAGGTATCTTTAAGAAATGTATTGCCCTGGAAGAGATGGGAATGGGGGGGAGGAGGGACTGGGGAAAGGTAGGGGTGGGGGTGGGGGCGGGGAGGACAGGGGAACCCATGGCTGATAATGTAAAATTGAAACACAAATATCTGTATTAAAAAATAAATTTTAAAATAAAAAAAAAGAAATGCATTTCCTGGTCAGAAACATTGTTAATTCTTTACTTGTAAACTGACCAGTTGACTTCTGGAAGACACTATCAGTTTCCACTTCTAAAAGCAGTATATGTTAATTAATGCCTGTCACTGCACCTGTGTCAAAACTGTGTTTCAAGCCTGGCATGATGGCTCACACCTCTAATCCCAGCACTTGGGAGGCAGAGGCAGACAGATCACTGTGAATTTGAGGCCAGCTAGGTCTACAGCCAGTCAAGGCTACATAGTAAGAGACTGTCTCAAACAAGCAAAACACCACACCAAAAAAAAACCCCAAACAAAATTTAAAAACATACAAAAACCATCCTTGTGCTTTCTAGTTAAATAAATATAAATTATGGGCAATTTAGATGAATGTATACTTTTTCTTTCTCTTCCTGTTATAGTGATCTTCCTCCCTCTGCCTCCTCCAGATGTTTGCATTGTAAGTGTTCACTACCATCCTTTTCTTTCTTTCTTTCTTTCTTTCTTTTTTTTTTTTTTTTTTTTGATTTTTAGTTTGTTTGTTTGTTTGTTTTTGTTGTTGTTTTGAGACATTTTCTCTGTAGCTTTGGAGCCTGTCCTGGACTAGCTCTGTAGACCAGGCTGGCCTTGAACTCACAGAGATCCACCTGCCTCTGCCTCCTGAGTGCTGGGATTACAGGCCTGCGCCACCACCTCCCGGCCCCATCCTTTTCTTGAACTATCCATTTTAAAATTTTTTACTTTTATGTGTGTGTTTTCTGCCTGCATGTATGATGTGTGCATGCAATACTTGTGAAGACCAGAAGAGGGTGTCACATCCCTTGGGACTAGAGTTATAGCCAGTTGTGAGCCACCATATGGGTGCTGGGAATCAAACCTAAGTCCTCTGGAGGAGGAGCAGCTGTGTTCTAAACCATCTCTTCAGCCCTTGAACTATTCTTAAGATTTGCTATTTATTTTTTTGTTTGCTATTAAAATGAACATTTTTATTTTTGTGTTAAACAACTCTGACCATTTATGAGTTGAAGGTAAAAAGGATTCATTTAAAAATAAAAGTTAACTATCATAGAATCGGGTTCTGTATCTATCCATGTCCCCATCGCTTTTTATTAGTCAACTTTTCGTATCTGAATAAGTCTGCAAACCCTTCAGAAGAAATGAAGTGATAATTGTAGATACTTGAAACTTTAAGGAAGTCAAATAATCATTTTAAGGCCATTTCTTAGAAAGCTATTGAAACATGATCTAATAATGAGGTGTGGGTTGGGCTGCTAGGGAATGGATCTTAGTTTCTTGACCTTCCTTCTTAAATGTCTTTTTAAAAAAAAAAGCTTAAATATTGCTTGGTTCAACAAAAGTGTTATTTGAATTGACTTCAGTGTATACTTGTGTTTACAGTAAGGAAAGCCAAATTATTTTTTCACAGACTCTTTCTACTTGAAAGGTTCACTATTCGGCTGAATAACTATCAAAAAAGTATAATTTGGCTACAGTATTGCCCTTTGAAAATTTCCTACTTTATCAGTTCAGTAGCTCAGAGTCAGTTTTTATTTTTTTCAGGAAAGGGTTTCTCTGTGTAGCCTTGGCTGTCCTGAGTTGCTCTGTAGACCAGACTGGCCCCCAACTCACAGATCTGTCTGCCTCTGCCTCCCAAGCAAGTGCTGGGATCAAAGGTGTATGCTATCACTGGCCAGAGTCAGTTTTTATTAAATATAAAGACCAAAAAATTTGGTGGCTCTAAGCTTATTATATTTTTAAAGAAATGGTTTATAGAAATAATTTTCTTTGGTGTGATGATTCACCCCTATAATTCCAGTACTAAGGAGGCTGAAATAGGAGGATTGTTGTGAGTTTAAAAAGTAGCCTGTGTGGCATAGGGAGTAGTGGGCTAGCCTTGGCTACAAAGTAAAACCTCTCAATTTTTAAAAAATTACTATAGAGGGTAATTCAAAGGCTATTTAAAAACCTAAATTGATTTACTAGGGGAGGAGAAAGATCAAAACAATAAGGAAACCAGACTTAATGCTAACTTTAATAACTACCGACTTTAGTCATTAAGAGCTGAAGCATTTTGTGAACAAAAATGATGTTCAGTGCTATCTTGAATGACTCTGAACACACAACCATGTTCTTTGGATGGAATGTGTATGAAAGGTGACCCTCTGGTGATAAACCTGTAGGGTTTCCCTTCACCTGCTTGAGGACTCCTAAGCTGCTCCAGCTAATAGGATGCTGTGACCCTTTGCCCTTCTTCCACTCTAGCAGAGTGTGCCTTGTAAGTCTGCAACTTGTTTTGCTGGCTAAAGGCACACTTCGACACTTGTTGAGTACAAGGTACATGACATTGCGTTTGTGTCTTTCTACTTTCTCACTTCTTCAAGCCATGCCAGGTTGCTTAGACTTCAAAGGATAGCCTTGCCCAGTCTGTACTACGCTAATACCTGAATTCCAATACAAATCTTGGAATTGTGAATCTTCTATATTCTAAACCCATTTTACTTCTTTAGCTCTACCTTCTGTAGTCTTGTTTTACTTCAGATGACTAAATTATGTCATTGAGGACTCTGGGGTATATTCTTTACCTGGGATGTTCTCTTTCTATCTCAATTCATGCAACACTTGAGTCTTTGCTCAAGACATTATTTATAAGTAAATAAATAAAGCCAAGATTAGTTTTATTTCCCTTACTATTTATTTGCAGTATTCATCCTTTCTTCATTCTGTAATTTGTGTTAACTTTGTACTTAACTACCTTAGATATTTTTCCATATTTTGTATTTTCTGTGGTACCTAATCATAATATAAGCCACATAATGTTATAGCTTGAAGAAGTGAGAAAGTTTCAAAGATATAGAGAGGAAGAGCTTATGATAGTTGCTTAGAAGGATAAGCATCAGTAACAGGCTTGGAAAGACCCAAACATGATGCCATGTACCTTGTATTCTCTGCTACAAGTGTTAGGGTGTACCTACAGCCAGCAAAACAATACATTGCAGAGTCCAAATCTCTTACCTTAAGTACTGAGGACCAGCTCCAGGCTTTGAGAGTTTTTCATATTTTAGAACATTTTTATGGTTGAGCATCCCTAATCTAGAAATGTAATTTTTTTTTAAAATACACAATTTTTTGAGAATCATAGAACAGAATAGCTTCAGATTTCAATGTTTTTGAGGTTTTGTGTTGGTCAGACTTTCTTTTCACTATGATAAAAATACTAGATACAAAAAACTTAAAAGGGGAAGAAAGATATATTTTGGATCATGGTTTCAGAGCTATCATTCCATCTCTATGGAGAGGACATGATGAAGCACAGCAATTCACAGCGTAGGGACCAGGAAGTAGAGAAAATGGAAGGGACCCAGAACCAGGTAGAACCTGCCAAAGACTTTTCTGGCCTACTTCCTTCAGCTAGGCCCTTCCTCCCAAACTTCTCTCCAGTTCCTAAAGTAGTGCCATTTGCTAGAGACCAAACATTCAACACACAAGACTGTAGAAGACATTTTATATTCAAACCATAACATTTACATTATAGATACTTGGGTTAGGGATGCAGAATTGTACTAAGCACACTCAGGCATCATTTCCTCCAGAAAAATAATCTTAAACATCCATATTTGTCTAGATGCCTCTCTTCTGTCACCCTGTGTAATTGAAGTTACTCTGTTATATGATTATTTCCAGTGCTTAATTTCTCACAGTTATGTGTTGAAAACACACATACAAACCCAATCTCAAACCTTAAGATAGTTCTTAACACAGAACAAGCTCTCAAGAAGCATTTTATTGAACTATTGAATATAATTATTTTATCATTATGTGTCACAGCCCCTCCTTTTCATAGTACTGCAGATTACATAGATAAGGCAGGCATGAAGAAATTTAGCTGTCATATGTGAGTGTATTTACCTAAAATTGTTCCTGTCAGAAACTCCTATGGAGCTGAAAAGGATCAGACCATATTTGGTACCACCACTAGTTGTCTGGGAAGAAAGCAAAGAAAATATATAAAAGAAACAGACTGTTTCCTTTCTATTAGTGTCTCATATGTCTTAAGAAATTTGTTTTAATTCTTCCATAATATGTCAATGTAAAGGACATTCAGATTACCAACATCTGTAATACTGCTTTATGAACAAAGCTTAATATTCTTTGTGCTAAATAATTTCTGATATTTCAGTACCTTAGTGTCAAAATATACAAAATATAGCATTTGGATATTACAGCCAAAAAATAAATATGAGAATTTTCTGATCAAATTAGAATGTCAAGAATTCCTCTGTTTGTATCAGTTCTATGTGTTAGGTTTATCTAGTTTAGACAGCTGCAGATCTGAACTGCTGCCTAGAAGTAGTTCTCAATCAGGCCTCTGTAATGTGTGCTTCCAAATCTGCAGCTATGGCCATGTCTTCACTTCCTTGGGGTAATCAGGAGCACTGCTAAGAAAGAGCTCCTTTTTGCTACTGAGGTGGTTTGCTTGTTAAGCAGAAGTCTGGTATTTAAATGTTCAGTTTTTAACAAAAAGGTTTTGAGACTTGGAAAGAAGCATGAATGGGTGGCCCATACACAGGAGGAAAGGAGTCAATAAAGAATGTTGGGCCAGTGAGATGGCTCAGTGGGCAAGGGCTGAGTTGATGACCTCAGAACCCACATGATGAGAAAACCAACTCCTGCAAGTTGATTATTGACCTTCATATGTACATTATAGTATGTGCACCCACAGTAATAAATAAATAAATAATAAGAGAATGTTTTTAAGTTAAAAAAAAAAAAAAAAGTTGCCAGGCAGTGGTGACAAACACCTTTAATGCCAGCACTCGGGAGGCAGAGACTGGTGGATCTTTATAAGTTTGAAACCAGCCTAGTTTACAGGGTGAGTTTCAGAACAGGCTCCAAAGCTACACAGAGAAATTCTGTCTTGAAAAACAAAAAAGAAAAATGAAGTCCTCAGCCTGGCAGTGGTGGTACAGGCCTTGATTCCCAGTACTGGGGAGGCAGATGGATCTTTGTGAGTTCAAGACCAGTCTGCCTACAGAGTAAGTTCCATGACAGATAGGACTACATAGAAAAAGAAAAAGAAAAGGTAGGAAATTTAAGTCCAAGTCTAGCCTCAGTTGCATACCATGTTCAAGACCAGCCTTGATTACATGAAACCTTTTTCAAAAATCAAAAAGAAGTCAGTGCATAAAATAATAATTTTAAAACACTGTGATGTTTTATAATGTAGATATATTTTTGCACAGCAGTAATTGATTGCCAGACAGGGGAGAAAATGGAGCGATATAGGAACAAAGCTGCTATATATTATGCTGTATTAATCTAAACCATATTGTTTTGAAATAGAATGCTCCTTTTAACCTCCAGACTCATGCTACAAATATCATTCCTAAGAAAACATTGTGAAAGAAACAATGTAATTAAAATGACGCATAAAAATACCTCTTGCTTTTTTGGTTTTTCAAGACAGGCTTTCGGTGTACCCCTGGCTGTCCTAGAACTTACTATGTAGACCAGACTGGCCTCAAATTCACAGAGATCCACCTCCTCAGTGCTGGTAAAATTTCCTTTTAACAGACTCCATGAAAAGCTATTTTTTTTTCTTTCTTTTTTGGATTTTTGATATAGGCTTTCTCTGTAGCTTTGCGCCTTTTCTGGAACTCACTCTGTAGCCCAGGCGGGCCTCGAACTCACAGATCTGCCTGCCTCTGCCTCCCAAGTGCTAGGATTAATAGCGCACGCTACTACTATCTGGCTTATTATTTATATTGGGATGATATTGCTAGGAAGTGGTGGAAATGAGATTTGAATGCAAGTGTATGTGGTTGGAGACTTGCTCTTGGCTCATACTGCAGTAGCCCTGCAACTTAAGTCTTCCAGGAGTGCAGCACACTCACAAACAGATGGCCATAGTAGTTTGCAAACCTCTCTCGCCTGACTTCTCTTCATACCAGTAACTCAGAGCTTTTAATAAAATGACCAAGTATAAAACTAGATAAGCTGTTTCTTTTTTCTATTATTTGTTTGTTTGTTTGTTTGTTTATTATGTATACAGTGTTCTGCCTCCATGTATGCCTGCACGCCAGAGGAGGGCACCAGATCTCATTATAGATGGTTGTGCGCCACCATGTGGTTGCTGAGAATTGAACTCAGGACCTCTGGAAGAGCAGCCAGTTCTCTTAACCTCTGAGCCATCTTTAGCCCCTAGCTAAGGTGTTTCTAATTTTACTTCTTTTGTTGTTGTTATTTATTTTTTATTTTTGGTTTTTTGAGACAGGGTTTCTCTGTGTAGCTTCGGTACCTGTCCTGGATCTCACTGTAGACCAGGCAGGCCTCGAACTCACAGAGATCCGTTTGCCTCTGCCTCCCAAGTGCTGGGATTAAAGGCATGGGCCACCACTGACCGGCCTTTACTTCATATTGATTGACAAATTGAGTCATGGGTTAAGATATTTACACTTAAGAAATGCAGCGTAGGACTTGCCTTGGTTCCTTTAGATTTATAAAAACCTAGTTTTTTCTTTACTGGTACATTTTGTGACTTCTAAAAAAGATTAAAGCAAGTTAGCCATCAGTGTCTTCTTCCATAATCAGCAGAGGACTTAAAGATTTCGTGGTTTAGCTTTAAGACAGCTCACATTTATCATCTTGATTTGTTTCCTTGACTTTTACCCAGAACTATTTTAGAAATGCCCACTGCTCTCAGAAAGAGGAGAGTTTGTTTTTCTAGCTGTGTGAAGGAAGATCTCAACATAATGCTGAGTATAGATTCTGACCTTCCTGAATCTAAATAAGGAGGCCACTGTTTAAAGTTCTCTCTTGAAGGGAAATTACATCAAATGCTTAGAAAAAATGACATGGTATTTTTCTCCTAATTCCTAACTCATCATGATTTTCCTCTTTGAGCAAGTTCCAGGAAATTTATGCTTTTCCTGTAAAGTAGATATTGAGTAGAGGACCCTAGAACTCCAAGTTTCTGGAGTGGCCTTTAGGATGCCCCCTTTTTTCCATCCTATTTTGAATACTTGTCCTTATGAACTTGGAACCTCTACTCATGATTTTAGAGATCGTGAAGATAGGATAAGTAAAGAAGCCAGGAAGAACTTGTAGAAAAACATTTCCGTTTATTCTGTAGCTAGCTGCAAAGAAACAGCTGCTTGAAGGCATTCAAATTCAGTTTATTGTTTTAATGCTGTTGAACTAACCATTCAAATGTTCTGATTAAAGGCCTTATGGTTCCTCAATTTGGATATTTCAGAATTCTTTTCTTAAATACTTGTATTAAGGGGCTGAAGAATTGGTCCAATAGTTAAGAGCACTTGTTGAACTTGCAGAGGACCTGGGATCAATTTCCAGCACCCACATGGTGGCTCACAACTGTCTGTAATTTCAGTGCTAGGAGTTCTATCATTCTCTTCTGATGTCCATGGGCACTGGGCATGCACATGGTACACATGCATACATACAGCCAAAACACTTGTATGCATAAAATAATTTAAAAGCTTTTAAAATTTTGTATTAAATAATAGGTTTTCTGTAATGAAATAATAGATTTCTCTGCAGACTCAGTAAGCCAGATCAATCCAAATTGAAAAAGCAAAAGAACAGATTTATTCGAGCATAGCAACTTCTGAGTGAGCCCTCCTGTTCCAGAGATTGGGCAGGAGCTTATGTACCCTGTAGGTGAGGGGTGATGACGTGTCTGCCACAAGCTGGGTTTGTGCCCAAATATGGTCAAAAGCTGACCACTTGAGGAAGGGTCTTGGGCTGCTGGCAACTTCAGGGGAGAAGCTGCCACAGCTGCCAAGCATGTGGAACAGGGCTTTTTGGCACCTTTTCTTTGTTGGAGATTAGCTAGAGGGTGGGGTTTGGAGGCAGTGAAGTGGGACTTTCTGGATCAGGCAGGAGTGATTCTTCTATCATTTGTCACTTAAATAGTTTTTACTTTAAGGGGATGGAGTGATGACAGAGTGGTTAAGGGCATATACTGCTGGTACAGAGGGCACAAGTTCAATTCTCAGCACCTACTTAAGGCTGCTTACAGTTGTCTGCTCCAAGGGAAGAATTTAATAACTCTAGTCTCCATGAGCACTCATAAATACAAGTAGTTAAAAATAAATCTTAAAAATAGTTCTTACTTTAAATTTATAAGAAACATACACATCATTTGAATTCACTTGATTGAGTTTAAAATAAAAATTGTTCATGGTAAGAAGCAGAGAAAGCCCTGAGTTGTGTGAAATCTTGAGTGAATGTGTATTGTTGACATGAGCACAGCTTTGCCAAGGACTCCAAGGCCTTGGACCCATGGAGAATTGGCAAAGCTGTTACTACCATATGTGCCAAGCTAAAGAGAGATGGCAAAGCTTTCCTCTGGAGTCTTGAGTGCAAGTGACTAGTGTGTGCGAAAACCAGTAACAAGCTTCCTCCTCCCAAATGTTTACAGCCTTAGACTGCTGCCTGCATAGATCTCTTACCAAGACTAGCTAACCCTTCCCTCCATCCTGTTCCTAATAAACACACTGAGGTTCTGAGTTGCCCACAGTAGCAAGTAGTAGTACCCCGCCTGATCCCAGCCTTTCTATGTGTGTCTGTGTGTCTGTCTTCTTTCATTCCCTCACCATCCCTAGTCATGGTTCCAGGACTCAAGGCACAAGGGTCTCAGCGGTCTGCTATAGGCTTTTGATCTGTTTAGTTGAAAAAAACAAAAATATAGGAGAGCAAAGTATTTTATACAATCAGTTATCTATGCAAATCAAGTTTTTTCTTATAATGTAACTAAAAGACAGTTTGGAATATGGCTGATATGAACGGCAGTTATTATTTTGTAATGATAGAAGGAAAAAGGAAGGCCAAGTTTTATATGTTTCATTTGGTACACACACACACACACACACACACACACCCTTTTTTTTTTTTTTCTAAGTTTGGAACTACTTTATTATTTGGTGTGTAAACTCTATTGCTTCTCTTTTGCTAATGTTTATACCATCAGGCTTTTAGGTCAGGAGGATCAATGTGGATTCATCCATATTTTTAAACTTGTAGATTCTGATCCAATACATTGTTTGTCAAACAGATATTTGCTAAATGTCAATATGTCAGGCTCCATACTTGACACTCAAGATTCAATGCTAAGCAGGCTGACCTGGCCCCTCCTGTTCTAGAATCAAAGGAAAGACAGACAAGTGTCATAAACACAAGGTTATGCCATGAGATAAAATTGTAAGAAACATCTAGAGTTCATGGCGATCAAGAGAAGTTCTTACAGATGAATAATGAATAAAAAGAAGTGGTCCAAAGGCACGTGTGAAAACTCAGAGCCAAAAGACACAGTTTAGGGAAACTGGCCACCAAGGGAAATGGGGAATAGGTGAGTGAAAAGGGCAGACATAAGCCAAGTCTAGATCATGCGGTCAATGGTAAAGTTTAAAACAAACAAGACTTTCTCCTGAAGGTAATGCATAGCTAATGAACAGTGTTGAACAGTCGTAAAGTATGCAGTTCAGAAATACCCTCCCAGCTACAGTGTGAAATGGATTGGCAGGGCCAGGCATGGTGACATACCTTTAATTCAAGTTCTCCAGAAACAGAGTCAGCAGATCTCTGAGTTTGGGGCCAGCTTAGTCTTCATAGTGAGTTTAGGGCCAGCTACGGCTACAAAATAAGATCTTGCAAAGAAAGAAAAGGATTGACAGAAACAATTGGATATAGGAAATTGTTGGGTAAAACCAGATAAGAAATAACAAAAGGACTTTGAAGGCTAGCAATGTAGTTTTTTGTTAAAGTGTGTTTGCATGCATGAAGTGCAAAGGTTTGATCCCTAGCACTGCTAAAATTAATTAACTTTTAAAGGCTTTGATTTCTTTTCTTTCGTGCTTCCTAGTACTCATACTCATGTAGCTAGCATAGTGCCTAAGTACAGGTGACACTCAGTAGCAAGATCATTCAGACTACATGGGAATTTAGTTGGTCTTAAAATGCATGCCTTGTTCATGACACCTATATTATCGTGTGTTGTATATATGTAAAATGTTTTGAGTGGTTTCTTGCAAACAAGATTATTATTTCTAAGTTTAAAACTTCATATTGGAGGATATATATCTTTTTTTAGAACAAGTTCATGAAAATCACGAGTGAAGGTGGAAATTTTTATTCCCTAACTCAACACACCATAGTGTCTGATAATGTTCATAACTACATGAAGATAATATATTTAAGGCATTTGCAGTGCTGCGGTTTATAGTACTCAATGGTTCCATCTAGTGGTGAAAGGTAGACAATTCAGCATTATTGTTTTTTAATAAAGTTTTATTTTTCCAAATGTACGGTTGATTGAACCTGTTCGTGTATCATCACCAGAAGCTGGGCCATCTGCACCCTTTGTGTTTTTGGTGAGAATTACTTGGGCTCTGCTTTGAAACCAGCTTGCCAAGTCCTTTACTGAGTGGCTCCTGAAGGGCTGCCCTGGCCAAGGAACCACGAATCCTCAGTCCCTAGGAGACCACAACTGGAGTAATTAGCTTACAGTTGGTAACTTCCTTACAAAGTTTGTCATATGTATCTTTGTCAAACAGGACTACATTATTGAGCTTGTCCCAAACTTTACCTTTGGACCACTTCTTTTAGGCCTTGCCACCGGACTTATCTACTGGATCTTTGACTTTTTGGGCCATCTTTCTGGTCATCCTCGGGTGACATAATGAAGCTCAGAAAGTGGCAACAACCACTCACAATTCAGCATTACTACTTAATGCTTTGGGAACAGGTTTGGTGGGGTTTTTGTTGTTGTTTGTCAATTTTATATTAAAAACTTGATGTAATAGCCAAGCACAAAACACAGAAAGAACTAACTATAAAACTTCTATAGACAATTCTTATAAATAACACTAATGTATAAGAAGTAAAAGAAAAACCAGCAATGCAAGTGACACCAAATTTAGCCCTGACTGTCCTAGAAACCACTCTGTAGACCAGGTTGGCCTGGAACTCAGAGATCTGCCTGCTTCTACCTGAGATTAAAGGTGCTTGCCACCAGTGACTGGCTTAAAAATATATCTTTCAAAAAGATGCTTGAAAAAGTAAAAAGGCAGCCCATAAAACAAGGGGAAATATTTTCAAATTATGTATCTTTCAAAACTCTAGTATTTACAGTATCTAAAGAATTCTTGCAACTTGAAATTAGAAAGATACCACAACTGAAAATTATGAGTCAGAGGCTGGAGAGATAGCTCAGTTGGTAGAGAACTTGACCACCAGTCACAAAGCTCTGGGTTCAATGCCCATTGCTGCATAATCCCCGGTGGAAACAGAAGGGTCAGAAGCTGAGGTTGGGCCAATGAGATGGTTCAGTGGGTAGAGGCACTTGTATGCAGGCCTGATAACCAGAAGTTGATCCGCAGGTCCCAGAAAACTAGCAGGAAAAATCAGAATTATCTTCTTCTGACTGTCACACATAAACCATGACACATGGTGTGTCTTCTCTCCAGATAAATAAATAAGTAAATAAATGGCTTTTTTTTTAGTTCAAGGTCATTTCCAGTTGCATAACAAGTTCAAGTGTGCTAGTGGTACTACAGGAGACCCTGTCTCAAATAAAAGGTCAAAGGTTTGAGTAAAACATGTAAGGATGCTCAGCATCATTGGTAATAGAAAAATGAAACTTAATGGTGACTTTACCATCTCATCACTAGAATGACTGTCATGATTTAAAACAGAGCAAGGGGGCTGGAGAGATGGCTTAGAGGTTAAGAGCACTGGCAATTCTTCCAGAGACCTGGGTTCAGTTCCTAGCACCTACATTGTGGCTCACAACCATCTGTAACTACAGTCTAAGGCAATAACATTCTCTTCTGACTGCCATGAACATTGCACAGGTATGATGTTCAGACATACATTCAGGTAAACACTCATACATGTAAACTAATAAATAAAATCTCAACAACAACACCATTTTTAAAAAAACAAAGCAGAATGCACACACGAAAAAAACAGGTCATGGCAAGAATATAGAAAAATTAGAATCTTCATGTATTGCTAGTTGATAAGGTACAGCACTGTGGAAAACCAAGTTGCCATATGGCCAAAGACAATTCTACTTCTGTGTGTATCCTCAGAGAACTAGAAGCAGATACCAAAGTTGAAATCAAGATAAAAGTGAAACTCCAAAACAAAATTTATTTGGAAATAATAAAAAATAATATTGAAATCAAGAACACTTGCACACATGCTAAACTGACCTCTAGACTATATTGGAAGCAATGGAAAGGTTGGCAGTTTTTGTTGGCAAAGAAATGTACTCAAGCCATTATTAAGAAAATTCATGGGCACTCTGCTCAAGAGAGCTGATGAGCTCTGATTGGAGAGAGCAGCAGTCACTATGCACAGAGCTAGCTGCATGCCAGTTCTAACATTTGATGAGAAGAACAAGTACAGACTTAAAAGATAAGGCTGATGTTTTGATGGGTTGGAATGATAGGAAAGTTCTTGGAACGGTTGTTGAGACCTGAGTGTTTTTCTCTTTGGCTTCTGTTTTCGATGTGTGTGTGACAGCAATGTTTTCTATGTAGATAATTGAACAAAAACGTGCATAAATGTTCATGACATTTTATGTTTTCTCTCAGATTACTCTATAGCAGATATATACAAAACTCTAATTCTACCAATAATGGATGAGAAAAATGGAGGAGATTAATATTTATTATGTATCATTTCCAGGCTCTGTGCCTGTATTCTTTCTTTTGATTATTCCATGTAAAATTCCTACACCTCATTGTCACTAAGTGTCCACAAAGGCAGATAAGCAAAGATCAGAACCTAGGTGTTTTTGTTTCCAGAATGTTCTGTTTTTCATAAGCTTTAGCAATATTAGCATTTCCCTTTGTTGGCTGCTGTTCATTAAAGACTCGGCACTTCTCTAGTAACTGCTCACTGCTCTTAGGTAACAGTCTGTGTCTTTTGTCAGTTTATTAAGATATTTTTAAATTGAACATTCCTAATTTTCTTACAGACAAAGGAATTATGTGCCAAAGCTCTATCATAATTTTTGGCTTCTATATGTTCTTCTCTTTTAGGCTCTTGATGGAAATGTGTATGACCACCTCAAGGATTATTTAATAGCTTTCAGCCGGACCGAGCTAGAAACTTGCCAAGCTATACAGAACACATTCCAGTTTTTACTAGAAAACTCCAGCAAGGTAGTGTGTCTTTATGCATGGGTGGTGTTGCCATTTTAGAATCTAAAGCTTTTCAGACTTTCAAAATGAAGATACCAATTATAGTAGAAGGTTTTAAAGGATGTCTTTCTGAAAAAAGTCTCCTTAACCAAGTGGGAGAATGTTCTGGATGAGTGGAGAAGCTGTTGTCACAACCATGAATGGAAGGGGAGGTGAATAGCAGGCTAGCTCAGACACCAGCCTGCTCGCTGCTAGACACATCACCTTTGAGAGGAGTCAGTGAAGAATCTGACCTGTCAAATCCATCGACTCAGTCATTTGAGAGAACAAAGTTATGTATCAATGCAGATAGTAAGAAAGGCATACACAGGGAATGTAGCATTGGTAATTTGTTTAAAAATAAAACTCTGTAGTGCCTTGGAGTTTATTTTTAACAAATTAAACTCAACTTTTTAAAAGATTTATTTATTTGTGTATATGAGTCTTCCTGTAGGTCTGCATGACAGAAGAGGACATCAGATCCCATTATAAATGGTTCTGAACTACCATGTGGTTGCTGGGAATTGAACTCAGAACCTCTGGAAAGCCTACCAGTGCTCTTAACCACTGAGCCACCTCTCCTAGCCCTGAACTCACTTTGTTTTTTTTCTCTCTTTTTGGGGTGGTAGAGAGGTGTTCAAGACACAGTTTCTCTGTGTAGCCCTGGCTGTCCTGGAACTCACTCTGTAGACCAGGCTGGCCCCAAACTCACAGATCCACCTGCCTCTGCCTCCTGAGTGCTGGGATAAAAGGTGTGCACCACCAGGCCATCGCTAACTCACTTTGTATATGCTATAATTCTTTGGTAATCTTTTCATTTAAAATATTGATCTGTTAATTTTGCCTACATGCCATCTGAATATACATACTGAATTAAACACACTGAAAGAAAATATTATTTTTCCTCAGAATTAGATAACTTATGTTACTTTTTAGCGATAGTGAATCTCCTTTAGAAGATACAATGTTCTTATAAATGTTACTTTCTTTCTGGAAAATGCATTATGATTATTTCCTGACTATGCATTTTAAAGTGTATACATTCTACTACCTAGATCTACGCCTTTAAAAGATCTAGCTCAATTCTTTTATGTTTTTATTGATTGATTGATTGATTTTCAAGGAGAATGGGAACTGGCTAATGTATTTAGAAACTGTTTAGGAATCACAAGATGGAATGAGAAGGGTACACAGATTCTTTATCCTAAACACCTCCTAATGCAAATATTCTTGTTTCAGTGTACTTGAGCTCCTGATTTTATGCTTTAATTTAAAAAAAAAAAAGAGCATTAAAAGGGGGCTGGAGAGAAAGGTCAGCAGTTAAGGGCACCTTGCTCTTGCAAAAGATCCAGATTTAGATCCCAGCACCCATATGGTGGCTTCCTCCAAGTCTAAGGAATCTAACACCACCTTTTGACCTCCATGGGCATCAGGGATGTACCATGTTGCACATAACACATACATACAGGCAAAACACTCATCCACATAAAGTCATATAAATTAATCTTTAAAAACTTAAAGAAAAGCATTTAAGATGCTAAGTTGATATCAGATATAAACATTACTAGTATGATACTTTTAATATCTTGTCCTATGTCTATCCCTACCCAGAACCCAACAAAAGATGTAAAAATATTGATGCAGAGAAAGAAGGATGGATGAATGAATGAATGGATACATTTTTGAAAGAAAAACAAGTAAAATAGTAATCGTAGAGTTGTGGTAATAAGTATACAGGTGTTCATTGTGAAAAACTTTTTAGACTATTTATTGATTAATGCATTTATTTTTGAGACAGGGTCTCACTATGTAACCCTGATTGGCCTGGGACTTACTGTGTAGACCAGGCTGTCCTTGAACTCACAGAGATCCACCTGCTTCTGCTTCTAAAGTGCTGGGATTAAATGTGTGCCCCACCCCACCTAGCCAGTTCTTTTTATTTTAATGTAAATGTTTGAAATCATAAGGGAATATTTGAGGAAAACGCCTGTAGAAGTTTGTTGATACCGTTGCTTCTACACAGCAATGGTTTTGACTACTGAAAAAGTGTTTAGTAGTCAATTCAGGATCTCTGAATTTTCTTTCTCATTTTTGATTTTGTTTGCTTTCTAGTATGTTTTAACAGCTCTCGTTTTCTTATATAGTTGTCCATTTATCATGTCTTTTAAGAGCTTGTCTGTCTCTGTGACCATCTCCCTTGTTATTTGTTTGCACTTCATTTATTTTTTGTGATACCAGTCAGTTTTGTTAATTTTGCCAGAAATATGTTTTATTCTGTTTTTCAGTGTTCAATTTCATCAATTATTACCTTTCTCCAAAGTATTTCTTTCTATATTCCTTACTTTGTATTCTTGCAATTTCTTGAAAATCTTGTTTTTAATTTCCTAAACACATACACACACACACACTCTACTACACTCTGTAGTATGAAGGGGTGAAGGGCTTTTATTCTGCTTTCTACTCCATACATTATTTAAAAGTGACTTTTGCATTTAGTGGGAATGTGGCAGGATACTGTTTTTCACTTCCAACCAACTAGAGACTATAATCTATTTTTACTCTAATTTTGTTAGAATAAAATTATTTGGCATATTTTTTGAAACTTCTCTTTCAAAAAATTGTTAGATACACTATTTTTAGTTTATAAAACATGTAGGCATAAAAACCAGCTAATACTATACATGTATTTGATTTTCTAGGCATTCTTAGTGTCTCTTACATTGTTTGTTTTATGGAAAGAAAGGAAGATTGAGCCTGAGAGTGTGTTTCTCTCTGCCGTCTGTCTGTCTCTGTTCTCTCTCTCTCTTTCTCTCTCTCTCTCTCTCACACTCACACACACACACACACACACACACACACACACACATACATACACACACAGTAGTTCCATTACTGTAGTGTCATTCTACTATATAATTTATTATCTCTTTATCTTACTATTTTTATTGAAAATATATTAAAAATTTATGAAATACTTTGGAGACAAAGAGGTAAGCTTTTATTGTCGTCTTCACTCTTATGAGTCTCTCTCTCCCTGGGGGTGAGGTATAAATGAGATGCTCTTACATCAAGACTGAAAGTGGTAGGGATAAAAATTCAATATGAATGATGTAGCTTGGAGATGTGCCCTGTTGTTGCAAGCGAGAAGTGTTCACACCTACAAGTTTTATACCATGTGCTCTTCTGTTACAAAGAGTTCATTATGCTGCTCTGGTTATGGTTCAGAAAGCAACACAGAGATTTCCAACCAAATGGAAAGTTTGAAAATCTAGACTTTTTTATTCTACACTGTTATTACTTTGTTAGGGTAAAAATATGTTTTTCCTGCTTGCTTACAACATAACATGGTCCCAATGATGTTGTAAGGGTAATTCATGCAGACACTACATACTATAAATGTTAAAGTGCTCTCTATTATTTTCATCCTGTAAATGGAAGCAGCTGGTCCTAGGAGCTTCTATTAAATTTTAATTATTTATGAAGCTTGCTCTTCTCCTTAATATTTTATGAAATGCTTTGTATATGTAACTGAAGCAGATGTTGCCATAGATATTTTCTCTAAAAGCAACTCTATTGTCCTGTATAGTATGTTCCTATGTGCTTGCTTTCTGCCTGCAAAGGATACTTCTACCAATTAGTAGCTCTTGAACAGTTCATAACTTCAAAATTTTATCCTATTTCTTTGGAAACTGTCCACTGTTATATAATACCTTAAAAACTCACCCGAAAAAGTGAATTTAATAAAATAAAGAACAAAATTATGATCATTATAGTAGATAGGAAAGCTGGCCATGTTGGCACATGCTTTTTATCCCAGCAATTGA
This sequence comes from Onychomys torridus, assembly GCF_903995425.1. Classification (NCBI taxonomy): domain Eukaryota; kingdom Metazoa; phylum Chordata; class Mammalia; order Rodentia; family Cricetidae; genus Onychomys; species Onychomys torridus. Next base: position 80,473,922 of record NC_050443.1, read on the forward strand.
GAGGCAGAGCCAGGCAGGATGTATGTGAGTTTGAGGACAGACTGGTCTATATAGTGAGTTCTAGGACAGCCAGGGATACACAGAGAAACCCTGTCTCAAAAAACAAAACAAAAAAAAAGCATGCCATAAGCCAACAGCTAATACCGTTCTCGGTAGTGAAATGCTCAATATTTCCCAAGATCAAGAACTGCTTTCATGGCCAGGCTTAACTGCTGTACTGAATGTTCTAACTTAAATAGTTAGGTTAGAAAAAGAGGAATCAAAATTACTCCTGGTTGGAAATGGTATGATTCTCTATGTATCAATAGAACAAATGTAAAACCTACTAAAAAAGTAACCAGATTTTAAAAAGAGCAATTCTGTTAAGTTACTCTAGAAATAAGATAAAAGCATAATAACCAGTTGTGTGTCTTATCAATGAATAATCTGAAAATAAAATTAAAAAATCAATTCCAACTACAGTAGTATCCAAAGAATAAAATACCTGGGAATAAATTTAGCCAAAAACTTACATACTGAAAATTACAAAATATTGCAAAAGAGGATCTAAATAAATATACATTACACATGTTCATAGATTGGAAGGTTTCATAGTATTTTGCTGACTTTATAGTATTACCCAAAGATTTAATACAATCCCTATCAAAACTCCAGTAGCCATTTTTGTTTATAGAAATGGAAAAGACAATCCTTAAGTATATATGGAACTGTGAAGAAACCCTAACTAGCTGGAATAATATTAAAAAGGGAAAGCAAAATTGAACTACTCACAGTTCCAGCTTATGAAGCTTACTATAAAGCTACAGAAATCAAGACAGTATGGTGTGGACATTAGGAGAGACATAAGTGGCCAGTGAAATAAAGTTTTTGTCTTGAAATAAACCTATACTTATATAGGCACCCTGACTGTTTAGTTAAAAAGGCTACGATCTTCAGAAAAGGCACTGAGGCAAGTGCATAACCATATGCAAAAGAGCAGAGTTGTACCTCTGCCCAGTTTTTACTTCTCTAATATACAGCAATTAAAAGTTGAGTAAAGGGCAAGCCGTGAGGCCAAGTAGAACTCAGCTTGTGTTCAGTTAAGTAGTGCTTACTCCTAGCTTTTCTCAAGGTATATCTTGCAGTGGGTTGGTTTTCAGACTTAAGAGACCTATGAACCATATACACATAATGAAAATACAACTTTTTTAAAAACAAGACAATGAGCTGGGAGAAACCAAAAGGATTATGTGCTTTCAATTCCCTTTCTCCTCTCCCCCAACCCCAACAAGATTTGTATAGTAGCTGTCTTCTTGTCATCTTAAAATAATGCATGTGTTTTATCTGGTCTCCTAATCTGGGCTAGTTTCTAAACTAGTACTTTCCAAATTTATATTCTTGAGAAAACTAGACATATAAGAACTTAGTTAAAAGAAAAGTAAGATGTGTAACATTTTTCTTTTCTTTTTTTTTTTTTTTAACCACATTGTGATGGAAAATTTCTTACTTGTTTAGAATATAATGAGGGGCAAGAGAGATAACTCAGTGGTTAGGAGCAAGTAGGAATCTTGGACCTGAGTTCCCGGCACCCACCTCAGGCTGCCTGTAACTCCAGCTCTAGGGCATCTGACTCCTTGCACACTCCATGAGCACCTGCATCCACAGGTACACAAACCCATACACAGACATGTACATATACACATAATTAAAATAAATTGTTATTTGTTTCAAAGAAGCACCAGGCATGGTGATACATGACTTTAATCCCAGCACTTGGAAGACAGAGGCAGGTCAATTTCTCATGAGGTCCAGGTCAGTCTAGTCTACATAGTATATTCCAGGCCAGTCAGAGCTCCCTAGTTATACTATGTCAAAAATAATAATTAAATAAGAAAATAGCAGAATAAATCTTAAGCTTTAAACATTTTATTTAATTTATCATTCTTTGATGTGTGTGTGTGTGTGTGTGTGTATGTGTGTGTGTGTGTGTGTGTACATGCACATAGGAACATGTGGAGATATGCTACACCACACTTGTAAATGTCAGAGGACAACTTTGTGGGATTTGTTCTCTCTTTTCACCTTTACGTGGGTTCTGACAATTGAACTCAGGCCAACAGTCTTGTGCAGCAAAGCACTCTTTACCTGACAGCCTCTAAACTTTAGAATATAATTACTGGACATTTTAACTTTACTTAAGACTCACAGGTTCCTGTTTTGTCTTTAGGTGGTACGGGACTATAACCTTCAGCTGTTTCTACAAGAGAATGCTGTATTTCACAAGCCTCAGCCCTTCCAGTTCCAGCCTTGTGACAGTGATACTGTAAGGGGATTCCACATCTTCATTTCACTCGTTTGTGCTTGAATAAGCAGTAGAAGCTGAGTATGTCTCATTAATTTTAACAACTATGAGGGCACAGAGAAACCACAGCAGTTCTTTCTTAGTACAGCTAGCACATCCAGTGTCTTTGTACTGTAGGTTGAGTTAGAGGAGTTACAGAAAATCTGCAAACAGTCATAAAATAAAAATTATTAAATGGATTTTTTCCAGTTTAAATTACGTTTTCTGCCCATATTTCATGCTATATCCTTCATACTATATCCTTCAAATGAACCAGTGGCTAAATTTTAACCAGAATAGTATTAATAAATGGAATGATAAATACGTACGTGAAAATATTTTCATTGGCTTTATAAAAATTATAGGTCTTTGAAAATTCCCTTCATATTTTAAATTGTTAAAAGTATTAATGTTGGGTTGGGGATTTAGCTCAGTGGTAGAGAGCTTGCCTAGCAAGCGCAAGGCTCTGGGTTCAGTCCTCAGCTCCAAAAAAAAAAAAAAAAGTATTAATGTTAAGCCCCAATGGGAAGGGTTTTTTTGGGTTTTTGTTTTTTGTTTTCCTTAGACAGGGTTTCTCTGTAGTTTTGATGCCTGTCCTAGATGTCCCTCTGTAGCTCAGGCAGGCCTGGAATTCAGAGATCCACCTGACTGTACCTCCCAAGTGGCTGGAATTAAAGGTGTGCGCCACCACCACCTGGCGGAAAGTTTTTAAATAGCAGACATAAATCATTGTTTCCAAGTTTATGAGAAATGTTTACAATTATTTAAAGTTTGGAAAGAGACAAAATATCAATTTGACAATAAAAATACAAAATTTAATAGTATAGAATGATAAGATAGTCTGAGCATTTCTAGCACATTCTCCTAAAGTAGACAAGCTAAGATAGAAGGCAAAGTATATTTGTAAGTCTTTTGATAAATTCAGAGTCGGTAGCAGGGGAGCTTATAATATAGTTATGAGTTTAATAGATGTGTGCTTGATTTTTCTTCACCCTCCCCACAAAATAAAGTCTCAGCTTTGTAGCACTAGCTGGCCTCAAATTCACAGACATCTTGCCTCTGCCTCCCAAGTGCTGGAATTACAGTGTCAGCCACCATATCCAGTGTTTTGTTTTCTTACATTCTAAATAGCCTTGTGTCGGAGGCTATGTGAAAGAAATGGAGGAAATACTTATTCTTCTCTATATAACAATCTTTATTTGTTATAGTAATGCCTCCCTTTTTAATTTAATTTTTTTTTATTTTTGGCAGTGTTGGGGATGAATCTAAGGCCTTGTGAGTGCTAGGCAGGTGCTCTGTTGCTGAGCTACCTTCCCAGTTCTTCCCCCTTTACAAGCACTCAGCTTCTACTTAATGACTCAGTGACATTTTCTTAAGAGTTTGACTTCTTTGAAGCCTGGAATGAATAAGTAGAACGTTAGAAAATACAGGATATAATTCTGTATGGTAACTCATTCCTATAATTCTAGCAGCAGGGACACTGATGTAGGAGAAGGCTACCATGGGCTACAAAATGAGATGTTGCTTTTCAAAGAAATAGAATATGAAGAGTATGAACAAGTTTCTCGAGTTTGATAAGCTGAAAATTCTGACCAATTTGAGATTTTTTTCTTTGTCCATTTGCCATAGAATAGTAGTGACTCTTACCTCACTTTTCCAAAGCTTAACTATAGCCCTAATACCTATCTTTGTTTCTAGACACTGTGCTAATGTTCTTAGCTGTTATGTCCCTGTTTACCTTACAATTCTAACTCTCTGCTGTTTTCTGTCCTTGTGCACTCTTTACTGGGCAGAGTTTAAAAGCTGCCCAACTGGTGGATATTGAGCTCTCCCCTGTCAGTGCTCTGAGAATGACCATAGCTGAGGTATATGGGGGCGTGGGCAAGGGTGGAAGGGTGGCTTGCATGTCATTGAAGGGCGGGACCTGATGTTGGCATACAAGTCATATATATATATGTCTAGGGGGCCCTTAAATGAATCAGCCATGGCTATCAATAGTTTTTACCTTATAAATTCGGAAGGCTTTTTTTTTAAAAACTATTTATAATTAAGAAAGTGAAGTGCTCATTCTTCATCTTATCTGAATCACCTTTAGTTTCCTCAATACAGGGGCATTAAACTAATCCTACCTTTACTAAAAGAAAAATGGAGCCTAAAAGTAAAGAAACTTGACCAAAATCTTACCATGGATGAATGGCACATAACTGTTAGGATGGCAGTATTAAGGTTCTTCCTGCTATACATTCCTTCTGAAAAGGAATGGATCATTTTTTTTATAATGGAAGAAGATAAATATTTTGTGTGTAATTTTTATGTGTCTTGTGTTTTTTAAAGCCTCCATGCATGTCTGTTCTTTGTGTGTGTCTAGTGCCTGCAGAAGCCCAAAGAGGGTGTTGAATCCCCTGGATCCAGAGTTACAGATGGCTGTGAGCACTATGCAAGGGCTAGGAATTGAGCTCGGGTCCTCTGTAAGAGCCGCCAGCGGCCTAATTTCAGCTCTTGTATGTAATTTTTTTCTACTCAGAAAAAATAAACACCCAGAAGCTGGAGAGATGGCTCAGCAATTATGGGCACTGACTGCTTTTCCAGAGGATCTGAGTTCAATTCCCAGCACACACATGGCAGCTCACAACTGTCTATAACTCCAGTTCCAGGAAATCCAACGCCTTTACAGACATACATGCAGGCAAAACACCAATGCACATAAAGTAAAAGGTAAATTTATTGCCAGGTGGTGGTGGTGCCCACCTTTAATCCTAGCACTCAGGAGGCAGCAGCAGGCGGATCTCTGTAAGTTCAAGGCCAATCTGGTCTACAAAGAGAGCTCCAGGAAAGTCAGAGCTACACAGAGAAACTGTCTCAAAAAACCATACATACATACATACATACATACATACATACATACATACAATCCCCAATATTTTTTCTTCTCCATATAGTCTACTATTCTTCATGAGGATGGAGCCACTATTTAACTGCTTCCTTTTAGAGTTGGTAGCACTAAACCTACCATGGAGTGAAGAGTGTAAGTCAGAGCTGTTAACTCACTCATCTTGTGAGGTGAACTTTGGCCATGTAAGAAGGACTAATTGCCTCTGTCCTCATTCATATTTCTATAAACATTCTTGTTCTCATCTTGTTTTGAAGCATATATCATTTCAGCAAACACTGAATCCCTGCTGTATATGGAAGTCACTCGGTTATATGGTAATCTACAGACCATGGACTAAATGAGCTCACTAACATATACACAGATAAGATTAAGGCATTAACTGCATGCGGTGGCATTTTCTTGGTGTCCAGTGACTGATATAATCAGTACATCCTGATGTGGTAAGATTTTTTTTCTTTTTCTTTTTCTTCTTTTTTTTTTTTGGAGCTGAGGATCGAACCTGGAGCCTTGCGCTTGCCAGGCAAGTGCTCTACCACTGAGCTAAGTCCCCAACCCCAGATTTTTTTAAAACAGGTTTATTGAGGCATACTTATATTATTTACTCAGTTCAGTATATTCAATAACTTTTGTATGTTTACCAAATTATGTAAGCATCATTATAAATAAGTTCTAGAACATTTGATCATGAGAAGGACCCCTCCCCCCCTCATCCAGGCAACTTACACTTTCTGTCTCTGTAATTTTCCTTTTCTGGGCATTTCACTAAATTAAATCATGCAGTATGTGTAGTCTGTGGTATCTTGTTTCTTTCATTTAACATATCTTTCAGATTTATCCATGCTGTTGAATGTACTTGTTTTTTGTTTTTAATTTCTGATTAATATTGCATTGCATGAATATTTCACATTTTGTTTATCTGTTAATTATTTGGTGGACATTTAGGTTGTTTGCACCTTGACACTTACTAGGCTGGGAAGAAGTCAATAAAGTACTTTTCTTGCAAGCAGTTCAATACCCAGAACCCACTTTTTAAAAACAAAACAAAAGCCAGGCAGTGGTGGTGCCCGCCTTTAATCCCAGCACTCGAGAGGCAGAGCCAGGTGGATCTTTGTGAGTTCGAGGCCAGCCTGGTCTACAGAGCGAGATCCAGGAAAGATGCAAAGCTACACACAGAAACCCTGTCCGGAAAAAACAAAACAAAACAAAACAAACAACAGGCTTGCTTTGCTTAACAATCCACAGGAAAGAGCATAACAATTGGTTGTCTGGTGCCAAATGGTCAGCCGAAACATACATAGTAAGTAACAGACTGAACAGGTAATATCTAGGTGTGTATATATGTATATTTGTATACATATATGCCTACAGTAACAATGAAAGAAGAGAGCATGAATTTGAGAGCAAGTAGGGATGGGGATATGGGAAGGTTTGAAGGGAGGAAAGGGAAGGGAGAAATGAATTATAATTAAAAAAAAAAGAATCACAGTACTGTGGCTAGTAAAGACAGGTAACTCTACATAGCTTGCTGACCAACCATCCTAGCCTTCTTGGTGAGCTTCAAGCTAGGGAGAGACTGTAGCTCAAAAAAAGGTGGGCTGGGCAGCAATGATGCACACCTTTAATCCTAGCACTCAAGAGAAAGAGGCAGGTGGATCTCTGAGTTCAACACCAGCCTGGTCTGCAGAGCAAGTACCAGGACAGCCAGGGCTAAACCACAGAGAAACCCTGTCTCAAAAAAAACAAAAACAAAAACAAAAACAAAAACAAACCAAAAAAACAAAAACAAAAACTAGTCATCTTTGTTTTACACCTAGTATCCTACTATGAGTGAGTACATACCATGTTTGTCTTTCTGAGTCTGGGTTACCTCACTCAGGATGATTTTTTCTAGACCCATCCATTTGCCTGCAAACCTCATGATGTCATTGTTTTTCTCTGCTGAGTATTACTCCATTGTGTATATGTACCATATTTTCTTTATCCATTCTTCAGTTGAAGGGCATCTAGGTTGTTTCCAGGTTCTGGCGATTACAAACAATGCTGATATGAACATAGCTGAGCAAATGCCCTTGTGGTATGATTGAGCATTCTTTGGGTATATGCCCAAGAGTGCTATAGCTGGGTCTTGCGGGAGATGGATTCCCAATTTTCTAAGGAAGCGCCATAATGATTTCCAAAGTGGCTGTACAAGCTTGCATTCCCACCAGCAGTGAAGGAGAGTTCCCCTTGCTCCACATCCTCTCCAGCATAAGCTGTCTTCTGTGTTTTTGATCTTAGCCATTCTGACAGGTGTAAGGTGGTATCTCAGAGTCATTTTGATCTGCATTTCCCAGATAATTAGAATGTTGAGCAATTCCTTAAATGTCTTTCAGCCATTTGAGCTTCCTCTGTTGAGAATTCTCTGTTTAGTTCTATAGCCCATTTTTTAATTAGACTGTTGGGCACTTTGATGTCTAATTTCTTGAGTTCTTTATGTATTCTGGATATCAGCCCTCTGTCAGATGTGGGGTTGGTGAAGACCTCTTTCCCATTCTGTAGGCTGACGCTTTGTCTTGTTGACCATGTCCTTTGCTCTACAAAAGCTTCTCAGTTTCAACAGGTCCCATTGATTGATTGTTTCTCTCAGTGTCTGTGCTACTGGTGTTATATTTAGGAAGTAATCTCTGGTGCCAATGCGTTCAAGAGTACTTCCTACTTTCTCTTCTATCAGGTTCAGAGTAACTGGATTTATGTTGAGGTCTTTGATCCACTTAAGTTTTGTGCATGGTGACAGATATGGATCTATTTGCAGCCTTCTACACGTTGACATCCAATTATACCAGCACCATTTGTTGAAGATGCTTTCTTTTTTCCATTGTACAGTTTTGGCTTCTTTGTCAAAAATTATATGTTCACAGGTGTGCGGGTTAATGTCAGGGTCTTCAATTTGATTCCATTGGTCCACATGTTGGTTTTTATGCTAGTACCAAGCTGTTTTTATTACTGTAGCTCTATAGTAGAGCTTGAGGTCGGGGATCATGATGCCTCCAGAGGTTGTTTTATTGTACAGGATTCTTTTGGCTATCCTGGGTTTTTTGTTTTTCCATATGAAGTTAAGTATTATTCTTTCCAGGTCTGTGAAGAATTATGTTGGTAATTTGATGAGGATTGCATTGAATCTGTAGATTGCTTTTGGTAAGATCACCATTTTTACTATGTTAATCCTGCCTATCCACGAGCATGGGAGATCTTGCCATTTTCTGACATCTTCTTCAGTTTCTTTTTTCAGGGACTTAAAGTTCTTGTCATATAGGTCCTTCACATGCTTAGTTAGAGTAACCCCAAGGTATTTTATAGCATTTGTGGCTATTGTAAAGGGTGATGTATCTCTGATTTCCTTCTCAGCCTCTTTGTCTATTGTATATAGGAGGGCTACTGATTTTTTGAGTTGATCTTGTATCCTGCTATGTTGCTGAAGGTTTTTTATTAGCTGTAGCAGTTCCTTGATTGAATTTTTGGGGTCACTCATGTATACTATCATGTCATCTGCAAATAGGGAAAGCTTGACTTCTTCCTTTCCAATTTGTATCCCCTTAATCTCCTTATATTGTCTTATTGCTCTGGCTAGAACTTCAAGTCCTATATTGAATAAGTAGGGGGAGAGGGGACAGCCTTGCCTTGTTCCTGATTTTAGTGGTATTGCTTTGAGTTTCTCTCCATTTAATATGATGTTGGCTGTTGGCTTGCTGTAAATTGTCTTTATTATGTTTAGGTATGTTCCCTGTATTCCTGATCGCTCTAAGACCTTTATCATGAAGGGGTGTTGGATTTTGTCAAATGCCTTTTCTGCGTCTAGTGAGATGATCATGTGGTTTTTTTTCTCTTTGAGTTTGTTTATATGGTGTATTACATTGACAGACTTTCGTATGTTGAACCACCCTTGCATCCCTGGGATGAAGCCTACTTGATCATGGTGGATAATTGTTTTGATGTGTTCTTGGAGTCTGTTTGACAGTATTTTATTGAGTATTTTTGCATCAATGTTCATGAGGGAGATCGGTCTGTAGTTCTCTCTCTTTGTTGCATCTTTGTTTGGTTTAGGAATCAAGGTAATTGTAGCCTCATAGAAGGAGTTTGGTAATATTCCTTCTGCTTCTATCGTGTGGAACAATTTAAAGAGTATTGGTATTAAGTCTTCTTTGAAGATCTAGTAGAATTTTGCACTGAAACCATCTGGTCCTGGGCTTTTTTTGGTTGGGAGACTTTTAATGACTGATTCTATTTCCTTAGGGGTTATTGGACTATTCAAATGGTTTATCTGGTCTTGATTCTCTAGGGTTGCTGGGTCATGGTAAATTATGTTTAAATTATTTTAGGAAACTGCTAAACTTTTTGCCAAAGTAACCACATCATTTTTTGTTTCCACCAGCTTTGTATGCGGGTTCTTATTTCTCCATATTATAACAAATATTTGTTATTGTCCATCTATTTTTGTTTGTTGTTTATTTCACAGACCTGGAGGTCAAACCAAAGGCTTTATGTATACTAGGCAAGCACATGCCAGCCCATCTCTGATTTCAGCCATCCTTGTGGTTATGAAATAGTATTTTATGGTAGTTTTGGTTTGTGTGTTTACTCGATGACTAGCTGTTAAATGTTTTCATGAGCTTACTAGACCTTTATAGATCTACTTTGGTAAAATATCTATTTCAACTTTTATTCATTTTTACATTTTATGTTGCTTTTATGTTATTTTTCTTGTTTTAAAAGTCTTTGTTTTAATTAAGTGTTTTTAAGTGTTTCTTAATAAAGAAGTCAAAGGACAATTATGGGAGTAATTCTCTCCTTCTTCTATGTGGGTCTTAGAGATTAAACTCAGGTCATCAGATTTAATGGCATGTGCCTTTACCCACCGAGCCTTCTCACAGGCTCTTGTTATGGATTAAATCTTGATGATGAGCTAAAATTTATCCTGGGTTGGGGATTTAGCTCAGTGGTAGTGCACTTGCCTAGCAAGCACAAGGCCCTGGGTTCGATCCTCAGCTCAAAAAAATAAAAATAAAAATTATTAAAAAAATAAAATTTGTCCTGCAGGGATCAAGAAACAACATATCAGAAATTAGAAAATAACAAAAATTAATGGATGGTATTTTTTTAACATTTAGTTCATGGTAGACATTTTTCTAACTACATGACCTATTATTAATTCATTTCATCTTTATGACAACTCTGTTTTAGATGCAATTTTGAATCCTTTGCTTTAAAGTTGAGGATGTTTGTTCAAAGTCACTCAGCAAGTACTGTAGCTGAAAAGTTTGAAAGAGAGTGATCTAGTCCTAAAATGATAAATACCCTGTGATGATATGAGAGAATTTGAGAAATACCATGTTATAACCTAGGCTTTTGTTGAGAGTTTTATAGATAATTATTATTATAGGTGGAGAACTATAGAATGTATTTAGATATGACAGTAACATAAGATTCATTTCAGAGGCAGGATAGAATAATTGTTCCTTAGTTTTATTTTTAATTTTGTAATTTGAATTAAGAATTTTGAGCTACTAACATTTAATCCAGGTTTAAATGAGAATTATTTGAATTTCCAGGTATATTACTATGATAAAATAGAACTATTCTGAATAATTCCATATCCTTTAAAAAAAACACTTTTTTTTTCTGGTGAGATAGCATATTTGTAGAATCCCAGCACTTGGGAAGTTGAGATAGAATTGTGAGTTTGAGTTCAGCCTTGGCTACCCAGGGAAACCCTGTCTCAAAACAAAAACAAAAACAAAAGGAGAGAGAGAGAGAGAGAGAGAGAGAGAGAGAGAGAGAGAGAGAGAGAACGAGAACTTTTGGGAGACCTAGAGAGATGGCACAGCAATTAAAACACTTGCTGCTCTTGCAGAGGTTCGGTTCCCAGGACCCATGGCTGGCAAGCAACAGTGACTCCGGTTCCAGAGAACCCAGTGCCGCCTTCTGGCCTCTGTGAGCACTACAAGCAAACACCCATACACAGAAAATAATATATCTTTGTTAAAAAGAAACCTTTTCACATACATAATCCATTTCAAATTGCAACATACATATGCACTCCTACATAAGTCCAAAATATCTACTTGAAACATATCATTGCAGTATTATTATTAAGGCTTAGAGTTAACTGTACCTTTTTTCCCCTTTCTGTTTATGAATACTGCCCATGGGAGTATGTGTGTGTAGGTACCCAAGGAAACCAGAAGAGAATGTTGGATTCCCTTGATCAGGATTTGAAGGCAGTTGTCAGCTTCTCCATGTGCATGTTGGGAATGGAACTCTGGTCTTCTGGAAGGGCAGCAATGTTTTTAACTACCTAGACATCTTTCTAGCCACTGAACATTGTTATTTGGCATATCTTTTATATCATACTGATGAAACTTGTTTCCAGTTAATATATTATCATGACTCATGTTTTAGAATACTGTAGTGAAAGGAGCTTGCCAAACTAAATTTCATGTACTTATATGTTCATATTTGTGGTTATTGTGTGTGTTTTCTAGTACACCTGTGCATGCATTTATATGTGTGCCTGTGACTGATTCTAGTGTTTGAACTCAGATCCTAATGCTTATAAGGCAAGCACTTTATCCACTAAGCTATCTCCCCAGCCACTAAAATGAACTTCTATAGCCGTATTTATTTTTGTTCATTACTGCCATCAACTGAGGAATTGTAGTGTTGATTACATGTGATTACAAATGACAGCAGCCAATGTCAAGTTGTTTAGTGTAGTAACTTATTAGCTTATTCATAGTCAGTTCTGAAAGACTTTGTCTATATTTCCCTATAGTTTTTTATTCTAAAGTAGTCTTTATATCCTCATGTTATCATTTCTGAGATGATACCTATAAATCAAAATTAGATGGGTTGACACGCACCAATAATCCCAAACCACAGAAGTCAGAGGCAGGAGGATCACCATAAGTTAAAGACTGGCCTAATCTACATAACAAGTTTCAGGTCAGCCAGGTCTACATAGTGAGACCCTGTTTTGATAGATAAAGAAAAACATCCTAAAGTATGTAAAGTATACCTTTTATGCTGAAATTAGCTTTTAATGTATAATTATTCGGGAAGATATGAAATGTGTACTAATTCACACACACACACACACACACACACACACACACACACACCAATAAAGCCTAGGCTGTGAAGAATTAACAGGTACATTTATTTGGATCTGTGTTAGAGAGCCATCCAGTTGTCATGTGAGTCATCAGGCGTTAGATATTCATAGAGTAGTTGTACAATAGAGAGATAATAGATTAGTTTCCAGCTATTTGTTTTCTATGTATTTAACTCACCTTTCTTGCACCTGAAATGACTACCTTACTAGGTATAAAAGAAGCACTGTGACTTGGTGCCTGGCACACAGTCATAAATACTGGCTATCTATTTTTGTTGTTGTTATTATTTTCACATAAGAGGAGTCTAATTTTGTTTTGTTTTGGGTTTTTTTTGGTTGGGTTTTTTGTTTGTTTGTTTGTTTGTTTTGTTTCTTTGTTTCTTTCTTTCTTTCTTTTTTTTTTTTTTTGGCTTTTTCAAGACAGGGTCCCTCTGTGTAGCTTTGGAGCCTGTCCTGGAACTCACTTTGTAGACCAGGCTAGCTTCAAACTCACAGAGATCCTCCTGGCTCCCAAGTGCTGGGATTAAAGGCGTGCTCCACCACCACCCAGCTCCTTTTTTGTTTTAAGTTTTGTTCCTAGTTGCCATAGGAAATACCAGACTATCAAAGATAGAAGAGATGACAAGGATGATGAAATCCTGAGGTACTTACCTTCTCTATGGGACTGATAACTATCAATCCCTTGAGACTTCTTTTACTCTGTTCCAAAAAGTAGATCTCACTGCCCTATTCGTTAGCATTTCTATAAGCTAAAAGGTGTGTGGAATAAATAATAGTCAACCCAAGCAAGATGACTCCTCCCTATATTTTACTTAGCTTCTGGGGATCAAGAATAGTTCAGGAGCCAGGCAGTGGTGGTGCATGCCTCTAATCCCAGCACTCAGGAAGCAGAGGCAGGTGGATCTCTGTGAGTTCAAGGCTAGCCTGGTCTACAAAGCTAGTTCAGGACACGCTCCAAAGCTACAGAGAAACCCTGTCTCGAAAAACCAAAAAAAGAAAAAAAAAAAAAAAAAAGAATAGTTCAGGAATAGCCTGGGCAACACCAGGAGGCCTGTTTCTGACAGCTAATAGATTTTCCCTTTCCGACCCTATGTACATCTCAATGTGTCTTCCTCTCATTACCAGAACTAGTAATGACTGTCCTTCAGAATGTTGCTATACATCTTTGAAAAAGCACAGGTCAACATCCATAAAGCATAGATAAGTATGATGTATACAGGCAGAAAAAAATGAGGACTGTTTCTCCCTCCAATTTCCTGATGGAAAAGAGAAGAGTCTTTCATCTGTGTTTTCTTTGAACTATGAATAACAAGATTTTAGGATATAATAGTAGCAAAACTCTGACATTGAATTTCTGTTATATCATATTTTACTATAATTCTAGCCAATATTTCTGATATTTATTTTCATTTTCTACAGGTTAAGTAAATACCCACTTACTTTAGGATTTTTGCACATTTAAATTTTACTTATGCATCTATTTAAAAATTAGTAAAAATTACCACCATAATCTATGGAGCCAGAGAGATGGCCCAGCAGTTAGGAGCATTGACTGCTATTGCATAGGACCCAGGTTCAATTCCCAGCACTCACACAGTAGCTCATAGCCACCTGTAACTCCTATTTCAGGGGATACAATAAAAGTAAATAAAGACACAAAATTTTAAAATAAGTAAATAAATTTAAAAAAATAAGAGCTCTGATAATTTTCTGATATCTGCTCTAATGTATACAAAAGGCAAATAAATTGTTGGGGAAATGTACCTGAAATTTTTAAAATTTATCTGTGTGTGTCTCTGTGTATGGATATGTGCCCATGAGTAGAGGTGCTGAAGAGGCCAGAAAGAGAGTGTTGAGTACCGTGGAGCTGGAGTTACAGGCAGTTGTAAGCCACCCAATGTGGTGCTGGGAAACCAAACTCCTCCAGGCCTCTTCAAGAGCAGTTTGTACTCTTTAACTACTAAGCCTTCTCTCCAGCAGTACCTGAGGATTATTTTTGTTTGTTTTGTTTTTTCAAGACAGGGTTTCTCTGTGTGGCCCTGGCTGACCTGGAACTTGCTCTGTAGACCAGGCTGGACTTGAAGTCAGATCTGCCTGCCTCTGCCTCCTGAGTGCTGGGATTAAAGGCATACTGCACCACTGCCCTGATGAGAATTCTTAACAGGAGGGATGGCTCTTTCCTCTGGTGGAAATTTTGTGCATTTAGCAGTTTCTCATAAGTGAGGAAGGTAGTGATATTGAAGTCAGATCTGCCTGCCTCTGCCTCCTGAGTGCTGGGATTAAAGGCATACTGCACCACTGCCCTGATGAGAATTCTTAACAGGAGGGATGGCTCTTTCCTCTGGTGGAAATTTTGTGCGTTTAGCAGTTTCTCATAAGTGAGGAAGATAGTGATAAGAGAATTTGTGGGAAGTCCTCCTGTTTAGTCAATAGATATCATTTTCTTAGGTATATGAGGGCACAGTGTCCCAACAATGAAAGGCTGACTTTCAGAGGACAGGTGTTTTCTGGAATTTTCAGTGTTGCTAATCAAGTGTTAAAAGAGGAAGGAGTTCATCCCCAGTGGCCTCCAAAGCTACTAATCTCTGTGTAGCTGCCTCACGTTGACTTCTGTGACATGAGACCTTGCTTCCCACAGTAGTAGGGCATGCCTTATATTGTCAGTGCTGACGAAGGAAAGACCCTCTGGTCCAACCCCGGATTGGTAGAGCTGCAGTGGAGATAACAGTGCTTCTCTCTCTGTTCTCTGTTGTCTTGCAGAGTCGACAGTTAGAATCAGAAACTGGTACCACAGAGGAACACAGTCTAAATAAGGAGGCTCGGAAATGGGCCACACGTGTGGCACGTGAGCACAAAAATATTGTTCAGCAGCAGCGGGTAAGTATGGTAGAGCACCCTGTGTGCAGCTGAAATCAGATTTTAGATAGATTTAAGAGGTTGAATTTTATTTTTATTTGTGCACCTGCTTATTAGGTGTGCAAAGTAGTTGGTTTGATCACCAGTACAGCAAAACTGAACAAACAAACAGCATGTACAAATTCCACTGCATTTTCATCTCAAATAAATACTCCAGTGCAATTCAAGGAGTCATTACTCAGGTCCTTTGTGTAGTTCTATTTGCAGTGTTGAGAAGCTGGAAAATCCTAGTAGCAGTGCTCTAAGTGTAAGTGTTTGCCATTAAACTCTTGGGCATGTACTTTAAGGAGAATGAGGTCAGTCTCTGCAAACATGACAAGGTTTGGTACAAACACTGAGGGAATGATGTATCTTTTTTTTTCTCCCTACAAACAAGATTTCTTAAAAATAGTTTGGAAAAATACAAATTTATGGGGTAGTAGTATCTTGGTGTAGAGAACATGTGATGGATTTGTTATGTAAGAATGAGGACTTTGTGTTATTTTACATTGTTTTGTAAGAATACTGTATCATCAGACAGGTATGGCAATGCAATCCTGTAATCCTAGAGAGAGCAGCTGGAAGATCAGAACTCCAGGCTAGCCACCTAGTGAGTTTGAGAATAATGTGAACTTCATAAGACCCTGTTTTAACAACACAAATACACTACATCTGTCAATTTTTTAAAAAAATCAAAACTACTACACCTGGGGTTGTAGATTACTTTATCCAGCATGACCACATTGTCAACTCTACTTACCTGTGAGTTACTTCATCACCATCTGTTAGCAGATGAGCTGTCACAGTGTCACAGTGCTAGTGTTCAAGTATCCCCAAATTTCACTTAATTATGGCCTTATTATGCAAGCCATACTGAGGAGGCGCCAGCTTATGAGCGATGGAAGGGCAGGTCAACTGTGGTGCCATGTGCAGTACTGTAGGACACATTGGAAACCATAGTAAATATGAGGTTCCATACTCTGTGGTTTAGGGTACCCACTGAAGTCTTGAAATGTGTTGTTTTTTAGATCCAGATGCATTGTTATTGCATGATTTTGTGAGTTGTTTCCATTGGGGAAGCTAAGACAGGGGCTCTTTCTGTTTTACAACTTTCAGTTTATAAATTAGTTAAATAAAAAGTAAAAGTTTAAAAATGAGTCATGGCTTTAGCCACTGAACCTTTTGGAATTACCTAAATGCTCAAGGAAAGAACACAAGAACAAAAACAGTCATCTTTATTTCCTTTGATAGGTTCTAAATGATCTGGAATGTCATGGAATTGCTGTATCAGAACAAAGTCGAGCAGAGCTGGAACAGAAAATAGATGAAGCTAGAGAAAATATCCGTAAAGCAGAGGTAAGGACAGCTGCCTGTTGTAGCATGTCATTCAGTTCTAGGATGGTGTCACAGTTATAACATGCCCCTTTAATTGAGTTTCTGCATGGGAATTTTAAGTTGAAGACAATGAACCATCTCTGTGTCCACAGAGTCATAAGACCTTTTTAGGGTTGTATAGCTATGAAACCTCTCCTACCCGGGCCCCCTGTAGAAGGGGGAAGTTGAAATGAGAAGCAATGAATTAGTGGTTTACATAGGGTAAACTTGGGCAGTTAGATAAGATTAGAGTCAAGGTAGCAATAAGAAAATATGGTTATGGAAAGGAGATAAACTGTGATTGGAGCCAATTCATTGAGGACTTGTGTACACATAAAATAAAAGAACCAGATTATATTCTTGTTAAGGCGGCATAAAGCTACGGCTATTGAGCAGGGTGGACCACACAGAACCAGAGGAGCTCTGTTAGCACAGAGGTGGAACTTGAGTAGTAGCCAGTAGTGGTATATGATGAGTCAAAGTGAGAAAAGCAGCACAAGTGTATGTCACGCAGACCCAGCAGGCCAGATCTGAACCAAAGGATGAAGACAGGAAGGACCTGAGTTTGAGATTAGGAAATGTTTTTTTTCTGGTGACCAAGCATATACCCTACGGAATATAATATAGCATTGTAAGTTGAGAAAAGATTCTAGGTGAGGGCTGGCTCAGTCAGGTGCTTGCCATGCAAGCCTGAGAACCTGAGTGTCCCTGGGACCCATCTAATAACCAGCACTGGGGAGGTGGGGACAAATAGATCCCTGAGATTCTAGGTTCAATGAGAGGCCTTTTTTTTTTTTTTTTTTTTGAGACAGGGTTTCTCTGTGTAGTTTTGGTGCCTGTCCTGGATCTCACTCTGTAGACCAGGCTGGCCTTGAACTCACAGAGATATGCTTGCCTCTGCCTCCCAAGTACTGGGATTAAAGGCGTGCATCACCAGTGCCCAACCAAGAGGCCTTTAAAAAAAAATAATGGTAATAATGTGTTATGTGTGTTGTGGTGCTTGCCTTTAACACAGTACTCAGGAGGCAGAGGGAGGCAGATCTCTTTGAGTTCAAGGCCAGCCTAGTCTTCACACTGAGTTCCAGACCAACTAGGACTACAGAATGAAACCTTGCTTCAAAATAATAAGAATACCAAAAACAACAACAATATGTGGAGCTAAATCAAGGAAGATACCAAACATTGACCTCTGGCCTCCATGTGTATGCCCCATATAACGAATGCACACATACATGAACACATACATACATAATGTAACACATAGATTTTGAACCAACGTCTTTAGGGCATCTGAATAAGGAATTCTTGTACTAGTTGAGGGTTCATCTAAACTAGTGACTTTTAATATTCTTTTAAAAGTTTTAAGGAAATGGTTCAGGAGTTGGGTGATGGAGAGGTAGTGTAAGTAAGCACAGGGAATGTAAGCATTTTTTGAGCACTGTCCCATGGAGGTGCTGAGTCAGAACAGACATGCCATTTGTTCTTGTGCCCTCCTCTACAGTATTCCTGGCACAGTCTGAACCTCAAGCTTCCATAGAGGGAGAGCAGTGTGTGCAATGAATAGCCTTTTTCCTCTTTAAACCCAGGGTCCCAAGGAAACCTCTACAAGGTGTTGGCCAAATACTGTTGGCAGGCAGTTACTGAGCGGTAAACACTGGCTTGTGGTGAAAGAGTTGTCCTTGCTCCTATCCACACTGGATGAAAACTATTAGTGAAACAGGAATGAATATTTTTAGACAAGTCTCAAAACTTTTCTGAAGGGATGTCTTTATATTTTCCATTTCCAGACTCCACCATGGTGTCACTGTCTAGGATCTTAACTCCACCAAGCTGCTCCACCTCACCCTTAGTGTAGCAGTAATAGGTCACACAGTCTTCATTTAGATTGAGTGACCTACTGTCCCTCTCAGTATGCCAAACTCGATATTAAAACTAAAAATATGAAGAGGGAGTTTTACAACAGAATGTCTTACCTCTCCTGACACAGGCAGTTACATCTATAATCTCAAAGATAATTTTCTTACTAAAAATATAGAACCATGATATCACAGCCATTACCTTAGTTTGAAATATCTGTGAAATTGTCTTCAAATGAACTCTCACTTAAGTTTCTACTTATTGGATAGTCAAAAATAGCCATGCTAAAATTAGTTAGTAGATGTGAGGACATATTTTATTAGGGCAACAATTGAAGGATTGTCCTATTGAAGTTTTTGGATAGACTAGATCACTGAACTCTTCAGAGAAACTGACTAATCAATCCACTGTTTTTTCTTTTCCTAACTCATATTGTTATTTGCATTGTTTTTGTTGTTGTTGTTGTTGTTTATAAATACTTTTCCAAAAGAAAAACACTGATTAAAATTTTATCATATTCTTCATGCTTTCTTTGTAATTCCTACCAACATGAATGGTTCCCTCCCTTGTTAATCAATCTGCTTTGTCTAGTGTCTTCTCTATGTGGGTCCATGCCATTTTTATTGCTAGTTAGAATAAGAACCATTGTATACTCTATAATAGATGAACAAAACTTTTTCGGTGAAAAGAAACTAAAAGTTTAAATACAGAGACTAAAGATTGTGTGGTGATTGATTAATTCTTAAGTGGCTGGCTAATTTGAGACAAAGTCATATTGATTAATTCAGCTATTTAATGAATGCTTTCTACATGCCAGATGCTTATAATGAGATTAACATCTCACAATAAGCTACTATTACATTGTTATGATTTCTACAATTCTCACAAGAATATTTACATTAGCCATGGTATTCTTATCAGCCTCTAATTAAAAATTAGAATGAGCTGGGCATAGTGTTGCCTTTAAGCCCAGCACTGGAGAGGCAGAGGCAAGCAGATTTCTGTTGAGTTCCAGCCTGGTCTACAGAGTAAGTTCCAGGACAGCCAGTGCTACACCAAGAAACCTTGTCTCAAAAACAACAACAACAATAAAAAATTAGAATGATACAATTATTTAAATAAAACATTAGTAATCATATTTTTACCCTGTTTTTTTTAAGTATTTGAATTTTTTGTAATGCCTTTTTGTCACCCACATACACATGTACACATATAGACACACATTAATTATCTGATATACATAATTGCAAATCAATAATTGAGTGTTATGGCATTAAGATATTTAATGTAATTTCCTATAAATATATACATTAAATACATATAATATACAGATATTTGTAAAAGAAAATGAGAAAGGAATTAAAACATCTTAGTACAAAAATGAAAACCAACTTTGGGCTAGAGAGATGGCTCAGCAGTTAAGGGTGCTTACTGCTCTTTCAGGGGACCCAGGTTGCTTCCCACCACCCTCATGAGGGCTCACAGCCACCTCTAGCTCTGATTCCAGGGAATCTGTTGCCCTCTTCTGGCCTCCAGAGGCTCCTGCATGCATATGGTGCATATAAGCTCACAAAGACATACATACTCTCTCACACACACAATTATATAGTAAGTAAACCTTTAAAAATAAAAACTAAATTCAAAAGAAAACAGTACTTCATTTCAGGAAGGGAGGAATAAAAAGCTATCAGCATAGACAAAGCAAATAGCAAGCTGACAGAGTAATCCTTCTGCATTACTAATGACTTTAAATATAAGTGTACTAAATTCTCTAACTAAAAGACAGATCAGCAGAATAGATTTTTTAAAAATGATACAGGGACTAGAATCAAGAGCCCTTTTGCTGTTGCAGAAGACCTGGATTGGGTTCACGGAACCCACATGGTAGCTTACAACTCTCTGTAACTCCACATTTAGGGAATCCAATGCCCTCTTCTGACATCTGTGAGCACTAGGCATACATATGGTACACATACATACATACAGGCAAAACATTTATACACGTAAAATTTAAATAAAATCTTTTGAAAATATGACTCAACCATATATTGTCTATTGGAAACACACTTTAAATCTAAAGACAAAAATAGATTTAAAATAAATAGATGGAAGAAGATAATTCAATGCAAATAATAACCAGAGGATGACAGTCACAAGTACTTCATGCTTGTACCCAAAACAGTTGAATTCATGGAGACAGAAAGTCAAATTGTAGTTATCAGGACTGTGGAAAGAGAATGGGAAACTGTTGTTTGATGCATAGAATTTTAGGGTTTTTTTAATATTTTTAAATATTTATTTAATTATGTATTTGAGTATGTTTTGTCTACATGTACATCTATATACTAGAAGAAGGCATCGACTCCCATTATAGAAAGTTGTGAGCCACCATGTGGGTGCTAGGAGTTAAACTCAGGACCTCTGGAAGAGCAACCAGCGCTCTAAGCCACTGAGCCATCTCTCCAGCCCTTAGTTTAGTTGTATCTGATGAAAGCAATCAGGAAGTAGATGGTATAATTGTTGCACAACAGTGTTAATATATTTAATACCCACTAAACTGTATATTTAAAATAGTATATGTATAGGGTTGGGGATTTAGCTCAATGGTAGAGTACTTGCCTGGCAAGCACAAGGCCCTGGGTTCGATCCTCAGCTCAAAAAAAAATAGTATATGTATATGCATATATGCATGTAATAATGAGAAGGGTGCTGTGGCTGATGTAATTATAATTAATGAAGAAAGGTGCTGTGGCTGTTAAAGAGAGCAAGGAGGGATCTATGGGAGAAATTGGAGAAAGAAAGGTGTGGAGAGAAATGTAATTATATTATAATCTCAAAAATAGGAGAAAATAATTATAATAGAAATTTTATTCTATATATATTTTACCATAATAAAATATGTCTGTAATCCTTGCACTTGGAAAAGGCATTAGGATCAGAAGTTCAAGGCCTCAAGTTTGAGGCTAGTTGGGCTATGTGAGATCCTGTATCAGTCAATCAATAAATAAGTCTTACTGTAAACTAGACTACTTAATGTTGAGGAAATAAAATACACTTGTTTCTCTGCATTAGTGGTCAAATGACTTACATTTATAATTTGTGTGTGTGTGTTTGTGTGTGTGTGTGTGTGTGTGTGTGTGTTCACTTTTGTCATTTTATGAGTACTTACCTATGGTTTAGGAACAAAGGCCAGAAAATAGACAATTACTCTCCATTTGAATTTGGTGAAGAACAACTCTTCATTCTCAAGCTCTAGTGTTTCCGGCAGCTTCATCATGATTTAATTTAAAATCAAAAGGACTGTTTATTAATAGCAGCCAAGTCAAAAACAAAGCTCTTAAAGCTTATGCTGGAAAATGTTGATATTAATAAAAAGAAATATTATTAAGCATTATTATTTAAAAGAAAAGACTTTATGTCAGTGTCATTGAATGGCAGTCTTTCAAGATTAATTTCAACTAAAGTTCTAAGGAAAAGTATCTCCTTGGAAGAGCAGTAAAAGTGCTTTTATATAGGAATTCATTCAGAGATGATTACTAAACATATGTTAGGAGAATAGCCCAGAATGTCTCTGTCCAGTGCTAAAAGAGGCTCAGTTATGTCCAAAAAGTAAAGAGCTAAACAGCTAGGTGTTTAATGCCTTTCACATTATGACTAGATCTACATAGAGTGCTTTAGGAATAGAGGGAAGGGTATGATGTGCTGCCCAAGAAAGGAGAATCATTAGAACAACCTTCACAGAAGGGATGTTTTAACTGGCCCTCAGAAGATACGCAGCCATCATGAAGCATGTAAAGGACTGGTTTCAACCAAGCAGGTAGAATTTTAATGTACTGGAAGAGTGTGTAATGATGTGAACCATAAAAGACCATGGGAAGACATAAAAGAATATTTCAGAGTGTAAAGGCTATTTTACTCCAAATTATTTTTACTCAGAAGTCCAGAGTTGGAGCTGGAGAGATGGCTCAGTGGCTGAGAGTACTTAACTTTGTTTGCAGAGGACCCGGGTTCAATCTCAGCACCCACATGTTATCTCACAACCATCTGTATCTAGTTCCAGGGGATCCATTGCTTTCTTCCAACTTCTTCAGGCTTCTGCACTCATCAGATGTATATACATATACTAAGTAAATAAATGTGTTTTGTTTTCTTTTAGGAATAAAACATAGTCCTAGTCCAAAGTCATAGCATTTTAAAACAAGGGCGGTGGTAGCGCACACCTGTAATCCCAGCACTCGGGAGGCAGAGGCAGGAGGATCTCTGTGAGTTCGAGGCCAGCCTGGTCTACAGAGCTAGTCCAGGACAGACTCCAAAGCTACAGAGAAACCCTGTCTGGGTGGGGGGGGGCAACAAGGGATAACATGATTAGAGTTTGTTTAAAAGACTACTGAAGATGCTGGATTTCAAAATGTTCTAAGCCTTATTCTTGTAGCATTCTCATCTCTTCCTAGTCATGTTCTGTTTTATGTGTCATCAATTCTATGGTCTTCTTGCAGTGCAAAGTGCAACAGGTGTGACTAAGTGATAGAGCACATGAATCACATGCACAAGGAGAAGGCCCAAGTTCCTATTGTTGTGTTCATGTGCTCTCTGTAGGTGAAAAAATATAGGTTGCTGGTAAATATCAAGTTGTTGTTAATAAGTTGGAAATAATTTAATCAGTGTGAAGGGAAATTGCTTTGATCTTCAATCTTATTTGTTTGTGGGGGTTTTTTGTTTGTTTTTTTTGTTTTGTTTTGTTTTTTTAGATAATTAAATTGAAAGCTGAAGCCCGGCTAGAGCTACTAAAGCAGATTGGGGTTTCTGTGGACACGTGGCTGAAGAGCGCCATGAACCAAGTGATGGAGGAGCTAGAAAATGAGCGGTGGGCCCGCCCTCCAGCTGTGACCAGCAACGGCACTCTACATTCGGTATAGTTTCTTTTCTTGGATTTCATGGACTGACTGTTACTTGCTCTATAGGCAAACTTGGTGAAAATTTATAATAAAAATAGTGGGAGGTTGTTTCTGTGACTTCATTTAAACTTAATATAGGGAAAAGAAAACAAGTGTATTAGTGTTTTGTTTTTTAATACAGTAAAGAATACTTTGCCAACAATTGGGGTATTGGTGTCTGAACACCAAACCCATTATTCCACTTATAAGGTAAATAGAATTTTAGCTGAAAGTAGTAGAAGAGAAAACCTAGTGTTTCTGAAATTCTCGGAGGTCTAGTGATATGAACATGAACATTTGGAGAGTTGTAAAATGTCTTTTTAGAATGTAGGGGCAGAGGTAGAGAACTATGTCAGTAAAGTGCTTATCAAGCAAGTGTGAGGACGTGAGTTCAAGCTCCAGAACTTATGTAACATAGCCAGACATGGTGTCACATGTTTGTGATTCCTGTGCTGGGAAGGTAGAGACTGACAGATCCTGGAGCTCACTTGCCAGCCAGTGGAGCTAGCCTAATGGTAAGTTCCCAGCTAACAAGAGACCAGGTCTCAAAAAACATGGTGGATGGTACCTAAGAAATAATATCCAGGCCTGACCTCTGGCCTCCACATGCACATGAATACGAATGTACACTCACACATAAAACACATACAAGGCTCTGGCTGGAGAGATGGCTAAGAGGTTGAGAGCACTGACTATGTTTCCAGAGGACCCAGGTTCAATTTCTAGCACCCACATTAGACAGCTTATACCTGTCTGTAACTCCAAAATCTGACATCCTCACACATACATGCAGGCAAAACACCAATGCACATAAAATAAAAATAAATTTAAAAAAACCACACAGACACATAAAAGGCTCAATCTAACACAGGTTCAGTTTAAAGGTGAATTCAGTTACTGGGGCAGAGCTAGAACCCAGTGCAAGTAGAGTTTGACAGGTAATAACCAGCACACAGCTTGTTTTCTTCATAGATTTTATGGTGTCTGTTTCTTTTCTTTGTTTTCTTTTATTGTCTGTCATCCTCTGTGGAATATAATGGCCATGTCTTCTGGCTCTGCTGCACACAGCAAAGTACCATGGTACAGCAGATATGTAGTGTTTGTTGAAAGAAGAACTGAGTTGAGGAATGGAAGGATGCAATAGTGGTAAATAAAAAGCTAACTTTGTTCATGATGCTCTAATATTTGTGCCTGGCAGATGTTAGGTATCCTTGTTACAGAAACTGGCCAATTTTAAAAAACATTCCTGGATGTTTTGTCACATTTTCCACATAACAATCTGATTTCCTCTTTTTTTTTTTTTTTTTTTTTTTTTTTTAAGCTGGGGACCGAACCCAGGGCTAGCAAGCGCTCTACCACTGAGCTAAATCCCCAACCCCATTCTGATTTCCTAATGGGAATACATTTATATATTTAAAAAGACTGTATGAAGGGGTTTATGGTATAAGAAAAAAACAATCTATTGAAAGTTTATTTTATTTCATTACTAGTGGTAATCTGGCTTGTGGGGTTGGAACTCATGCACATCATATACTTGACTTTGAGGTTAGAAGAGCTTGTCCTGATGTCATGGAACATCTTCCTATTACATCTTTAAATTTCTCATCTGCCTTGGGTTGTTCTGTTTTACAGTTTATGGTAACATCAGGTTTGAGGCATAAGCTTCTTTGTGCTCTGTAGCAGTTCTGCTTTCAATCAGTTAAAATGACTATGCTTGAGTCAGCACCTTTTGAGGATGAATTACGTTGAGCAGGCATATATCCTCAACTTTTGCTTCTTTCCTAGATATATTAGAGGTGAATGGGACTTGGTCTTTCTTCAGTGTTTAGCAACTGGGAGAGCCAGCAGACCTTTATAGATCTTAGTGGTATATGATATGTGACTAGGTCTCTGTGTGGCACACTTCAGGTCATTTATGTCAACATCAGCACACCTTGCAAAAAAAAAAAAAATCACTCCTTTCTGGATTTCTTAGGGAATATTAGGTTAACCAACTCTTATGATCTCCTCTAACCCCAGAATTTTTTTATTCTGTGAAAGACTATCAGAAAACCTCAGTACTAGCTCCAGAAGAGTTTGCCCATAAAGAAATGTCATCTGAAGTGGGCCTTGATGGACTTTAATAAGAGCTAAGTAGAAGCTGTGCTTATGAATCTGAAGGAAGTGAATAAATGAGATGTGCATAGGGGCTTCTAAACATCAGCTCATTAGGAAGTGGAAAGCAGTACTTTGCAATCTTGTCCCACCTTTCCTACCCTCTTGCCAGTCTTACAGAGCCTGTATTCCCCTTTTCAGCTTAAGAGGTTATATTTTATGGAAGATCTATCAGCTGTATTACTAAAGGAAACCTTAAGTCATAAAATAGCTTAATGAAGCCCCGATATTTAACCTTTTTCTTAAGTAACACTGAAATGATTCAGAGAATTTTGTACCCCTTCAAACTGACAGCTAGCTGGCTGAGGAACATGAGGCTGAAATACACATTCTGGCCACCAAATATTTTCTTCCATTGTAGATGCCAACAAAAGCATTAGTCATTTGGGGAACATGATGACTATCATAGACAGTGACGGTATAACTAAAGAGTGTCTCATGGAAGGTGAATGTCATTAAACTACATAATCTGTCTTAGAGAACCATACTTAGATGATAATTCTTCCTCCTGTCTCATGCTGTTATATAGAATATAGGATTGGGAGGAAGAAAGAAAAGAATCCCAGAATGTAGTGACACATTTAAAAAGAGCTGCAGAGCATGGTGGTGTGCGTCTTTGATCCTAGCACTCAGGTGCAGATGGATCTTCTTAGTTCAAGGCTGACCTTCAGCCTGGACCACAAAGGCAGGGCATCCAGGACTATATAATCAGACCCAGTTTGAGAGAGGGAGTAGAGGGACAGAGAGATACTTAGTTGTTGGGTAACTAGAGCCTACAGAGAGCTATCCAAGAATGGATTACTGCCAGTGACACCATGAGCCACTGAGTCGCTCATCCCTCCCTTCTGTCATTATCCTGCCTTCTCTCATTTAAACCCATAACTCAGTTTAGAGCCTAGCCCTTAAAATTACATAAACAAATAATAAGGAAGGCTAGTTTTGCATATTTTTTCAGTCTAATGTTCCTTGTCACTGTATAATCTTCCTAATCCTCCTTTTAGAGTCTCTGTGGTCATTCTATGTAACATTTGCATGTATACAATTGTTCATTCATAATAAATATGGCTTTTACATGCATGGATTCAACAAACACAAATATGAAATGTTTGGTTTTTTTCCATTGCATCAGTACTGAAAATAGAGACTTTTCTCTGATCAGTATACCTCAAGCATGTATATAATATAGCAACTATTTCTATAGCATTTATAGTCTGTTAGATATGCATAGGTAATATTTAATACTACACCATTTTATGTAAGAGACCTGAGCATCCATGGAGTTTGGTTCCCACAAGGGATCCTCGATACAGTCCTTATTGGATACTAAGAAACAACTAAATTTCTTTTTTCAATTTTGGGGTTGTTTTCTGTAATACAGATTCCCAAAGCATGAGATTTTTATTCTTTCTAGTCTCCTTTTTTCCTAGATTTTCTGGTTATAACTGACACTGTCTGCATGACTTCCCTCAACAGTTACACTAGGCGATCTGACAGTCAGTCTGCTTTGCTGTGCAGCCTCCCTAAGGATCTGACATTTGCAGAATTGCAGAGAAATAAATCCTGATTCCAGGCATCTTGAAGACTGTGCTGAATAATGTGGTTGAAAGGCAAGGAGATTAATATGCTTAACCTTTACTCTCCAGCTGCCTAATGTCCTTGCAATCAAATAGAATTTGTTTTTAAAATATGAAAACCTGTTTGTGGGCTTGAGCTAATCCCAATTAAAAGAAAGAATGGATTTCTATAATGAAATAAATAGAAACTGTAAAAAGAATATCCTTGCAAAAAATCTTCAATTGCTTTCATATTTATAGTACTTTCAAAGGGACAGCAGTCTTTTATATTGAAACTAATAAGATCCATGTTCTAAAAAACCCAAAATTCTGGTGAAATTGACATTTCAAATTCTAGTAAGATCAGTTTAGTTTACTGCATTAAGTATGCTTTCAGCCACCCTTCTCGTGAGACCCTTTGCTGAGCGTTGGCTACATCTAAGTTAATATCTACAGTTGAGAGAACTTGTCTCACTTGCCAGTAGCCAAGACCAAAAAGGGAGTGGGACTGAAAATCCCACTGAGAGAAGTATATCCAGCTGTACAGTTCGTTGACTGTTAGCATAGCTATAATACACTATTAATCCCACTAATCGGCACATATACAGAGGAAAGTACTTGTCACCAAGCTTGGTGACCTCAGTGATACCTGGGACCCATATGGTAGAAGGAGAAAACTGACTTCTGAAATTGTCCTCTGAGCACTATATACACACATACACAACACACACACATACACACACACACACACACACACACACACACACACACACACCCCAAAAAGAAAACATGGTAATTTTAAAACATTGAACTCATAGAGGTAGAATTGAATAGTGTTTCCCAGAGGCTTGGATGGTTAGGAAGCATCGGTCAAAGGATACATAACTGTAATAAGATCAGAAGACTGAAACTCAAGAGATCTGTTGTGCCACAAAATCACTATAGTAGAGAGCTGGGGAGATGGCTTGGTGGTTGAAAGCACATAGTGCTCTTCCTGAGGACCTGAGTTCAATTGCCCAGCATGCAACAGCCTGTAACTCCAGCTCTGAGGGAATCTGACACCTCTGACTTCTGGGCACTTGCATTCATGTGCATATATCCCCTACACACACATACACATGATTAAAATAATATAAATCTCTTTCTAAAAATCCCCATAGTTACCAGTGGTGAAATGTTTCCTGTATTCTTCCCAACGCTGGGAGAAATACTGCTAATATTTGTTATCATATTCTTGAAAAAATTAGTAAGGAAAGCAGATGCTATGTGATTCATCACAGAAATGTGTGGTTAAATAAAGTGTGCATGTGCATCTGAAATCACTTGAATGTCCAACAAAAAAGAAGATGAGCTAGATAGGTTGGTACACATAATCTCAGCTACTTGAGAGGCTAAGGGAGAAGGGATTTGAGGCTAGCCTGGGCAGCCAAAACAAAATAAATAAACAAAAAATGTAGTGATATTTCCTTTAAGTAATGGAATAATATGTAAATGTTGTCAATATTATTGTTAACAATATTTATTTTATGTGTAATAAGAGTTTTTAGAAAATTACTAATTCACATTTGTAAAAACTTAATTTGGGGGGAGATTTTTTGGTTTTTTGAGACAGGATTTCTCTGTGTAGCCTTGGATGTCCTGGAACTCACTGTATAGACCAGGCTAGCCTCAAACTCAGAGATCCATCTGCCTCTGCCTCTGTCTCTGACTCTGCCTCACAAGTGTTGGGATTAAAGGTGTGTGTCAACACTGCCCAGCTAAAACTTAATGTTTTATCCAGTTTGATTTCTGTTGAATACAAAAAATAGTTTCTTCTTTTTAAAAGTGTGCTGGAGATGTAGCTGGATTGTTAGAGCACTTGACTAACATGCATGAACTCCTGGGTTCAATCCCCAGTACCATCTAAACCAAATGTGATGGCATATACCTACAATCCTAGCACTTAGGAGATAGAAGCAAGAGAATCAGAAGTTCTAGGTTGTTCTCAGCTACATAGTGAATTTGGGACAAACCTGGGCTACATGAGAGCCTTTCTCAAAAATAATTAAAATAGTGATAATACTAATAAAGTTCCTGTGACAGTTTCTTACCCATGGTCATGTCAAAGAATATTCATCTCATCCTCAAGATAAGCACTTTCCCCCCATTTTATCATCACCACTAAAAGAAGTGGGGCTCGAGTGTTAGTTATGTCAGGTGTATTTGTACATTATCTGCATGAGAAGAGTTAGTTAACATGTTACTCTGAGTGTGTTTACAGGTGAACTGATAGGCTTGGGAGACTCAGTATCTCCTCAAGGCCTGAGTAAGGAGAGGTGACGTTTGAACCCAGAGGTGCCTCTACAGCCCTCAGACTTCATGCCCTTACTCTATGGGGTTTCTCTGTGTTCTTCTAATCTCTGTCATTTTAATTACTGTGTAGGTCTTTTTTTTCTTTCTTTCTTTCTTTTTTTTAAGTATCATTGAGTGTTTTATTTCCAGTGCCATTAGTGGTTATGTTAAATCTTTGTGTACTGTGTGACCAGTTGACATTTAAATTCCCAAGCTTAATTGGTATTTCAGCAGCTTTATTGAAGGTTGAAAAACATACATTCAATTGCACATGTTTTAATGTATACATTCTGATGTTTTGACATATGTGGGCACTAGTAAAAGAATTACAGTTATGACAGTAAGCATATTTATTATTCTCTCAAACTTTCCTCATTCTCTTTTGTTTGTTTGTTTGTTTGTTTGTTTTTGTTTTTCAAGACAGGGTTTCTTTATGTAGCTTTGTGCCTGCCCTGGATCTCGCTCTGTAGACCAGGCTGGCCTTGAACTCACAGAGATCCGACTGCCTCTGCCTCCCAAGTGCTGGGATTAAAGGCATGTGACACCACAGCCTGGTTTATCTATTTTGTTTGTTTGGTTTTTTGGTTTTTTGAGCCTCATTCTCTTTTGTAATCTCATTCATTTTCTATTCCTCAATTAACCACTGTGATCTACTTCCTGGCACTTTAGGTTAGTTTGTATTCTGGATTTGTATAAAGAGAATCATATCTACTCTTCTGCATGGAACTTTGAAAACTCAGTGTGATGATATTGAGGATCACACGTTATTACTATATGTTAACATTTGTT
The DNA here is from genome assembly GCF_903995425.1 of Onychomys torridus. Classification (NCBI taxonomy): domain Eukaryota; kingdom Metazoa; phylum Chordata; class Mammalia; order Rodentia; family Cricetidae; genus Onychomys; species Onychomys torridus. The sequence continues at coordinate 80,504,169 of NC_050443.1, forward strand.
TTCATTGCTGAGCAATATTGCATTGTATAGCTGTAGATGTCTACTATCCTTCTACCCATTGTGGACATTTGGTTGTTCTGGGCTATTTTTTTTTATTATTATTACTTAAAATTTTGTAAGTCTTGAATTTGGGTAGGATAAGTACTACCAACATATGCTTTTGACTAGGATATATAATGGGTATATATTTAGTGTTTTAAGAAACTAATCCTGGTGACACAGGTCTATGATTCAGTTACTTGCAGCCTGAGGTAGAAAGATCACAAGTTCAAGATCTGGACTACTGTGTGAGTAAGTTCAAGGCTAGCCTGAGCAACTTACTGAAACCCTATCTCAAAATTAAAAAAAATTTTAAAGTGCTAGGGAAAGGCTGACTTTCTGAGACAGGATCTCCATTTATAGCCCTGACTGGCCTAGAACTCACTATGTAAACCAGGCTGACCTTGACTTTCCTCTCTGTTGGGTTTGCTGATGTTGACACTGCCCAGCAGAGGCTGTTCTCCTTTTAATAGACTTTGATAATTTGGCTTGAGTTTTGTTGTTACTGTTAAAAAAAAAAAAATTGTTCTATCCAAATTACTGAAGCTCCTGGGTAAAGTTGTTTATAATATTGTGATTATTTGCTTCTCTGGAGGTCTGTAGGTGTGTCAGTCACCACTCTCATTCCGGTAGGGTTTTGTCTCTTGGGTTTTTGTGACCATTTGGTTCTAATAAAGGTTCATCAGATAGATGGCTCTCTACAATGAGCTAACTTTGGGTTTCATTTGTTGTTGTTTCCTTGTTTTATTAATTTCTGCTTAGATTTTAATTATTTCCTTTTTTTCTGTTTAATTGGGATTTAATTTGTTCTTTTGTGACTTTTTCAGGTAGAGGCTGGGATACTGATATTAGACATTTTCCCCTTTGTTGTGGAGGCATGTGGTAAACATTCCTTCTACATATTACTTTAGGTTCTTTGCATGGTTCTGCTAATGTGTTATCATTCAGTTCAAGATACTTTCTGACTGGCTTTTCAGTGTCTTCACTGAGTGGTAACTTACTTAGAAATATGTTGTTGAGCTTCCAAATTTTGGAGAGGCTTTCCAAATACATTTCTGTTTTTGATTTCTAATTTAGTTACACTGTAGATCAGTAACATACTTCAGTTCTTTGAAATTTACTGAGACTTCTTTTGTGACCCAGTATGTGATATACAAGAGTGTGCATTCTGCTGCTGTTGGGTACTGTGTTCTACAAATGCAGTTACATCTACTTGGTAGATTGCCCGTGTGTTCCATATTCTTGCTGATGTTCTGTGAGCCCCACCTGATGTGCTATGCCTTTAGGGGAAACAGGAGTCATTTCCAAACCTGTGTGAGCTCTAGAGATAATTTTCTCTGATCCTTCTAGGTGGTTCTATTCTAGCCTCAGCTACTTTATTCATACTCATATACTAAGCACTTCTCAGCTGAAGACTTGAGGCCTCTGCAAATTTCCTCTGCAAAGGATCTCTTTCTGCTCTCCTTGTTACTTCGGTCTGAACTCTAGCTGCCTTGGCCTTCGTGAACTCCCAGTTCTACTCCTCAGTTCACAGGGCACACCGTCCTCAGCCTGGAAACTTTTTCTGACAGTAAGTTGAGCAAATTGTTTCCATTCCCCAGACACCACTGTCTTGTTGCTTGGTGGCCTGTGTCTTGAAAACTTTCATATATTTTGACCATACTTTTTATGTTATTACATTTATTTACTGGGAGTGGGGCATGCCATGTTTATCAAGTAGAGGTCAAAGGACAATTTGCAGGAGTCATTCATTTACTCCTGCACCATGAGGGTCAGGGATTGAATTGAGTTGAAGCTTGGTGGCAAACAACTTTACCCGTGGAGCCATCTTACAGACCCATGGCCAATTTTTTTCAGTTGTTTCTGGTGTGAAATTCAAATCTGGGTCCTAGTATTCCATCTTGCTTTGAAACAGACATTTATATCTTATTGCTTAGACAGTGTTTAGAGTAAGGTTCTCTGCTCTGTGGTCACTTCTCTGTTCAAGTAGAGTTCAGAGGTGCTGGTCAATTTCTGCTAGTAGCTCCTTCCCCTTGTATTAGGTGTCAGTAAATTCCTCATCTGATTCTCTGTGCCTCCTAAAACCAGTAAAAGATAATGACTTACTAAGTGCCTCTCATTTGCCAAGTGAGTGTTAAAGGTTTAAAATGTATTGCCTCCTTTAATCCTTATGATAGCCCTGTGGAAAAAATAGTTGTCTTCATTAGCAACATGAGGTGTCACTGAAGTTTAGAAACCAAATGACTTGCCCAGAGTCACACACAGCAAGTGCGTGATATAGGCAATATTCACATCCAACCAGTTAGACGGAGGCCCATTGCTTCCCTCCCTATGCGAGCACCACGGAGCTGAAGGTGCCAGGAGAGAGCCACTACAAAAACTAACTCCCACAGGTTCTTCTCACTGCCCTTGCAGGAAGAGTAAGCATTTTACAACAATTAAGGAAGGAAATGCATAAGTATGGCTAAGAAGAAAGAAAGAAGTGTTGAGAGTGTAGTCCTTAAGATAAGAGACAAAGGAAGACTGAGATTTTAGAAATGCTGGGTCAAGAAAACTCGAGAACAATGAAGAGGATGGAGGGGAAGGAGGAAATTAGTCTTAGATGTTGTGTTTTAGAAAGCTGTTAGAGCCAATCAGAGCACCTGACAGTGGCTCCTGTTGTTACGAAAGCCTTCTAGTCTTTTCTGTGGGAATAAATGTGAACTGAAAACAGAGGAGGCAAAAGGAATATTTAGTATCAGCAGCCCATGCTGGCAAGATAAATCGTTCTGGACTGATTCCCAGTACCAAAGCACATTGCATGTTAACATTCTGTATATATTTTTAGAAACTTGTTCTAACCCCATTTTTATAAATGTCTGTATTTTGTGTAATACGCTAAAATGTCTGTAACTTTTCATAGAGTGTGAAAGCAAGTTCTTCTGAATATATAAAATATGTTTAAGAGGCTAGAGAGATGGCCCAGTGGTTAAGAATGTTTGTCCTGCTCTTGCAGAGGACCTAGTTCCAAGCACCACAATAGGTGGCTAGCAACTGCCTGTAACTCAGGCTTCAGGGGATCTGATGTCTCTGTCCACTGTCTGGTGTACACACACACACACACACACTTAAAAATAAAATCTTTTAAAAGAAGAAGAGAAGGAGGAGGAAGAGGAGGAGGAGGGACTCTTGATTGGCCATGGTAGCCCTTACCTGTAATCTGAGTAGTCAAAAGGAAGAAGCAAAGAATTCCAAGTTTGAGACAAGCCTGAGATACATAAATTTCTGGCCAGTCTGGGATACATATTGAGACTCTATCTCAAATAAACAACCAAATGAAAACTGTAAAACTCTGTACCTTGTAAACAATAATGCCTATGAGCTACCTTCAGTCCCAACAAATGTTGTATAACTTTATCTCTGTGACTTTGACTACTCTGCATACTTCTTAGAAATGGAGGTGATAGAGACAGCTGACCGGTGCTAGTTGGAGCTCACTGACTCTGGACTGACAGCTCGGGAACCTGCATGGGACTGAACTAGACCGCTGACTGTGGGTGACAGCTATGTGACTCTATCTGTTTGTGGGGTCCCTGGCAGCAGGACCAGGACTTATGCCAGATGCATGAACTGGCTTTTTGGAACCCATTCCCTGTGGTTGGATACCTTGCTCAGCCTTGATACAATGGGGAAGGGCTAGGCTCTCCTTCAACTTGATATGCCAGACTTTGTTGACTACCATGGGAGGCCTTACCCACTCTGAGGAGTGGATGGGGGTAGAGTGGGAGGGAGAAAGGGAGGGAGGGGGGAACTGGGGTTAGTATGTAGAATGGGAAAAAATTTTAATAAATAAACATTTAATAATAAAAAAAGTTAAAAAAAAAACACAAAAGAAATGGAGGTGATGTTTAACCTTTTGTGGATGGCTTATTTCACTTAGAGTAATTTCTTCAAGTACATCCCTATAGTATGGTATGTCAGCCAGCATTCCTTCTTTTTTAAGACTGAGTAATATTCCATTATATGTATGTACTGTGTTTCATTTACCTATTCTGTCAGTGGAACTTTGGCGGTAGTAATATTGCTCCTGTGAACATCAGTTTGCAAACATCTGTTCAAGTCTATGCTTTCAGTTCTTTTAGGTATATACCCAGGGAAATTTCTGAACTATATGTAATTCTATGTTTAATTTATTAAGGAAACATTATAGTTTTTCCACAGCAGCTGTGTCATTTACAGTCCCACTACAGGGTTTCAGCTTTGTTACATCTTCAGCATGCTATTCTCTCTTTTCTTGATGATAAAGACCCAAATGAATGGAAAGTAGTATCTCATTGTGGTGGGCTTTCCTTGACTGTTTTTTATTGTTTTATGTTTGTTTGGGGTTTGTGTTTTGTTTGTTTGATTGATTGGTTGTTACAGGGGTTCATGTAGCCTAAACTGGCCTACACTCATTATATAGCCAAGGATAATCCTGCCTTTGCCCCGCAAGTGCTGAGAGTACTACCAAGTGTCACTCTGTAGCCTAGACTGGCATCATACTCAAAGCAGTCCTCCTGACTCAGCCTCTTGAATGCTGGTATTACAGACATGATACATCATGCCTGGCTTCACTGTAGGAATGAATGGGTTGGTTGCTTTGTTTGTTCTGAGACAGGGTCACTTGTAGCTCATGCTGGCCTCAAACTTGCTATGTGACCTTGAATTTCTGATCCTCTTGCTTCTGCCTTCTGAGTGTTGAAATTGCAAGCATGCATCACCACCACACCTGGTAAATGGAGTGTGGAGGACAGAACCCAGGTCTCACTGTGTATTAGACAAGTACTCTTCTAAGCTGAGCTGTATCTCCGGCCCCTTCTTGTGATTCTTATAGTGTCTTTCAGTAACAGAGCACCTTATCATATTTAATTCTGCTATTGGTCATAGCTTGAACCCTGTGTTGGGCACTATATTTTCTAAAAACAATGTGTGAATTTGCATTTCTATCTGCCATAGTTATAGACTATTTCTCCACATCATTCCTACATGTTATTACGTAGGAATCTTTGTTTCCTCATGTTAGAATTTAAAATGTTAAGAGGACCTTGTTAGCTAGTATTTAATAGCAAAAAGTGAAGGGATACTGATAAATTATTTCTTAGATACTTGAAAAAGTTTGTTTATGACAGGGTCTCATTTAGTCCAGAACCCACCATCTAGCTAAAGCCAGCCTTTAGTTCTAGCCTCCACTTCCCAAATGCTTGAATTATACATGTGTACCACTGAGATGCTTTACTTTATTTATTGTTTGTACTTGCATGTGTGTATATATGTGTGTGCTCACACAAATGTACCGTGGTGTGCATGTGGAATACAGAGGACAATCCTTGGGAATTGGTTCTTTCCTTCCACCATGGGATCTGCTGGTGAAACTCAGGTCATCAATGTTTGCATAGCAAGTACCTCTACAAAACCAGCAGCTTCCCAGCTTGACATTTTACTTTCGTGTGTGTAACTCCAAGTGGCCTGAAACTGTAGATTTTAAATGTTTTCTGGTCTTTATAACATGGAAAATGCAGTTGAGGACAGCCATTTCTGTGTGGTTGAATTGATGAATTATTTTGAAACAATCAGATTTAAGTGATTTTTTTTCCCTGTTTTCTACCGTTTTCATGAAATAAACAAAGTAGCCAATGGCTTCTAATTTTTCCTAGCTTAACACAGATGCTGAAAGAGAAGAAGGAGAAGAGTTTGAAGACAACATGGATGTTTTTGATGACAGCAGCTCCAGCCCTTCTGGCACTTTAAGGAATTATCCACTTACCTGCAAAGTTGTTTATTCCTATAAGGTTTGTGTCTCCCCTTATGTTGGTGATAGTAAGTTGTGACAACTCTGGGAATTCATGAAACTGACTGCTCACACTGTGCTGGCTAGCACGAAGCTGCCATCTGTTGATAGCAATGGGATGTGGAGACTCTGCCATCGACTCTTCTGCTTAAAACCCTGTCTCTAGCCCAGTGGTGTTGGTGCATGCCTTTAATCTTAGTACTCAGAGGCAGAAGCAGGCAGAGCTCTGTTCAAGGACAGCCAGGGCTACACAGAGAAACCCTGTCTCAATACCGCTGTCTCTGTTGCTCTTGAGCTACCCAAATGTACTCCGTCTCTGTGAGACCAGTGTTTGGGGTGGGGGGTTGTTTGTCTTTGGGGTTTCTTGGTTTATTTGTTTGCCTGTTTCGCAGGAATGGTATCTCCTTTGAAGACTAAGTAACACTTCCATAATAGCAAAGCACTGAGCACAGTCTTATAAACTCTCAGTGGCTAGAGTTCATGACCCAGCTTGGCATAGACCTTCCCTTAGGACTCTCCCACACCACCCCCACCCCTGCAAGATTGAGACCAAAAGAAAAATGCCTTACAAAGTGGTTGTGGGAAAAATCCAGCACAGTAGCCGCAGTTCAGACTCCAGGGGCACTCAACTCCTCCCCTGAACGTCTTTGTACTGCTCACTCCTGCCTAGAACTCCATTTCCTCAAGTCTCAACTCCCTACTTCTTTCCCTTTGAGCCCAGCTCAAAAAGCACCTTCCTTGCAGGAGAGGGCTCAGCAGTTAGAAGCTCCTGTTGCCCTTACAAAGGACACAAGTTCAGTTCCCAGCATCCACGTAGAACAATTCACAGGTACCTGTTAGTCCAACTCCAGGCCTCTGGCCTCCAAGGGGCAACTATACTTATACCATACACATAATTAAAATAAAATGAATCTTTTTTAAAATCTCTTTCCTTTAAGAAAAAAAAAAAAAAAGCCTGGTGGTGGCGCACGCCTTCAATCCCAGCACTCGGGAGGCAGAGCCAGGCGGATCTCTGTGAGTTCCAGGAAAGGCGCAAAGCTACACAGAGAAACCCTGTCTCGAAAAAAACTAAAAAAAAAGAAAGAAAGAAAGAAAGAAACAGAAGGGGCTGGAGAGATGTCTCAGAGGTTAAGAGCACTGGCTGTTTTTTCCAGAGGTCCTGAGTTCAATTCCCAGCACCCATATGGTGGCTCACAACCATCTGTAATGAGATCTGGTGCCCTCTTCTGGCCTGCAGGGATACATGCAGACAGAACACTGTATACATAATAAATAAACCTTTTTAAAAAAAAAAAGAGAAAAAAAAGAAAAAATAGTACAGTAGATTCACTGCCATTGCCATACTTTCCTATTATCAGTGCTGTATACTCTGCATAACTGTATGTACCATACTTCTGTAAGTCTGGAAACACAGATTTGTTCATACAGTCACTGCCACAAGCATGAGGAGTGTGTTGCACTATGGTGTCATGATGACAACATCATTAGATGACAACGTTTCTCCATTATAATTTTATTTTTGAGATAGGGTCTCAGTCTGTAGCCTATGTAGAAATACCTTCAGACTTGGGGCAGTCCTCCTGCCTCCGCCTCCCAAGTGCTGAGATTACAGACAAATCAATACTGCCATGCCTGACTTTTATTGTAATCTTACAAGACCACTGCATATGTTATAGTTAATTGTTGACCATAACCTCACAAAACATGTAATTGGACATTTGTGACCAGCTAAACTTTATCTTATTTGTTTTCCTATTTCTTTGTCTGGCTCCTCACTGAAGATCCACAGAAACTTTGTGTGCCTTATCTGTGTGTGTTCAGTACCTGTGACGATGCCTGGGCACAGGAAATAATTGTGGAAGGAGTAAATGAGGGATGCAAGGAAGGCATAAACAAGTGAATCCTCCTCTGTCCCCACTGTGATAAGACACAGTAGAAGAGGATAATAATGCCAGAGATGATGGGGTGGGGGAGTATAGAGAAAATTTTCCAACTGTTGTACACTGATAACCTACCAGCACCCCAGGTGCTAAATGTTGGCTACATCTATTACTCAATACCAGTAATTCCTGGGCTTTTGTCATCCATTCATTATATTTAAACACATAATACTCCTTGTTTCCTAAAAGGGTTAGAGCTTTTACAAGTGTAACTTGTTTTGATAATCTTCTGAAAATTTGAAGTCATCTTCTGAGATAGTTGGAAAGATCTTCCAAGATATAAAGCTAAAGCTTAAAGTTGTTGTTACTTCTGATGTTATATTTCCTGATGTTACTTCTTATTGTTATATTTCCTTGAAAGTTCCATAAATAGGATTTGTGATAATTAAATGGAGTGTCCTAAGCCCCCAACTGATTTCAGAAAGCTCATATTCTTCCCCATCACTTCTGCTGACATCTGATCATTTCCCTATGGTAAACCAAAGTAGAAAAATCTGTCTAGGGATCAGAAATTTACTTAGTAAATTACTTACTTCACTAACATGCAAGACTGTGGGTTCAAATCTCCAACCCTTGGCTGAGTGCTTTATCCAGAATCCATGTGATAGGAAAAGAGAACTGATTTCCAAAAGTGTGCAGACATACATGTAGGCAAAACTCAAGCAATTTTTTAAAAGAACTGGGTGTGGTGGTGCACACCTTTAATGCTAGCCCTATGGAGGCAGAGGCAAGCAGATCTTTGCAAGTTCCAGGCCAACCAGAGCTACATGGCGAGACCCTTCCTGTCCCCAAAACAAACAAACAAACCTTGTTATAAATGTCAGATACAAAGAAAGAATACCAAATTGTATGTGTATCTCCAAGATCTCTGTGCCATTCTTCAGCTTTTCTACAATGAATAAACATGAATCTTAAAACCAGGAAAGCAAAATACAGGAAATTAAAGATAGGTGAGAGTGGATTTCTGACTTACTGAGAGTATTCAGACTTAAGGGACACAGAATTAAGATTGTGTATTTAGTAGCCATTTATTAATTATTTGCTATCTGTAGTGGAGTTGAGAGAAAAAAAAAAAAAAACATAGCCCTACTCTTAAGTCATTTTAGTAGGAGACCACAGGGATGAACAACTAGCTGGAGTATTGTGCATGGAAATCAGTGTCTGAGAGATGCAAAGGTCTCCCAGAAGTAAATTAAGCAAGTAGCTCATGATGGCTGTCCTGGGAAAATATGTGCACTGCACCACAAATCATAAGTAATAGTAAGAGCTACTCTTTATTTGCTTATTCCTAATCTCTTCAGTAACCCTATAAGGAAAATATTATATCAGACATCCCATTCATTTAACAGATACTATGAACACCTCCATGTACCAGCAGTGCCTTTTTTCTAGGTTCTGGAATGTGGCACTGACCAAAAAACCTCACCCGAAATGGACCTTATATTCTAGTTGGGGGTGGGGTGGGGTGTGATGGGAAAAAAACCTAAAGACCAAGGACATCTTTTTTTTTTTTTTTTTTTTTAAGAAAAATTAAAATTTTATTTTTTATGTATATCAGTGTTTTGCCTGCATATGTGTCTGGGTACCACATTTGTGCCTGGTGACCACAGAGTCCAGAAGAGGGCATTGGGTCCATTGGAACTGAATTAACAAACAGCTGTGAGCTGCCATGTGGGTGCTGCAAATTAAACCCGGGTTCTCTGCAAGAGCAGCTGGTGCTCTAACAGCCGAGCCAGCTCTTCAGCCCTCAACGACATCTTAAGGTCATTTGCCCATAGAAACTGACTGAAGCTGGACTACTCAGCAGTCTGAGGTGGTGGCACACACCTTTAACCCCAGCACTTGAGAGGCAGAGGCAGGCAGATCTCTAAGTTAGAGGCTGGCCTAGTCTACAAAGTGAGTGTCAGGACAGCCAGGGCTGCACAGAGAAACCCTGTCTTGAAAAATCAATAAAGAAAAGGGGAAAGAAAGGTGGAGGAGGGCCGGCAGACAGAGAACAAAGGGAAGAAACAGGCAAGGAAGAGCACAGTGTGCTCCGAGAGCAGGAAAGCATATGCTGGCTCGAGGCTTTGAGAGGCCTCAGGGCCCACTCGCTGTAGACCTTGTGCACCATTACTCATAGTGCTCGCTTCTGTTGGCCTGCTGCTGTGAAGCTGGACAGTCCACATGGACCTCCATGGCTTGTCACAGGACAGCAGCATGTTGTACTCTGATCCCTCCTGCTTTGCTTTCACACACATTCAAGTCTGGTTGTATCCATACTAAGTCTTGCCATGTACTTAGGAAAGTGACTTCATTACAAAGGTCCCTTATGCTAGTGGTTTTGTTTGGTTGTATTTGGAGGTTTGTTCCTTTGAAACAGGATGTCGCTTTGTAGCCCAGGCTGGCCTGGAACTCCTCTAGTCTCAACCTGGGATTATAGGCATGTGTTACTTTGCCTAGCACACAATGTAGTTTCAGAGTAACAAAAAATTCCACAGAAAAAAATATGAAGAGTAAATGGATGGGGATTTCTTCATATTTTGAAGTTAGAAGTAATCTACTTAGAACCTGTCATTGGAGCTGGGTGGTAGTGGTACATGCCATTAATCCCAGCACTTGGGAGGCAGAGGCAGGGGATCTCTTAAGTGTGAGGCCAGGCTAATATACAGAGTGAGTTGCAGGACAGCTAGGGCTACACAGAGAATCCCTGTCTCAAAACAAACAAAACAAAACAAAATCTGTCATTAGAATATTCTGAATGGTCATTCATCTTCAGTCCTGTTTCTATGTCAGGAAGCTATGGCATCATTCATAATCTGGGTTTTGATGAAATATGAAATGTGAGCCAGGTGGTGGTGGCGCATGCCTTTAATCCCAGCACTCATGAGGCAGAGGCAGGCAGATCTCTGTGAGTTCAAGGCTAGCCTGGGCTACCAAGTAAGCTCCAGGAAAAGTTGCAAAGCTATACAGGAAAACCCTGTCTCAAAAAAACAAAAAACAACAACAACAAAAACAAAATGTGAAATGTGTTTCAGGAAGTTACTCTCAACAGTTGTAGTGCAGCATACCAGTAATCCTAGCACTCAGTAAGTGATGCAAGAGGATCAGAAATCCAAGGTCTTCAAGGTCATGCTCAGCTATATAGCAAGATTGAGGTCAGCCTCGGTTACGTGAGATCCTAAATCCCACCAAAGAAAAGGAAATGTTTCTCACTTTATTGCCTTCTGTCTGTCTGTATAATTTGGAGATGTTTTGTACTTGAGTCTGAGATTGGAAGAACGATAAAGCCTTGTGAGATAGTAGGACTTGGAGAAAAGAAAGCTCTGAAGGCTTTTTGCTAGATAACTAGAAGACACATGTGACAGACAAGACTCTTAAGGAAGCCTTGCTAGAGACTCTTCTCCTGTGGAGTTCCCTCTGGAGCATCTGAGTTTCCTCAGGTTCTGTTTCTCAAAAGCAGACATGGTTGTGAGTGCCAGCAGAGACAGTAAAGCAACTACAGCTAGTGGAAAACATCCATTTGGATCAGTTCCAGTCTCCATACTCAAGGCGGAGCAAAACCCAACCTCAGTCATTGGCTTGCTCATAACTTCTTTGGGCCACAACTTCACAGTGATTCCAGAGGAGCCCTAGGCACTGCTCAAGCTACACTGCAATCCATGTACATAGTGTTTGTTTCCACTGCATGCACTTCCATGATAGCCTCTGGTAGTACTGCCATTCAAGTGCCTTCTCAGTTACTTATGCCTCCCAGGTCATCTTGGTTCTGTGCTTATTCTTGCCACATTGACCACCATTCTTCAGAAAATGGCAAGGGTGACATTTGGAATAAATGGAGGCATTGTGCTGAATAACTTATGGCAGATAAGCACAGCAGAGAAGCGAGCTGGAGCCAACATCCAGGCCCTTTGCTTCCAGCATCGCACTCTGCTCACTGAACCCGATTACCTCTTGAGGATCCAGTTTCTGTTGCAGTTTTATTTTGTTTAGTTTTCTGAAGTAAAACTTCACCTCATTATGATAGTTTTACGACACTAAAATTTTGTTGCTCAAAATCATTTCAATGTTTTGATCCCTGGCTTTTGTTATGACCAGCTCACATCTGCTCTTTATCTAACCTTTTTATTTTGTCCATGGCCATCCTACATTGCAGGCTTCTCAACCAGATGAGTTGACCATTGAGGAGCATGAGGTGTTAGAAGTGATTGAAGATGGAGATATGGAAGACTGGGTAAAGGTAGATTCCTTTGCTCATATCACCCCTTCTTGTGATGTTTTAGGCATTTATTTTGGTTCTTGGGATGTTCTGTCCAAATTGTGTATATAAACCTGTTTTTCCCCTGTCTTTTGCCCAGGCTCGAAATAAAGTTGGACAAGTGGGTTATGTTCCAGAAAAATACCTACAGTTTCCCACCTCAAACAGCCTACTGAGCATGCTGCAGTCCTTGGCTGCTCTGGACAGTCGGTCCCACACATCCAGCAATTCCACAGAAGCAGAACTCGTTTCAGGCAGCCTCAATGGAGATGCTAGTGGTAAAGACTAAAATAAGACACTCAGTCTGGTCACAGTTCTGACCTAAACTAGTACCTGGAAGTTACTTTATGTCCTATGTCTTCCTATATTTGATAACACTAGTCCTGTTTAGCAGAAGCATAAAGTTACTTTCAGTGAATAAAAACTTAGAACTTAATCTTGTCTTATATGATGTTTGCTAGTTGTTATGGAGCCCAAGGGTGGAGGTGAAATCTGTCCAGCTGGCTAGACATGATATGTGTATACCTGTTGTTCTAGTAGTCGGGAGTTTGAAGCAGAAGGATTGTGGCAAGTTTGAGACCAGCTACAGAAAAGACCTTACCTTATCTTAGAGTCAAGGACAAAGCAGTGCATTTGTCTGTTCTTATCAGTTTGTCTTTCTCTTGCTTCCAGTCTGTTTTGTGAAAGCACTTTACGATTATGAGGGCCAGACGGGTGATGAATTGTCCTTTCCTGAGGGAGCAATTATCCGTATCTTGAACAAAGAAAACCAAGATGATGATGGCTTCTGGGAAGGGGAGTTCAGTGGTCGAATTGGCGTTTTCCCATCGGTGCTAGTGGAAGAACTCTCAGCCTCAGAGAGTGGCGACACTCCGTGGACAAGAGAGGTTCAGGTACACGAGAGGAAGAAAGACAGACAAGCCTCTCCTTCATTCTGTTCCTCGATAGCCGGTGTCTGCACAACTGGATTTGGGAAACTAGAGGCTTATTAGGACGTTGTAGAAAATGACCATCTTACATTCCATTCTCTTTCCCAAATTGTTCTCTCTGAATTCATTAAAGAACTGAATTTCACATAACATTTAAAAGATGATTTTGCTGGAGAGAAAGAAGCCAGGGAGGGGATGTATTATCTTCATCTAGCTTCTGAGGTACAGCCCTTAGCTGGCCCTGCTACCCCTGCCTCTCCCAGGTCCTACCCGTTTTCTCTGGGGCTCAGTTTCCCTCACCAGAGCTCAGTGTTGTTTTACAGGAGATTGTCAGTTTGATCTGTCCTCTTTGGAGGTCTGTCCCACCAGGTCTGGAAGATGGAAGGGTAAGGCATGTGATTTAGAGTACTTAGTCTGACATGTAGAAAACCTAGGGAAGTCAGGAGCTCAACCAATGATTTTATCTTCACACACAGATACCCTTTGTCCCCATTTTGTTCTTCACAGGTTTAGCCGAATTGCCTAATAGAAGAACCCCCAGAGAATGGTTTGACTCAGTAACTGTTTAAGATCAACTAGAATCAATAAAATAATGAAATCTGAGAGGGAAGGGTTAAGTGAAATACAAAGTTGAAGTTTCAGAGTTTCGTTTAGGACAGTTATAACTTAGCTCCAGAGAAAAGGAAGGCATGCTGAGTAGCGAAGCAGCCAAGCTCTCCTTCCTGAGGCAAGCATCTCATAACTCTGCCTCCTTTGCTGCAGATCTCTCCATCCCCCAAGCCGCACACATCCCTGCCTCCACTGCCGCTGTATGACCAGCCTCCCAGCAGCCCTTATCCCAGTCCAGATAAGAGGAGCTCCCAGTTCTTCCCCCGGTCTCCTTCAGCCAATGGTAAGCATCCTAGGCACATGCCCTCAGCACTCACAGCTACAAATAGCATCTTTACTGTTCAGTCATCAACCTCTTGGGTTCTCTCCCTCAGAAAACAGCCTTCATGCCGAATCACCAGGGTTCTCACAAGCATCAAGGCAGACTCCTGACACCTCATATGGCAAGCTGCGGCCTGTAAGTCTTATATTTTAAAGGGTTGTAGATTGCATAGTTCTTCCAAATTGAAAGTGAGAAATTCCACACAGCAGACTAAGGAAATAATTCCACCCAAGTCTGGTTTAGTGGACCATGGAGTTTATTCAGGCTACTTACATGAGCATGAATGAGAGATTTGTTAGAGGAGCATGCATGACTCAAAGTAGCTGTATCACCAAAGAACCAACACAGCATAGGTGACTACTCTCCAAAGCTACATTCCTAGAATTTTAAAATTCATTGCAAAATCTCATCTCAACAATTGCTGCAATTTATTTAATAATATAGAGGACGTTGTGAACCCCATAGCTTTCAGGAGCTTTCTAAGTTGTATATCTTTGTTTACTTTCTGAATTTGACTTTTCTTTTCTTTGGTAAATCTTACCATACAGGAGGGAGTATGTAGACAAAACAGCTAACTGTTCAACATAGGAAATTGCACTTTTTATGGGGGGGTGGGGGAGGTTTTCGAGACAGGGTTTCTCTGTGTAGCTTTTCGCCTTTCCTGGAACTCTCTCTGTAGACCAGGCTGGCCTCGAACTCACAGAGATTCACCTGCCTCTGCCTCCCGAGTGCTGGGATTAAAGGTGTGCACCACCACCGCCAGGCTGGAAATTGCACTCTTATTTGTGATGTGAGTGGAGGTAGAAATCATTACGTCAAGTGAAAATATGTGGGGCACAGGACAGCAGTGTTGACATCTTCTCACTTATATGGAGTATATATTTTAAAAGGTTTTCTCATAGAAATTGAGAATAAGATGGTATTTATCAGAGTTTGAGGAAAATAGAAGTAAGAAGATGAGCAAAAGTTGGCCAATGGGTAGTAATTAATAGTTACATAGAAGTAAAAACTGCTGCACAAGTTCAACCTAGAGTAAATACTAGTATTAAAATGCACTCTATATTTTCAAAAGCAAGGGAAAGAAATTTGATTGTTTCACTATAAATAAATTAAATATTTGATAAGATGAATTTAAATTATATAAATTGGCTTATTTTTTTACTTAAAAAAAAAAAAGAAGAAATTTATTTTTCCCCCATGGCCACTCTTGTTACTGATCTTCCATACAATGATTTGGGGAAGTAAAAAGAACTATTGGAAAGAAAGGCTATAAAGTGAGTTGGATGTGGTGATGGTGCACGCCTTTAATCCCGGCACTCAGGAGGCAAAGGCAAGTGAATCTGTGAGTTCTATGCTAGTCTGGTCTATATAGTAAATTCCAGACCAGATCCTGTCTTTTTTAAAAAAAAAAAGGGGGGGGGGGAGGTGTTGGAGAGATGGCTTAGCAGTTAAGAGCACGTGCTGCTACTGCAGAGAGTCTGAGTTTGGTACCCAGCACCAACATACGTGGTGGCTCACAACTATCTGCAACCCAGTTCCAGAGAGTCCAATACCCTTTTCCAGCCTTCTCAGTCACCAGAGATGCACATGGTACAAATACATGCATATAGGCAAACACTCATACACATAAAATAAAAATCATTTTTCTTGAAAGGAAGGCTATAAAATAACTGATCTAGTCTACATTGGAACTTTCCTCACTGAGCCAGAGAAGATCATAGAGGGTCACTGTGAGTGCTTAAATACAAACACAACACAACTGTGAAGTGAAGCAGTTTCTTAGCATACATTTATTAAGAGCCCATTTTTCAATTGGGCTGTGGTGGCACACACCTGTAGTCCAAGTAGAGAGGCAGAGGCAGGCAGATCTCTGAGTTCAAGGCCAGCCTGGTTTACAGATCAAGTTCCAAGACAGCCAGGGTTACACAGAGAAACTCTGTCTCCAAAAAAAAAAAAAAAAGAGCCCATTTTTTCTGGGGGCTGAAGAGATGACTTAGCAGTTAAGAGCACTGGCTACTCTTCCAGAGAACCTGGGTTCAATTCCCAGCACCCTTTGGCAGCTCATCTGTAACTCCAGTTCTGAGGATCCAGTACCCTCTTCCAGCAGTCAAGGACACTGCATATACATAGTAGGCAGACAAAACAGTTACACACATTACAGTATATTTTTTTAAAAGAACATATTTTTCTGTGTTTGTGTCTTTGAAGGACATTGAAATAAGATACATTTGATGACCTCAAAGAACCGTAAGATCTGAAGGATATTTTGTGACAAGTAGTTACCTCTGCAGTTAGTGGTTTGTACCCTGCACTCTGCTGTCATTCCACTCTCATCTACCACTACACTCCCAGGCCATAGCCTGAAAACTGGTAATCTAGAGAATATAAGGCAGCTTTATTTTATCTGAATTTGATCCTTGATCCACTAGCTTCATTCATTCAGCAGACATGCTGTAAGAACCTTGATGGAGTCATGGGCCATCTAATTCTCATTGTTATAGGAAGACATTGTAAGGTGATAATCAGCATGGTGTTTTGTTACTTATACATTTTGAAAGCCTTGCTACTGGCTGGGCATGGTGGCACGTGCCTGTAATTCCCAACACTTGGAAAGCTGAGGTAGGAAGATGGTGAGTTCAAATCCAGCCTAGACTATATAATAACAAGACCTTGTCTCAAAAAGAAAAAAAGAGTTGCTCTGGCAGCTTAGGCAGATGAGGGAATCACTAGAAGGCTGGAGCAGACAATGTCAGCAAGGCTGCCAGGTGAGGGGGATGGAGTGAGGAGGACACGCATGTCCATCTGTGTAGATACACTTCATGGTTCTGTCTTGGCTGCATGTATTAAAGTCATTGGTGATCTCATCTACTTCCATGACCATGAAAACCATTCCCTACCAACAACTCCCACATTCATGTCTCTCTCCTGAGCTTTGGCTTATGGGATGGCAGCTAGATGCCCCAGACCCACAAACTCAGCAAAATGGAGTTAAATCTCTTCCCTTCTGGGCATGTTCCTTCTCCATCTTTCCTGTGTAGAGGAGTGGGAGCCACGCCCTCCTCCAAGTCTTGGAATCATTCCTGCTGTCTTCCCAGTCCCAGCCTCCTACCCCTCAACACAGACATTTACCGGAGTAGTAAACCAGCTAGGTTTACTCTCAGAACTCTCCACTGTTCAGGTTCACATCCGCACTCATCCAGATGACCAGAACATCTAAGTCATCTTCAAAGTACTTGTGTCCACCTGCAGTCTAAGCTGCTGAGTCATGTTTTCCACCCAGATGTGACACTCCTTACAACTAAGCAACAGCTTCTCTCCACATACAAAACCCAAGTTTGTTTCTTTTCTTTCTTCAACTAATGTTTTCAGTGCTGGGGATTGAACCCGTGGCCTTGAGCCTGATAAACAAGCACTCTACCACTAGGCTGTATTCCCAGCCCCATGTTTTTTAGTTTGGTTTGAGACAAAATCTCATGGTATAGCCCAAGCTGGCCTCCATCTTTCTGCAGTTCTCTTGCCTCTACTTCCTGCATGCTAAGTATTACAAACATGTACCACCATGTCTGACTATCCAAGTTTCTTACTATAACTTAGTGAAGCCCTTCACTTCTTGCCCCAGCCCATCTCTCCAGCCTCCCTCCCTGTGCCTCTGCAGAGACATAGTGAGCAGAGCAGTTCCATTCCCTTCACTTTGCCGTCTCCAGACCTTTGCTTTGGAGAAAGGTTTTAGGACTGCAGCAACCATATGCCTTGGGACTTTATCCTAACAAGCAATCTGATCTGACATTTCATGTAGAATGGGGCCTGCTTTTCAGGGTAGAGGCACAAAGAAAGCTGGGAGCATTTCCCAGACCCTCAGGTGTCAGTGTCTATGAAGAGGAGCATTGGAGCTTTCCAGGTGCCAGGTTCTGAGTCAGGAAGCTGACTGACAATCCTGTAATTGTTTCCTGCTCAGGTTCGGGCGGCACCCCCACCACCCACACAGAACCACCGACGGCCAGCTGAGAAAATGGAGGATGTAGAGATCACACTGGTGTGATAGTGGGTTTACCTTCCGTTCTTGCTACAATCGAGGCCGGGCTTGGAGTTTGGCCAGTCGTTTCTAGGCACCTTTGCATGATGATGACTCTTGAACAGAGCAAAACTGAGGAGGATTCTATGTGACCGGTTGGCCTGATTGTGCCTTTTTTGTTGTCATTTTCTGTCATCTCTCCTACCATAGCACAAACCATAGCGGGTCCTAGAAGCAGAGGGGAGCAGCTCTCATGCCTTATGGAGGCCCATTTTTATATGAGACTCAAGGCCAGGCCCAGATCCAGGGCACAGACCCAGAATTACTGATCATGTGCACTTGTACAGTATATTACTGTGGCCACAAGGCTGTGGCAAAGATCTCATCTTTCTTCAAGTGGATTTTGCTCTTCTGATTAAGTATTAATCAGATTATGTTGGCTATATAAGGAAACAAGAAGGATCCAGGAGAGGCTGGCTCCTCCCTGAGGTTCATATTCATACTGAAAATGCAACTTTACTGGGAAGAAAGTGGACTGCCTGAGCTTAGCACCAATTACATTAATGCACATCTCTTCCACAACTAACAGATTTAAAATAACAGTGTCCTTTGTATTAATATTTATGCCATTCATTTAGTATTAGTGGGCTAACCTGGAGGGGCTGAAGCCACATCTTGCCCATCACATAGACTAGTAGAAGGGAGATTATGGCAGAAGCAGCAATGGAGCTTCCAGATCTGAAATGAGCCACTTGAATGTTCTTTCCGTCTTTGGGTATTTCCCTCTTAGTTTTACAGTGTATACCCTCTGACCAGTATCCTTTGAACCCAAGTATCGGGCTGCAGTAAGGACATGGGCCTATATTGTGCAGCTTCTCTACTGGGAAGGCCCTTATATTATTTTTATTCCCAAGCCAGAGTACTGGCCCAGACAC
The DNA here is from genome assembly GCF_903995425.1 of Onychomys torridus. Classification (NCBI taxonomy): domain Eukaryota; kingdom Metazoa; phylum Chordata; class Mammalia; order Rodentia; family Cricetidae; genus Onychomys; species Onychomys torridus. Next base: position 80,522,998 of record NC_050443.1, read on the forward strand.
TGGGTTGTAATTGGTGCAGATAGACCAGCTGTCGCCTTCAGAAAGTGCAGCTTCAGGTCCTACTGCCCTGACATTGTCTGGGGTGAAGAACCTATGAGCCCTGGAGGAAACCTGCTTCCTGTGGAAAGGACTGCACATCTGCACAGGTGAAACCAAGGAGACCAAACCTGCAGGTCCTGGAGAGCCGCAGCAGCAGGGCCCTGAAGGGCTGCCCGCACTATGGACTGTGGGTCTTCTTGACCTAGGGAACAAAGTGATGTTTGCCAATTCTCTTTTACCTTGGTTAGGAAGTGAAATTCACAGATTTAAAGGTTGTATGATGCTTTGAAATTTCCATCCCTCCTGAGAATCTCTAAAAACTTGAAATGTTCACATGTCCCCGTGGGATTTTTGACTGATGATCACTTTAGCGATGATACTCTGGTGAATCTTCTCCATGAATCTGAATTTTTGTTTTTTGCATTTATCAGTTGATCTATTTGAGGTCTTTTTATGTTTATCAAACTTATTCTTAAGTTTAAAAAATTAAAGGCTGTTTTAAGATTTTCAAATTTGCTGATCTTTAAAGTGCTTGTAATAGAGCATTTCATGCCACCCTGTCTTGTATTCTCTTTAGCTAACCAAATTGTCCTTGGATTTGAGTTTCCCATAACCTCAGTTATTTGAACTCTTTTGTTATATTAAAATATTTTTTGGAAGAGCTGCTAATTTTATTTTAAGGAACAAAGTTGTAAAAATATGCCTTTTTAAAAAATAACCCTTCTCTCCAGGCCGCATAACCCAGCATCACCATGCACAGGTCAGGGCTCAGAGGGAGCCTCCGTGCAGATGCGCTTTCTTTACAGTGGCTGAAAAAATTTGTATTTATTATGTATAAAATGTTGAATAATAAAAAGTGGAATTAAGTTTTCCAAGTGTCCTGATAAAAAAAAAGAGTTGATTAAACAGGCTTTGAGAGAGATAACAGAGGAGAAAAATGCTTCTTCCAGAAACACTCCTGGGCGATGCTTAAACCACTTACCATGTGCAGAGAGCAGAAAGTGAGTCCACCCAGACAGTGAGATCCTGATGCTATTCTTTTCCAGCAAGAGAGGAGAAAAGACAGGTTATGTATTGGAGGCCAGGACTAGTAGGCATGCTGGTGATTTGGTTACAAGATGAGTCCCTCTGGCTTCCAAACAACCACAAGCCAAGGACTAGGCGCCCAGCCTGGGTGTGGAAGAATTCACAAATTATGATGTGTATGTGAGCTCAAGTGTGTATGTACCACAGCACATGTTTGTGGATCGGGATAATTTTTGAGAGATGGTTTCCTCTCCACTTTGCTGAGGCAGGTTTCTTGTTTTTGTTGTGCTGTGTACTCCAAGACCACCCAGCTTACCGAAGTGTTAGTTTACAAATGTGTACCACTGTATCCTGCTGTTTTCCCTATGGGTTCTGGGGACTGAATACAGGTGGCCAAGCTTGTGCAACAAGCACTTTTACTCACTCACTGAGCTGTCTCACCAGCCATGGTTTATCATTCTTTTTGATGGCTGCACCATATTCAGTTGTTTGGCTATGTAATCATTTAATCATTCCTTTAGTGAAGGGCATTTAAGTTGTTTCTAGCCACTTGCTTCTAAGAAATTGATGGTAACATCACTGTATATTTCTTTATAAATTTGTTCCATCGTAAATATTGGACAAATTCCTAAATGTAGAATTTGACAGAAAGGGTATATATTTACTTTTGTTAGATTTTTGGCAAATTGGCCTCCAAAAGAATTGCATCCATTTACATTTCCACCATCAGCATATGGAGCAACATAGACTTGGAAGTCAGGTATGGGTTATTAAATCCTGGCTGAGCCACTTGGGGCAGCTATGAGGACTGATCCTGTGTCCTGCAGCCTTTCTCAGGAAGGACACAACGTATGTAGCACAGGAAGGCATACAAACACCATTTGCACTATCACCTCTCAGCCTTAAAGGTCTTCAGGGCCAAGTGTTCTTTTCCATCCCCTAGCCACACAGTAACGCACAGGAAGAACAAGGTTTGAAGTGCCATAAGTCTGGAAAAGACTGTAAGGACACATCTTCTGCAGTGAAAGCAGCTCACTTTCAAGTCTGACACTTGGAGATGTGGTCTTCTACTTAGGTCAGAGTTCGGCTAGTTATCCTACCCCAGTGTCATCCATGTTGACTTCCCTTGTCATGGGAACTAACTAAGCAGTCAACCCATAGACCTACTCACTGTTCATTACCTGGTCCCTGACTCTCCAAGCCTAGGTCCGTAAGTTAGAGTCAGAGTAGGAGGATGTTTCCAGCTTTAGCCCTGCCACTACCTAATGGGACATCCTTTCCTCCCAGCTGCTACCACTCCACCTTTTAAAAAATGCAATGAGGTTAAGAGCACCAACTGCTCTTCCAGAGGTCCTGAGTTCAATTCCCAGCAACCATAAGGTGCCTCACAACTGTCTGTAATGAGATCTGGTGCCCTCTTCTGGCCTGAAGGGATACATGCAGACAGAACACTGTATACATAATAAATAAAAAAAATTAAAAAAAAAAAAATGCAATGAGCCAGGCAGTGGTGGCGCACACCTTTAATCCCAGCACTCGGGAGGCAGAGGCAGGTAGATCTCTGCAGCCTGCTCTACAGAGCGAGATCCAGGACAGGTACCAAAACTACATGGAGAAACCCTGTCTCAAAAAAAAAAAAAGATATAATGAAACCCTCCCCCTAGACCAGTTGAATTATTCTAGATGCAGGAGGAAACTACACAGCTCAGTGTTTGAAAATAGACATGGATTTCCTTGGGTGGCCAGAGAACCAGAAAATTCAGGTCCCTGGACTCATCCCCAGAGACAAGGCAATTATGCTCTGTATTACAGTGACACTCCCAGGCTGTACCAGTCACACCACAGCTCTAGGATTTGGTTCTAATTACTGCCCAGTTCTCTCTTGAATGGCCTATGACAGCAGCTGGCTACACTAAATCTTTTGCATTTATTTAGTGTAAGGTGGTATAT